>NC_058408.1:31274528-31319892 GCF_002201575.2 Neomonachus schauinslandi | reverse complement strand
CCCCCACTCCAGCAACCCTCAGTTTGTTTCCTGAGATTAAGAATTCCTCAAATCAGTGAGGTCATATGATACATGTCTTTCTCTGATTCACTTACTTCGCTCAGCATAATACCCTCCAGTTCCATCCACGTCGTTGCAAATGGCAAGATCTCATTCCTTTTGATGGCTACATAATATTCCATTGTATATATATACCACATCTTCTTTATCCATTCATCTGTCGATGGACATCTTTGTTGCCATAGCTTCTTAACTGATCTTCCTTATGATTGTGAATTCCTCTACTCTGTCACGTGGCAAGAAAGACTGTCTTTCACAAACAGTGAAATCCTCTCTCTCAGCTGCTTGAAATCCAACATTAACTCTCTGGTACCAACTGAATAAAGTAAATACCATAATTTTTTTCATGAACTGACACTTCTCTGTGTTGTTAAGGTAACCTGCTACTAACTCTCCACCCCCTATCTCCTACTACCTGCCAACTTTAATTTGAAGCTCTTTATAAAGTGTTGTGCTCTGCTTTTGAGTATTTTGATGTGTTTTTTCCTCTTCCCAGAATTCCTCTCTTGCTTGGCTCATCTAAACCTTGTTAACTTTTCCTCTTCATTATTTAAAATCCAATTCAGGCAGCACCTTCTTTGGGCACCTTTTTTGATTGAAGGTTGCCAGATTTGTTGAATTTGATCATGATTTTTCTTATCATTGACTTTAGACTTATTAAACTGTAACCATAATTATGTGATGTTTTTATGATAGACATACATGCATTAATTAATTAAATAAATATTGGTTCAGCACCTATTTTGTGCCAAGCATTGACCTAAGCACTGGGGATACAGCTGTGGATGACACATATAGGTCCCTGCAACATGGAATTTATAATCTAGAAGATTGAGTTGGATCCTTTAGTATGCTGGTATTTATTATAATGCTCTAAGAGTGATTTATATAGCGAGTAATATTTCACAGAGGTCTTTGACCTGGAAACCCTTTTTTTCATGGAATGTTTTGTGAAACTGTCTGTGCAACACTAGATGTGAAATGCTGATTTTAATTATTTGGATTCCACAGTAAAAGATATTCTAATTCATTACTAGAGTTCTCTTTCTCCTTCCCTCTCCTCCTCTCCTTGGATCTAATACTATATAAAATCCAATCCAAAAATAGAAAATACAGTTATATTTTATGACCAAATGAGGTTCATCCCAGAAATGAATACCGGCTTGACATTCAAAAATGAATCACCATACCTGAACATTTTAACAAACAAAAAAACTATATAATTATCTCAGATGTAGAAAAAGCATTTGAGTTAAAATTTAACATCTATTCTTTATAAAATCTAGCAAAGTAAGAATAGAAGGGCACTATCTCAACCTGATAAATTAAGACATCTTTGAAAAATGTACATCTTTCATTCATGTGAAGAATGCTTTTGTAAGGGAGCATATTTTTCTAAGATATGCCTCTTTGGCATGTTGATTAATTTTTTTTAAGATTTTATTCATTTATTGACACAGAGAGAAAGAAACACAAGTAGGGGGAGTGTGAGAGGGAGAAGCAGGCTTCCCACGGAGCAGGGAGCCTGATGGAGGGCTCAATCCCAGGACCCTGGGATCATGATCTCAGCTTCATGAAGGCAGATGCTTAACGACTGAGTCACCCAGGCGCCCCGGCATATTGATTATTTTAAGCTGGTTATTTTTAAGATGCTGCAAACACAGGAGAAGCTCTGGAACCTGAGTATAGGTTACCATTTTGTATGAGACAGTTGTATTTGTAAGAAAAAAATCTCCATTTGTAAGGTGTCTCCCTTGCTGTACCAGTAAGAGGGTTTGACTCAATTTCTAGAAACTATTACCAATAGAGATGGCAATGAGTTAATCTGAATAACAACCTTACTATTGTTTACTGTGCTTTTCCTGGTAACCTCCCATAACTGACTCCCAACATCTTTGGTCTTTGGCTGAAGATGGTATTTATGTTGATGGCTTTGACCATTTTGGGGAGCTGCTCAGTTTTCCTGAGTTGCTTATATATATATAAGATATATATATATATATCTATAGAAGGTATATATGTTATCAAACTTTTCTCCTGTTAGTTTTGATATATGTTATCAAACTTTTCTCCTGTTACTGTCGTGTCAATTTGATTCTTACAGCAGCTAGAAGAACCTTGAACAGTGAAGGGAAATTTTTCCTTCCCAACACTTTATTCCTGATAGGAACAATAAAAAGATGTCTACTCTCTACTTAGGTTCATTGTACTGGAAGTTCTAGTCATTAAAATAACGCAAGAATCCCCAAAAATCTACTTGAACTGATAAGTGAGCTCAGCAAGTTTGCAATGTGTGTGGGGGTATGTGTGTGTTTATGTACATGTTGTCTTTTGATATATGGCAAGGATGACATAGTAGTGTTGGGGGGAGGGTGGGGTAAAGCCTTATCATTTCAATATCTGATTTGAAGTCAATTGGATATCCATATAGAAAAAAACCTAAATATTGACTTTACCTTGTCATACAAAAATTTAATTCCAGGTCAATTATGGATCTAAACTTGAAAGGTAAAACAACAAAGCTTATGTTAGAAGATAATGTGTGAGAAATTGGAGTACAGAAATAATTCTTAAATAGTACACAAAGATATTGTAAAGGAACGATTGATTAGACCTTATTAAATTTATGAATTTCTGTTCATTAGTTAATTGCAAGATGCCATTAGAAAGGTTTTTAAAAAGACAAGTTACAGAATGGAAGGGAATATTTACAATACAAATACCCATGTCATTTTTTAACTGTTTTCTAAAAGAGTATAATGAAGTGAGGATGTGTTTTAGTTTCTCTGTTAATCCCATTTAAATGGATCCTAGTTTTTCAACCCACACATTATATTTTAGTTAAAAAATAACACTTGTGAGGAACCTAGAAATAATTGACATTGTGTAGAAAAAGTGTTGTTCGGTGGGGCAATAGCTGTGTCTTGTTTGTAGTTCACTTCTTGAGCCTTGTGCAGTAGGTGACCTAGAATTAGTCTTCAGCTTATGTTAACTGAGTTGATGGCTGAATGTTTTTAATTACAAGCAAAGTATGCATAAAAACGTAAACACCCTCATAGGAGGACTGGCCTTTTAAGTTTAAACCTAAAAACTACAGTAAGAATTATAGTTGGACATACATAACAAAAGTACTAACATTTTTAGAATACGAAGATGAGGTGCATTTTAGAGTTGTAGAACATTTACCACATTTATGGGAAACTTATGGTAATTATTTTTGCACACTGGCATGAGGAAGGGGAAGCCTGTTTGGTCTATAAGGTATAATGGAGAAGAGAGAATTTCATCTCATAAAATAGGATTTTCTAAGCACATAATACTACTTTGGAGAAATGGACATAGTTGAGACAGTGAATACCTTTTGTTTTAGCTAAACAGAGCTTGGATTTAGCAAATGACAGAAGAATGTGGGATATCTTAATGGGTGCTTTTTGAACCATTAGGTAAATCTCATATTTGAATGCAAGCCTCAGGCATATGATGAACAACATGACTTGGTAATGATTACATTATTTAAATTTCAACTTTATATTTTTGCAGAGTTCTAAAGTTCCTGTTGCTTCAGACAATGGATGAGCAATCACAAGGAATGCAAGGGCCACCTGTTCCCCAGTTCCAACCACAGGTAGTTTCTTCTAATGAAGGCTGGCGTGCGTCCGTGTGTGTGTGTGTGTGTGTGTGTGTGTAAAAGTTCCTTTAAGAAATAAAAGCCAAAAAATGCTAATTATGAATTTCCAAGTTGTAGTCAGAATTGTGTATATTTTTAAATTGTGTTTTAGAAAACTTAGTTCTCATGTACAAATATTTAAAAAAAGGCAGCTTTAGATTTTGACTTTAATTGAGTGACCTGTAGGCTTTGAGAGTTAATATTAGACTTAGGGAAAAAAGAATGCACGTGAGGCTGAGTCCAGCTTGTGGGGGTGCCTGTGTATTTGGTACCTGTCTTTGCTTTGGCTGGCTGATCTTGCCTTCTCCACAACTGCCTTCCATTATTGCTGCTTTTCTCATGTTCTCTGACTAGTAGTATGCTTCTCCTGTTAGGTGGTTGCTTGTTTTTTTGTAAAATAAGATGAATTAAAAAAAAAATGTTTCATACAAAGCTTCCCATTAAGCTCAGTATGTAATGATATGTTTGAATAACAAACACCCCCATGTAGGGGCAAAACCTCATTTTGTTGTCATTCATAAAGACCACATTTCTCAGTTTTGTGTATGAGGCATTCTGTAATATGTCTCAAATTTACTCTGCTCACCTTATCTCAGTTTTGCTTAGATAGTAATTCTGAAATTGTTTGAAGAATTGATGGACGTTCTTTCAAATGAGTTCTATAGGTTGGGGGGACTTGGGCTAACAGTTACTTTATGACCTTGCTCAGAGCCTTTCTTACTCTAATGTGCATTTTAAATTTCCAAGAGGAGAACATAGGGTGTAGTGTTTAAAATAACACTGTACCCTTATCTGACTGTGGGGCTCCCCTTCCCCCCCCTCTTTTTAAGTGCATCTATTGTCTTCTTCCAGAATTGGTGTCTAAAACACAGTTCAGAAAATACTGCCTATACATAAACTACCTTTTCTGCCTCTGTGATTTTGTTCACTTTGCACCCTCATTTTTTTTCTCCCAACTTCTGAAATCCTATCCCACTTTCAGGCACCACCTAAAATGCCATTTCTATCATGAAGCTTTTTCTGATTTTATGAACGTAGTATCTTTTCTTGGAAACCTGATGATACACATTCTTTGTATGTCTTATGATATTTCTGACACCTTTTTGTTATTTTATGTGGATATTTTCTTCTCTCTTCTGGGTTAAGCTCTCCTTGAGGAAGAGGACTGTCTCTTACTTGGGTACTATACTTCCTCACGTGGAGCAGGGCCTCAATAAGAATATGTAATTGAAGCCAACCAGAGACTCGTTCAAATGAAGATGTTTAAATTAGCCCTTTACCTAAGTTTTTTAAGTTTTGAATTAATACCAGTTAGTTAATATACAGTGTCCAATATTTTAATTTCAAGACGGTTGTTTTTTAAAATCTGTCTATGTTTTGTGTCCTGGTCATAAATTACCGAGATTATACTAAGCAACTTCTAACTATCAGATAGATATAAACACATCTTAGTGCCAATCTTACACATCTAGGCAAACACTGTTGTTTCATAGTTTACTGTTTCTAGTGAAGACAGTAGAAGAAGTACTTCGGAAAATTAGGTGGTTCATGTTATGATTTTGAAATCCACAGTTTGGAACAGCCCTAGTTTCAAAGGCGGGGAAAAAAGCACTTTCATTTTTGCCACCTACTGAGTCACCAGCCAGGAAAGGTCGAGTGGCAGTAGGAGGCAAAAATGAAAGTACCTGTTTTCCTATTAGACACAAGGCTGCCACGCAGCATAAATTTCAAGATCGTATACGTGGTTCTGCATCTCTTTTCGCACTGGTCCCTTTCGTGTATGCCCCCTGCTGCTGTTCCTGTGTGGCTGGACCGCTTTCCCTGTTGGAAACGGGCAAGTGTCATCCTAGGTTCTAGCTGCCTGTGGCAAGTGGGGGAAGGGAGAAGGCTTGCCCCCCTCTCTGCATTCAGACTGATAGTGTGAAATCATGAAAGAAAGATTACCTGACAAGAGCTTATAGGTGTTACTGCTTATTAGGTCTTTGAAAAATGTTACTGTTCTCAGTAGCGTTATTCTAAAGGGCTGGGAAAGGACAGTGTCTGCTCGGGGTTGACAACCTTCTTTTGTTTTGTTCCACACCATTGGCCTGAATAACCGGGGTGATATGGCAACATACGTAGCCAAGTGACTTCTTTCACTTTTGTAATGCAAATATACAGTGTGGACATAAACAGAAACCTAGGGAAGTCAGCTTTCCAAGTGTCAAATACCAGTTATGCCCTGTTATAATGATGAGTGATGTATATTCTTGGCATATCTTTCCTTTCCTTGTTCCGAGATGAATACTCTAACCCCATAATGCATAATGTATGGTCTCATTTTTAGAATAGGAGTTTCTTTCTTTTTTTTTTTGAAGTTTTAGAGTGTGAGATTTATGTATCTTTTCAAATGTGTTTTTGTATTACTGTTACTCTCTTGAGCTTAGGGAAAATTTGTTCTATCAGCTTCCATTTTTTTCCCTTCTCTTCCTTCTTTGATTCCCTCCATTAAAGCCTAGAAGGTACTGCAAGGATATTTTGACTAGATTTTTATTTTATATATTCTTACTGTTTTAGGACTCTTGTTTGTGGAACAATGGGTTTGGCTTAATTTTTTAAAAAAATGCAGACTATGTACAAGATAGTGACGGATAAATAGTAAAATGTTTGCTTTCTACTATGAGACTAATTTTAAACAAGGGAGGTTTACAACTAGCATTTTGTGAGAATTTTGATTTATGGTCATTGATTGAAGAGGACTGTGGTACATTCACAAGTTTATCATAAATGTAAATATAAAACAATTATTAATACAGTTCTAATGATTTCTGGGAGTGATTAGAAGGAGGATTAATTTTAATTGTAATAATCTTCAGGGTTTAGGTTATAATTATTACTTGTAAATTTGTAGATAACTAGTGTAACACTTTGGCTACCTATGAAAGAGGGCATCCCACATTTACAGGTAGAAAAATAGACAGTTTGGAAGGTATGAAAATCTTGTCTTGCTGTTTTCCAATCCAGGCAGTAAGGTAGACCATTCCTTAAAGCTTCATGGCAGCCCAAACTACAATCCACTTGTCCTTGTCCTTTCTCTGGGAAAGGAGCATGAAGAGGTGAGATGAGATTTACCTCATAGCATGTCAAGCTAGTAATCCAGGTGCATTATGGGCCAGAGTGACTCAGCCCCCAGTTGACTGTTGAGTGGATAGGATTTTTGCACATGATAACTGTATTACCTTCCCCTGTCTTTAGCTTATCTTATAGGATTCCTTTCTTTGTGAAATAAGGGTCATCATGTAGCTTCTTTTGATAAATTGATTTTGCCAAAGCACCTATCATACAGCATCGAGTAGAGCTTCTATTTTGGGGAGTCTTTATACAAGTTTATATGTATTGTTCTCCTTTTAACATTTTAACTCATTGAATAACATTATTGATAAAGGTACAGGAAAATAAGCAGCAGCTGTTTTGAGGAAAGAAGACTCTTGCCATAGTTTAAGTTCATGACCATGGACCTCAAGTAACCCTTAGATTATATGTCAGCAGCCATACCCTGAGTGCCTTTGTTCCCCTGCCTCCTCAATGACTACTTCATCTTCTTTCTCCTCAGCCCCCAATACTTTCTCCCCCACCCTCACTCTCAGCTAATGCCCTTGCTTCCTACTTCCCTTAAAAAAACTGAAACAATCAGAAGAGATCGCCCACAGACTCCTCCCATGGATATCCTCCTCCCAGAACCTTGTACTCCTGTGACCTGCCTTTTCTGTTTCCAGATAAACTGAGCCAGCTGTCCTCAAAGGCCAGCGCTCCCATGAGCCCCAGATCCCATCTTCATCCTGTGCTTATTTCAGCTTTC
Source organism: Neomonachus schauinslandi (assembly GCF_002201575.2). Classification (NCBI taxonomy): domain Eukaryota; kingdom Metazoa; phylum Chordata; class Mammalia; order Carnivora; family Phocidae; genus Neomonachus; species Neomonachus schauinslandi. The sequence goes on along the minus strand of NC_058408.1, from coordinate 31,312,327 downwards.
TCTACTGAGTCCTCCCCATTACATACTATTGTGCTGGTATTTCTTCCATCAAACAACAACCGAGCCAAACAAACTCAAAAAACAGCCTTTGAAGTCCTTCTTCTCTCCAGCTGTTGACCTATTTCTCTGCTGCCTTTTATTGCAAAATCCCTAGAAAGATTTATTTGTAGTTTTGTCTCATTTCTCCTTTCACTCTCTGAAATGTACTCCAATTCAGCTTCCTCCCTGACTATGCCACTGAAACTGCTCTTGCCAGGATTGTACTTCCCCTGTTGCTCAGTCCAGCTGTCTGGGCTCAGGCCTCATCTTCCTGAGTCACCAGCTGCATTTGATAGAGTTGATCATCCTTTCTTCTTTGAAGCCTGTTCATTGCTTAGCTTCTAAGAACTTTGTTTTTCTGTTGTCTAAATGGTCCCTCCTTTGCTGATTTCTCCTCACCTCCTGAATCTCTAAACAATTCAGGATTCTGAATATGATCTATATGCTGGGGACTCTCAAATTTATATCTCAATCCAGACCTCTGTCCTGAATTCCAAACTCATGTATCCACTTGCATACTTGACATCAGATTTGCATGTCTCAAACATAACATGTCTGAAACTGACCTCTAAATATTCCTCCTAAAACTGTTCTAACGGGTGCCTGGGTGGCTCAGGTGGTTAAGCATCTGCCTTCGGCTCAGGTCATGATCCTGAGGTCCTGGGATCGAGTCCCACATGGGGCTCCTTGCTCAGCAAGGAGCCTGCTTCTCCTTCTCCCTCCTCCCCCTCCCCCATGCTCTGCTCTCTCTCGCTCTCTCTCTCTCTCTCTCAAATAAATAAATAAAATCTTAAAAAAAAAAAAACTGTTCTATCCACAGTCTTCTCTCTCTCTCTTTTTAAGATTTTATTTATTTGAGAGAGAGTATGAGCCAGGGGGAGAGGGAGAAGCAGGCTCCCTGCTGATCAAAGAACCCGACGTGAGGCTCGATCCCAAGACCCCAGGATCGTGACCTGAGCCAAAGGCAGATGCTTAATCGACTGAGCCACCCAGGCGCCCCTCTATAGTCTTCTCTATCACAAGTAATGGGAAGTCCATTTTTTCAGTTGCTAGGCTAAAATTTTTAGAGAAATTCCTGACTCCCTCCCATCCCTGTCATCTAATATCTAATCTGTTAATAGATTCCATAGGCTCTAGCTTTAAAATATATTTAGAATCAGAATACTTCTTACTCTGTGCTACCACTTTGGTCAAAATTATTTTAATTTTTCACATACCTTATTGTGATGGCCTCCCACTTGGTCTCTGCTTCCACCCTTGCCTCTCTTCACTCTACTCTCAACACAGAAGCCATTATAAAATTATACAAAATTTAAATATAAAATATAACATTATAGTCAAATGATGTCTGTTTAAAACCTTCTAGTAGTTTATCAGCTTGCTCACTCATCTTCAAGTATATATTTAAATATCACATACTTTGATCATTCAATGAAAATTGAAATTTCACCCCAACACAGTATGCCTTTGATGCCGTATTTTTTCCTCCATAGAATTTATCACCTTAGCACTCTTTATTTTGTTTGTTATCATTGTTCTCCTAGAGTATAAGCTTTATCCCTAGTCCCTAGAATGGAACCCAGGCACATAGTAGACATTCAGCAAATATTTGTTGAATGCATATAAACTTGGTGTGAAATCAGTCACTTCTCTTTCTAAGCACCACCTTTTTGAATGTGAATATTAAAATACACAAATACCTACAGAATTTCTCCTTCATTGTATGAGTAACCACCTACATCGCTCATTTCTTATTGAACTTTTTTTTTCACTTCTTTGTTTTTAACTGGAATGTACCTCTTTCCCCCAAGGACACTGTTTTTACCCCATAACCCTTTCAAGTAGAGGCTACTTGTTCTCTAATAGCCATAAACCATGAGGATCAGGAAGAAGCAACCGTAGCCTTCTCCATCCACAGTACCTCTTTCTGATCACTACTTTCTCTTGGGGGTGGGAAGGGGTGAAACCTGCTGTACTGAGACTCCTGCTTCCCATCTAAAGGATTTTCACCTTTCTGATAGCTGTTATCTTCTACCCTCCTCATCATTCCTCGCATTAGTTGAAAAGTTGACCACCTGGCTCACTGTCTTACCACCTTCATCCTGCTTTTGTCCGGGGTAGTGGTACGGCCGCTACTGTTGGCACCTGCTGATGATTAAAGTCTGAAAATACACCTATCTTGTGCTAAACATTTTGAATACATTTCCTCATTTCTTTCTTTCTTTTTTTTTTTTAAAGATTTTATTTATTTATTTGACAGAGAGAGACGCGAGAGAGGGAACACAAGCAGGGGGAGTGGGAGAGGGAGAAGCAGGCTTCCCGTGGAGCAGGGAGCCTGATGTGGGGCTCGATCCCATGACCCTGGGACCATGACCTGAGCCGAAGGCAGACGCTTAATGACTGAGCCACCCAGGCGCCCCTCCTCATTTATTTCTAACAGATAACATACAAAGCATTATTTTTCACACTTTACAAATAAGAGACTGAGGCTCAGACTAATGAACAGATTTGCCCACAGTAACATAGCTAGTAAGTGGTAGAGCTGGGTTTTGACCCAGGGTTGTCTGACTCCAAGCCTGTGATCCTTTAGCTTTCACAGAGAAAGCTCCTCATACATTTCCTGGCCAGTTTGATCCTAATCACCACGACCCTTGATATTTTTATAGGTACCTCAAGCTCTTAGTCTTTAAGATGAAATTTGTTATTTTGCCCAAGATTGCACTTTTGCTTGTGATTATTACCATCATCCCTCTGGTTGCCTGAACTACAAACAAGGGAATCTCATATCTTATGTTTAGGCAATTTCCATGTTCTCTTGATTTTATTTCCTAAAAAACTATCGGATCTGCTAATTCTCTACATTTAGGTTATTGTCACCTTTTGCCTGGATTATTGCATAAACTTTGTGTAACTGAGCTCTGTACCTTTCATTTTACCATTTTTAATCCATTCTTTACATTGTAGCATGAATTATCCTTTTAAAGTGTACGTTTCATTATCTCACTCTCCTTAAAGGGCTGCTTTTTTATTGTTCTTAGGGTGAATTCTGCATTTCCTTGTCTGACTTAGAAGGTCTTGCATCATCTGGTCTCGTTTTACTTTTCCAACTAAATTTTGTGTCATTTTTTATTTTGGACTCAGATTCAGTCATGTCTTGCTTATACTATGCTATTTTTCATCTCCAAGTCTAAGGTAGTGAGGTAATGGTATTCAAGGATATTTAGTCACTAATGGAACATAATGAGCATAAAAGCTCATTATAATGTTATATAAACTACATTTCATGATAGAGATACTAGGGAAAGTGTTATAGTAGAGGAAATATATAATTTGGAAGACAACAAAAAGAGTACTCTCAGAAAAAATAATGATTATTGGGTAGTTCCTTATACTCATATGCTTCCAATAAATAAGATTATACTTGGAAAGATATATGCATCCCTATGTCTATTGCAGCATTATTTACAATAGCCAAGATATGAAAACAACCCAAGTGTCCACTGATAGGTGAATGGATAAAAAAGATGCAGTGTGATCTTGTCATTGATGACAATGTGAATGGACTTAATAGGGTATTGTGCTAAATGAAATAAGTCCAGTACAGAAAGAAAAATACCATATGATTTCACTTATATGTGGAATCTGAAAAACAGAACAAATGAACAAACAATAAAGAAAAAAACAGACTCTTAAAAACAAAGAACAAAATGGTGGTTGCCAGAGGGGAAGTGGGTGAGGGGATGGACAAAATAGGTGGAGGGACTAAGAGGTACAAATTTCTAGTTATATAAAATAAGTCACAGAGATGAAAAGTATAGAATAGGGAATATAGCCAGTAATAGTGTAATAATGTATGGTGACAGATGGTGACTATACTTACTGTGATGAACATTAAGTAACCTATAGAATTGTTGAATTAATATGTTATAAACCTGAAACTAATATAACATTGTACATCAATTATACTTCAATTAAGAAAAATAATATACTATATCAGCAGTTCAGTGTTCACTTTTGTGGATCATATTTTATGTCAGTGATAGTAGGTAATGGCTACTCAGTAATGTTTGTTGGATAAATGAATTAATCTCTAAATAAATTAATCTCTAAAGGCCTACCTCAAGAAGCAAGAAAAATCTCAACCTACCCTTACCCCTAAAGGAGTTAGCAAAAGAAGAACAAACAAAACCCAAATCCAGCAGAAGGAAGGAAATAATAAAGAAATGGTATAGAAACTAAAAAAAAACCAATAGAACAGATCAATGAAACCAGGAGCTATTTCTTTGAAAAGATCAACAAAATTGATAAACTTCTAGCCAGACTCATTTAAAAAAAAGAAAGAAAGACAGCAAGCAAAAGAGAGAAGACTCAAACAAAATCAGGAATAAAAGAAGAGAAATAACCAACAGCAGAGAAGTACAAAGGATTGTAAGAGAACATTATGAAAAATTATATGCCAACAAACTGGACAATCTAGAAGAAATGGATAAATTCCTAGAATGCATAACCTACCAAAACTTAACAAGAAGAAATAGAAAATTTAAACAGATGGATTACCAGCAAAGAAATTGAATTAGTAATCAAAAACTCCTAACAAACAAAAGTCCAGGACCAAACAGCTTTACCAGCGAATTCTACCAAACATTTAAAGAAGAGTTAATACCTGTTCTTTTCAAATTATTCCAAAAAATAAAAGAGAAAGGAACACTTCCAGATTTATTCTATGAGGCCAGCATTACCCTGATTTCAAAACCACATAAAAACACAACAAAAAAGAGAACTACAGGCCAATATTTCTGATGAACATAGATGCAGACTTCTTCAACAAAATATTAGCAAACCAAATTTAACAATACATTAAAAAAATCATTCACCACGATCAAGTGGGATTTACTCCTGGGATGCAAGTTCAATATTTGCAAATCAGTCAATGTGATATATCACATCAATAAGAGAAAGGATAAAAACCATATGATCATTTCAGTAGATGCAGAGAAAGCATCATGTTCATTGGTGTAAAACAGCTTTCCCTTAAGGTACAAGACAAGTATGTCCACTCCCACCATTTAATTCAAAGTGGTATTGAAAGTCATAACCACAGCAATCAGACAAGAGAAAGGAAGTAAAGGCATCCAGATTGCTAAGGAAGAAGTAAAACTTTGACTATTTGCAGATGACATGATACCACATATAGAAAACCCTAGAGACCCCACCAAAAAACTATTAGAACTGATAAATGAGTTCAGTGAGGTCGCAGGATACAAAATCTATATACAGAAATCTGTTGCATTTCTATACACTAATAATGAGGCAGCAGAGAGAGAAATTAGGATAACAACCTTATTTACAGTTACACTAAAAATAATAAGATACCTAGGAATAATCTTAACCAAAGAGGTGAAAGACCTGTACTCTGAGAACTATTAAACATTGATGAAAGAAATTGAAGACAACACAAAGAAATGGAAAGACACTCATGCTCATGGATTCGAAGACCAAATATTGTTAAAATGTCTATACTACATCTACAGTTTTAATGCAGTCCCTATCAAAATACCAACAGCATTTTTCACAGAAGTAGAACAACCACAAAAGACCTCGAATATCCAAAGGAATCTTGAAAAAGAACAAAACTGGAGGTATCACAATTCCAGACTTCAAATTATATTACAAATCTATAGTAATCAAAACAGTATGGTACTGGCACATAGATCAATGGAAAAGAATAGAAAACACAGAAATAAACCCCCAATTATATCATCAATTAATCTTTGACAAAGGAGGCAATAACATGCAATGGGAAAAAGTCTCTTCAACAGATGGTGTTGGGAAAACTGGACAGCAACATGCAAAAGAATGAAACTGGACCACTTTCTTACACCATACACAAAAATAAACTCAAATGGTTTAAGGGCCTTAATGTGAGGCCTGAAGCTATTAAAATCCTAGAAGAGAACACAGGCAGTAATTTCTGTGACATTAGGTATAGCAACATTTTTCTAGATATGTCTCCTGAGGAAAGGGAAACAAAAGCAAAAATAAACTATTGTGACTACATCAAAATAAAAAGCTTCTGCACAGCAAAGGAAATAGCAACCAAAAGACAATCTACTTGAATGGAAACAGATATTTGCAAATGACATATCTGATAAAGAGTATTGAAAATATATGAAGAACTTATACAATTCACCCATACCTGAGGGATACAGAAAGACCCCAGAAAACTAATAATTCAGTTAAAAAATGGGCAGAAGACATGAACAGACATTTCTCCAAAGAAGACATACAGATGGCCAACAGACACATGAAAAGGTGCTCAGCATCACTCATCATCAGGGAAATGCGAATCAAAACCACAAAACCTCACACCTGTCAAAATGGCTAAAATCAAAATCATAAACAACAAGAGTTGGCAAGAGCATGGAGAAATAGGAACCCTCTTGCACTGTTGGTAGGAATGCAAACTGGTGTTGCCAGTATGGAAGTTCCTCAAAAAATTAAAAATAGAATTATCCCATGATCCAGTAATCACACTACTGGGTATTTACCCAGAGGATACAAAAACGCTAATTTAATGGGAGTCATGCACCCCTATGTTTATTGTGGCATTATTTACAATAACCAATTTGTGGAAGCAACCTAAGTGCTCATTGGTAGATGAATGGATAAAGAAGAGGTGGTATATATGTACAATGGAATATTATTCAGTGATAAAAAGGAATGATGTCCTGCTATTTGCAACAACATGGATGGATTTAGAAAATGTAATGCTAAGTGAAATAAGTCAGAGAAAGACAAATACCATAGGATTTCAATCATATGTGGTTTTTAAGAAACAGAGAGGGGGGAAGACAAACAAAAAAACAGACTCCTAACTATAGATAACAAAAACAGATGGTTATCAGAGGGGAGGAGTGTGGGGGGATGGGTGAAATAAGTAAAGGGGATTAAGAGTAACTTATCTTGATGAGCACTGAGTAATATATGGAATTGTTGAATCACTGTTTTGTACATCTGAAATGAATAGAACATTGTATGTTAAGTACCCTGGAATCAAAATTTTAAAAAATTGTCATTACATTTAGGATATCTTTATATTTTGTCTTCCTTTATATCATTATTATGTGAATATTATGACTCTTTCATGTGACTATGGTTATGTTTCAAACAGCTTTCTCACTAAGTATTCATAAAGCAAATATTTCTTACATTTAGAACTTTTGATGAGGACCTCTTTTATCAGGCACATTTATATAGGATAAATTTAATTACGCATCTTTTCTTTTTCTTTCCTGACTGGATCTCATTAAGTATAGATCAAAGGGATGTAGATCAAGGGAGAATAAGGGGATGGAGGAGGAGTTTCTAGGAGAGTTATGATAGGGTGTCCAGTAGAGGGTGTGGGGGATACCTGGAATCAACTAACACTAACTTCCAGAACCAATAAATGGGTGAGATTGAACAGTGAATTAAATTGCCCAGAGTGAATGAGTAAAGTGAGAAGAGAAGGCCAGGGATAGTACCCTTGGAACACACCAGCATTTATCTGTAGAGTTGCTGGAAGGAAGCAGAAGGACTGGCTGTGTAGTGTGGTGGTTGAGAACATGAGCTCCGAAGACATTGTCTAGGATGAATTCTTGGATCTCCCACTTTCTAGCTATGTGATGGAGAGCAAGTTATTTAACATCTATAAAACTTAGTTATCAATAAATGAGAAGAATAATTATTTTTTACTCCATAGAGTTGATAGGGAGCTTTCTTTCAGTATGGTGCTTAGCACATAGCACTCATTAATTGATGGTGATGATGACCGTGTCCACCATGACTATGATAGTGACAACTTTCTGCCAGTAATTACTCGGCCCACAGATTTCTCTGCCCACTGATTGTTTGTATAGCACGTTATAATCTTTATTACATTTTTATTGCCTATGTTCTGCCCAAACTGCCTCTCCTTTCACCTTGTTTATGCCAGTAAATGGCATCAAGATCCGTCTGTGTGCTCAAGCCAAAAATCTATGACTTATCCTTGATTTCTCCCTGTTCCTCACTTCTCATATTCAGTTCATCAGCAGTTCCTTTGACTATGTCAAGATCATATCCTGATTCCAGCTGCTGTCGTATCTCACTGTAATTCCCAGGTCAAGTCCATTACCTATGTCCAGACCCCCAGCTTCCACTCTAGCCTTACTCATCCTCCTCTCTAGTTCCTTTTCCACACAGCACTGTGAGTTACCTTTGTAAAAGGTATAGTAGATCAGAGCACAGTGCTTCCTGTGTAAACCTCAGACTCCTTACTCTAGCCATCAGAGTGCTATGTAATTTTGTCAGTGCTTACTTACCTCTTGAGCCTCATTCCTTACCATTGTCCCCCTTGACAGCCACACTGTACTTTTCACACCATCATTCTTGAGACATTTTCTCCAGCTGTTCTTTCTGCTGCTTCCTTTCCTTGTGGTCTTTTAATTACTGTGTAAATTGTAAGGTCATCCCTGAATTACCCAATCTAAAATAACCATCCACTCATTTTCCATTATATATTTCTCTGCATAGTACTTAAGTATGTGGAATAAATATTAGAACTATTGTGTATATATTTAGTTTCTTTTTTTTGTTTTTGTATTATGTATTCATTTGTTTATATCCCGTCCCCTGTTAATACTTGTGGAATAAATGAATAAACTTTAGAAAGCCTCTTCCCTCTATTTCTCCCTGTCTCTATCTCTGTGTTCTCTCATTTAGAGACTTTTCCTTGCCATATTTAATTTTTCAAGGTATAGCTGGTGGTGCTCATGGGAGGAGTGGGAGAGATGGGAGTATCTTTGTCTCTAATCAACTATTCTGCTCATGATAAGGTGGGAAAGATAGAATTTTTGGTTCCATAATTTAGATAGAGTAATTATTATGCTAGGTAGTATAAATAATGATGATTAAATGATACAAATACTAGGGTCTTATAAATGTTTAACTAGATGATTAGTTATATTTGGTCACTCATTTTTCTTTGGCTATAATGAATTTCCCTCCTTTGATAAAAAGCCAGTTGTAATGATTAACGGCATATTGCTCAACCTGGTGCAAATCTCCAACACTTAGTATCTTTAGGAATTGGTTACCTTTGAAATAGTTCAAGAAATTTTAGGGAGATAATTGTTCAAACGTGAAAAAGCATGGATCATTAGACTTTGCTGGCACATGTGGTGTTTTTTTGTGTTGTTGTTCTGGTTTTTTCTGGTTTCTAGTGAGGTTTATAGGAAGTTTGTAGAAAATAATATTTGACAGAGCTGTGTTAAATATTGTTAAAAGGCTATTCTAGTTTTGAGTAATTTGGTGATGAGGAGTATCATTTTTGAGACCAGAGCATGAATTTTATTGCTAAGTAAAATTGAAGGGCATTTTGGAGTTTGTTACTCTTAAATTTTGGAGAAATCCAGTAACATTAATATATAATATAAAGCAATTTACTAACTTGCATAATTGGTAATATGAAAACGACCAGTAAGAGATAAATTTGCAATAACCATGAAGACCTTATTAATGATGTTAAATATTGTAATTAATACTGGCTTGTATATTAGATCATTGATAACAATACCACTAGGAATTATCAGGATATAATTTTCTCCCTGGGGAGTTTATTGAGTCCATGCTGTGACTCTTCTAATTTCCCGAGAGAGAATTGTCATCATAATGTTATCCTGAATTATCTTATTGCTCATTAAGTGTCCTTGCCTTCGAATTTAAAGCAAATTAAAGAAATTAATTTAGTCCTAGGAAATCATTGTTTAAAGAGTGTGCACTGTGAGAATAAGAACCACTGGTACAACAGAATGAATTTTATTTTAAAAAGAAAAATTTTATATGAAGGAAGCAGTAAACACAGACTGACATGTAGAAGTTAATCCCAATTAGTTAGCAAGATCTGGTGTTACATGATTAGAGTGCATTCAGATCAACAAGAGATGCATTAGTGAGAAACCAGAACATTTAAGGTGTTATATAAAGCTTGATTCACTCTAGGGTTTGATTTCTTAGTTGTTATCTATAATTCTGAATACTTATTTTATGTTTTTGGTATTTCAGAATACTTTTATAATATAACCTGTTAGTATATAGATTCATAAATGTTATGAGGCTATACATAATAATTTACCAGAAAAATGTAATATAAATGCTTCCAAGAACAGTTTTAATTATGCCCTTTAAGTCAAGAGTTACAGGTATCTTATGGTTAATAATTATGAGATAAAGTAACATTGAGAAACAACTTACATAGGCTTATACTTATGTTATCCATGTTAATTAGTTATGTTTTAAAACTTCTTCCAAAAATTAATCTGTTTGAAAATACTTCTGTGGGGTATGTAGTCTTTATTTCAGTAATTCTAGAAGATGCTGTGTACTGAATTAGCCATGCCCTTTCTCAGTTTTCTTTTGTCATGAAGCCAGGCAGTTTCAAACTCATAGGGTTTATGGGCTTTGACCCAGTTTGTCTCCTCTTTACTGTGCCTGCAGTTTTAAACTTCATTTTAAGCATGTTCTAACCAGATAACCAAATTGCAAACATGGTGGTTTTTTGTACTAAATGCCCTCCTCACAAAAATTATTAGAAGGACAGTGGGCAGAATAACTATAGTTAGATCCACTGTAGTGTCACCTAAGTAGCCTCATACCCAAGGGGTTAGGCTAGCTTCATTTGCGAATCAGGCAGATAATCCACATGATAAATGAGGTATCCCAGTTGGAAGGCAGAGCCCAGGGTTGGGTGATACTGAGAACTCCTAGTAAGTGTGCTCTTGGCATTGGGAAGTCTAGCAACAGATAGAGACAAACGAGAGGACATTAAAGGAGGCTTTTCAAACACAAGAGCCCTGTTACAAGAGTGAGTTGGTAGAACGTTGTCACTGCTGGTACTCTTGGGGAAGGGAAAGTCTTCTCTGATTCTGAGTACGTGCTCTGTGCTTGGCTCTGTCCTAGGTACTTTATAATCATAATCTCACTCAGACACAATTCTTTGGGTAGGCTTATACCTATTTTACAGAAGTAGGAAACAAGGTTTGGGTGGCTTGCCAGCTCAAAAAGATACCGAGCATCAGAGCTGGGATTTGAGCCCATGTCTTACTGATTAACTCCAGAACCTCTGCCTTTTCTAAGGGGCTATTTGGGAACTCCGTGGATTCTTTTGTAGTGCCATGCCTAGTCAGGCTTTGGAGCAAGATTGATTTGAAACACAGTGTTTAGTGCTTCTCGTATCACTCTAACCCAGACTGTGGATTATTACCGAAGTGTCCTTTAATAGTGAGGAGTAAGGGAATTCTCTAGTTCACCTGTTGGGAAACTGTTAGAGGCAGAGACAATTGTCTTGCTTTGTGGGACAGAAGTTTTTTTGCACTGCGCTGTACTGCTTCTCTACCTGATTCCACTCAGAGCCTCTCAATAGTTATAACCGTGCAGTATGTATTTAAAGCCTTTTACATCAAGTTCTTTCAGTTACATTCACTTATTTAGTAAATAGTTATTATCTAGTTCACGTCAAACTGCCTTCATGGCATCTGGACACAAAGATAAAACTTGGTTTCTGCCTTTGAGAAACTCAGTTATGTGGAGGGAAAAATACATATATGTAAACAAATAATTAAATCCAGTGAGATCCAGAGCCTAGCTCAGTGCCTGAGTTTGCACAGCTGTGTATAGACTTGAATGCCTGCTGTCAGTTGCTAAGGAAGCACAGAGGCATGAGCCGGTCGAGCTGCCCATAAGCCGAAGATGATTCCTTAGAAGGCTGGCAGTGGAATCTCAAAGATGAGTTGTGGTTTGCCAGGTGTGAAGAGCAAAGTTATTTAGAAGGCGTGGGGACAAGCACATGCTTTGCATGGAGAGGCCAAAGCTCATGGCGCACTTGGGGAACACTTGGTTTGGCTGGTGGATGAGGCCCAGGCTCGGTATAAAAATTACGTGGCCCTCTGTCTTAGGGAAGGCATTATTATCTTTATTTCAGTGGAAGAAACAGAGGAGGTTTTTTTGTTTTTATAAAAATTTAAGATCCTTTAAGTGACTCATATCAAATCCAAAAGCCATTTTGTGCAGCTCAGAAAAATATCCTGGTCATTAAGGGACTGTAGGAGACAGATGCAGTTTATACACCAAGTTGCAACCAGGGAAAAAGCAATTTAAGTGATTTTATTTGGTCCATATTTCATACTGATTTGAATCTCATTATTTTGCTGGGTTATTTATTCTCAGTATAATTCAAATGCTAAGCTAAAAAAAAATATGGGGAATTGGACATCATTCAAAAACGAATATAGCTCTTTCCTAAGAATAGTTCTTTACTTGAGTGGGCACTCATTTGATGATATCATCTTTTTATTTAAAGCACCTAATACAGTGCTGCCTACAATAGGATATAATTCATGAAAATGAGGTATGGCATTGAATACAATATAGTAGAATCATTACTGAAGTATATGTATCACCTGTCTGATGATCTCCTAAAGGAGATCTCCTACTACACAAGCTTATTTTTATACAAATTGCAGTGTGGCAAAGAGACCCAGGGGTAGTTGGAGATGTGCAGCTATGCTCCTTCTCATGTCAGCTCTCCATGCCTACACTGGGTGACAGGACATGGGAGCAGATGAGACAAGCTGTCACTCACCCACACTGCCCTTTGAAGAAAGGCCATAGGGGGAAAAAGGTGCCGCAAATGGGCTGTGAAGTTTACATACACTGCCCACTGTTAAACAGATTACATCTAATGAAGTGTCTAATGCTCAGGCCATATCAACCTAATCCTTGGTGGCAGTTCATCCCTCAACTGCCAGAAAACACCGCCCTCTGGCCCTCTCTCGCCACTCTGGCCGCCAAGCATAGGGAGGTGCCCAGTCTTAATAAACCAAGACGGTGTGTGATCTGACATGCAAATGTAGGTCATTGCATATGTAAATGTGTGATTACAAACCTGCATGCCAAAACACATTAGTGAGACTTTGCTCTCAGCATGCGGTTGTCACACTGTCTTAGCAGTTCACGCTAATATTTGTCAGTTATTGTGTAGACAGAAGATGGAATTCCGAGTCAAATTTAAAGTATATGGATTGTATGATAGTGTTCCTAATGATGAAGTTGTATTTTACTGTTGAGATTGGCAAATTTTCATCAGGAGAAAAAATGGTATGTACATCTATAGCAGAAGAAGGAGTTCTCTTTCTTTGATGTTGCAGACTACCCTAGTGTGTCAATATTTAAAGAAAAAATTTCTTAGGAAAGCATAGCAGTTAAAAAAAATCTCTCCTCTTTAAATGAAACTTTTATTTACAGTTAAAAAACTAAGAAAAGTTGCCTCTATCTATTGACTATATCTAAGAAGTGGTACTTTAAGTTTCCTTTCTTAAATAGGTACCATGTTGTCACAGTGGCACTTAATTACAAATTAATCTCAGTGACTACAAAAAGAAATCTTATAAATGAACAGCATGTCTGGTTGTCTCCCTGTATTTGATAATTTAATTTTTCTTATTATGGTGTATATTTTTGTTTTAATTCTTAACATGTTTTTATTTCTGCTTTTTAAAATCAAAAGATCTGAAATTGAAAATATTTATGAGTCATCATGTAGGATCCCATAATATTGGATCATATTGTAGATGATTTTGTTTAGTAAGCGTGGTAGGATAGCAAAGGCTATACTTGGGAATCAACTAGACATAGGTTTGGTTTGATGACATGTATAGGATTGTCATCAGAATTGAATTAGATGGCATATAAAGTCCTAATATATAGGAATTGTTAAGTTGTAGGTACGAAAATGGAACCTTCTATTATTATAGAAGGTAGTTGCTACTGTTATTCTATTATACCAGTTATTGTATTATATTTATGAAATGGATTTGTGAAATTTCTTATATTCTGGTTATTTTGCATGTATTAAAGGAAGAATGGTATTTTTCTGGACAATAATTTGGACTTCCAGAGAAAGAAAATCAGTGTACAGCAACAGAAATCACTGCTACTTTTTTCTCTTTTTGTGAAACATTGTATTTGAATTATAGTGAAACTTTAGCAAGATTTTAGAGTTTTTGCTAGCATGATAGATGTAGTAAAATCAACAATATTGAAAATATTGGGGTTAATGTAGAGTACTACCCATATGTCAAAATAGCCTTCTGCATAAGTCATGGGGTCATCAGTCTTAACAGAGGTTTATTTGAAGGACTAAGAGTTCAAGTTCAATTTAGTGTGTTTACCAACTAGTGCTGTCTTTGATTGCATTAATAGGCATTTAATGTTCAGTCTCATTAGAGGGTGCACTAGTCAGACCCCACAAGAATGTCATGTGTACTCCAAGTTGGCTCAGAGAATAGAGGAGGTCCAGAAGGATGTGAAGAGAATGGTGAAGACTTGGAAGCGTATCCTTACCAATAATCCAGGCACCTCGAAAAGCCTATGCATATTTAGCCAAAAAAGAGAAGATATAAGGGCATTTGATAGCTAAACTAGACTCTTTTGTTATAGTTTGTTATATAGGTGGAGGTGCTGGAATAGATCGCGAGTGTCCTCAGGAGCTTAAAAGGCAGTGTTTCTTGGGTACGTGTTGTAACTTCAGCAACAGACAGTGGCTGACTGTAGTGGGTATTCAGTTAATGTTTACCATGTGACTGACTTAATGACTGAAAGAGTCCGTGAATAAACAAATAAACAAAAGGACTAGTAAATGGATAAAATGTATAAGGAGTTGGGCTTTGTCTCAAAATAGGAATGACAATTGTGCTCCCTTCCCAATACCCTGTAATTATTTCTCTCATAGCAGTTAAGAGCCTCTTCCATATATTTGGGTAAGCTCTTTCAGAGCAGACAACATTTCTGGTTCATCTCTATTTTCTTAGCAGCTAGTACACAGTAAGTACTAAAAAGTGTTAGTTAAAAGAAGTGACCTTTTTTTTCATGAGTAACAGCAAAGTATTGTTTAAAAATGTAATTATGGGGGTGCCTGGGTGGCTGAGTCCATTAAGTGTCTGCCTTCGGCTCAGGTCATGATCCCAGGGTCCTGGGATCGAGTCCCACATCGGGCTTCTTCCTCAGCGGGGAGCCTGCTTCTCCCTCTGCCTGCCGCTCCCCCCCTCTTGTGTGATCTCTTTCTGTCAAGTAAATAAATAAAATCTTTTAAATTAAAAAATGTAAGTATGTACTAAGTGAAAGAAGCTAATCTGAAAAGGCCACAGACTGAATGACTTCCACTATATGACATTCTGGAAAAAGCAAAGCTATGGAGACTGTAAAAAAAGATCAGTTGCTGGGGGGTGGGGGGTGTTAACTTGGGGAGGGAGGGATGAATAGAAGATGCAGAGAGGATTTTAGGACCCTGAATATACACTGTATGATCCTATAATGATGGATATATGTCATTTATACATTTGTCCAGAGCCATAGAATGTACAACACCAAGGGTGAACCCTAATGTAAAACTAGGAACTTTGGGTAATAATGATGTGTCAGTGTAGGTTCATGAATTGTAACAAAAGTACCATTTTGGTGGGGGATGGGGCAAGCCATGCATATATGGGGGCAAGGGCTTCCTCACAGTTTTGCTGTGAACCCAGCACTGCTCTAAACAAATGTCTTAAAAAAAAATAACAATGTGGTGGTGTATTCCCTGCCACTGGAAATGTTCTTTGTAGAAGTTAAATAACTCTCAAGAAGTTTAGAAGATTTTCATACATTAGTTGGCAGGTTGGACTAAGTGTGTGTGTGTGTGTGTGTGTGTGTGTGTGTGTGTTTACACACATTCTATTTCAAGTTAAAGATTCTTTGAAAAAGAAAACAAATAACAAAGGAGTACTAGATTGAGTGGGAGAAGTTTATATTCTATGAAGATAATTTTATAGAGTTCCTATCTAAAATTTCAAAATCTTCCTCATTCCCTGATATTTCATGTCCTTCTTCCTTGATTTATTTTATTTTTAGCCCTTCCTATCTCACATACTGTATATATATTTTTCATGTTTACCCTGTTTGTTATTTTTCTTCCCTGCCAGAATTTTTCTTTTGAGGGTAGGGATTATCATCTGTTTAGTTTGCTACTGTATTCCCAGTATATAGAACAGTGCCTAGCATGAATGGCTCAATATAATATTTGTTGAATAGAATAGATGTCTGCAGGCTTACCGTAGGTATCACCTACTTATGTGAAAACAATCAATGATTGTGTGAATATTGTGTGATTGAAAACTTATTCTGACTTTTTTAATTACAGAAGGCTTTACGACCGGATATGGGCTATAATACATTAGCCAACTTTCGAATAGAAAAGAAAATTGGTCGCGGGCAATTTAGTGAAGTTTATAGAGCAGCCTGTCTCTTGGATGGAGTACCAGTAGCTTTAAAAAAAGTGCAGGTAAGATGATTTTACTTATGTAAATCAATGTAAAATTATACTATATGAATAATAGAGGAAAGTATGTCCTGAATGATTAGATAATGACAGTCTTAAGTTGAGAATGAATAAAAATTAGAAAGAAAGAAATAATAGAAAGGAATAAAAATTATACTTTAAAAGCTTGAATTGAGTGTAGTACACAGTGGAAATTAGTTTTTAGTTTTAGTATTACTTCTAGGCTTTAAAAATTTAGCTGGTTTTGCTCACCCAGATTTAGTAGTGACTGGAATGATCCTAGAAAAGCTTTTACAACTCTAGATTTTAAGAGGCAGATTTGAGTTCTCACCACTTGCTCCTCACTGGACAGGTAACTCTCAGCTGCAGCTATAGGCCTCACAACAGGAAAATAGACTTTACAAAATGTGTTGCCTAGAGTTAGTAAGTGGCAGTCAAGGTTAGGATGGGTTATTAAATTAATGTGGAGAACCACACTGGCAATAAATGAAGGAACAATGAAGTTAACTTTATTTATTGGAAAATTAAAAAAAGAATGAAGTCGATGGATTAAATCAGAGGATTGATGACCTGTTTGAAATTTCCAGCTTGTATCTGTATCATTCTAGAATCAGCTTTGCTCTCCAATCCTGACTTTTCTTTTGTTTCCCTCAGATTCATTTATCTTGTTCTAGCTCCTCTTACCAAGTCCTACCCTAACCCTAGTGGACTAGTCCCACTGAGCTACCCTGCAGTGTACTTGCAACAGCCCTGAAAGTTTCATTTGCCCTAGTGAGTCTAGAAAGTCTAATTTCACTTGCCCTCTGGTCTAGAAAGTACTTGTTTTTCTGTCTCAGAGTATGTTTGACATCACAGAGTATTGCTTCCCGTTTTTCAGATAAGGTAGTTATTGTTCACACCTGCCCCCAGACTTCCTATTTTAGTCTGCAACCTGATATCATTTCTCTGTAGTGACCTGTGAGACCAAAGTTCCCTCATTTTTTTTGTGTGTGTGTGACTTCTTAAAGGATCAGTGTACTTGCAATAACCATTACAGAGATGAACAGTTTTCACTCACCTTTTTAAGGAAATATTAAATGTTTATAAAAGACATTATGCCCTTGTATCCACCCCCCCAGCTTAAGAAATAAAACATTAAAAATTTTTTTATTTATATCTACCACTACCTTCCCTCAGAGGGAACCATGTCTGGAATTCTGTGTTTAACATTCCCACATCTGTGTAAATTTCTAAATAAATCTGTTGTTTCCTTTGCATTTTTGGAGCTTTACGTCAGTGTCATCACGTGTTGGTGGATGTGGCTGTACATTAACCTTTTCACTGCTGTATCGTATTCAGTTGCTCTTGTTACGTGTTGCTTGCTGTTTGGATTGTTTATAAGTTGTTTACTATTTTAAGCGGTATTGCTGTGCTAGTCTTATGTGTCTTGCAAGCATCTCATGTGACATGCAAGCATATCTCTTTTGTCTGGGCCTAGAATGGAAATGATGAACCACAGGGGATGTGCATGGTTGGTTCGACAAGTTTAAGAGCAAGTTATTTTCCATAGTTGCACCGGTTGACTTTCTCACCAGCAGCATATAAGAGTAGCAGTCTTCTCTCATTTAATATGCCACTTACAGCTTAAGAAAATATAATATAGAATGCAGATATTAATGTTCATGAAGCAGATGACTTTTGGAAGGATGATTCCCTTACAAAAGAACTCTGCTCCATTTTTCAAATGTATTTATGAAATTTCTACTGTGCATTACTAGGCACTGAGGGGAATAAAAAGGAAGCTAGTCATATTATTCCTGCATTTGAGAGGAAAAAGAGTCTTTGTAGAACAATTAAATGTTAAGCCTTGTGGCATGGATTCCTGATTTAAATAGGAGTTTACAGAATGTAGATGTCATTTTGAGCCGTTGGTGGAATCGGAACATAGGCTAGGCTCTCAGTGTGAGACCAGATTCTGGAGAGCATTGAAACCAGGAACAGGAATTTGAAGAATAGGAAAGTAAGGATTCACTATGGATCCTCGAGTAGAGTAATAATCCTCAAAATTCATTCTTTTAAAAGTAAAATTACAAACCAAGCACACAGAACGGACTAGAAAGAAGTCAGCTGCTTATTGGCTGCAGGTGGCGAATGCCAGAGGATAGATGGATTGAGAAATTACTTGGAGGTCTGCAGGCTTCTCAGCTTCCTTCTCCACCTTCCAACTGATTCTGAGTGTAGAGAAAGAGACAGGGCTCCATTCCATCTGAATTTTTCTTCCTTTTGATTGGAAATTTGAAAGGATGTGAGTTAATTTGGGCAATCCTATTTCCATTCAGTATTAGATGCCCTTCTAACTGCTCCCATTTTGCACTGTGATAAGCCTCAGATAACCGTCTCCTGCTGTGTGGAGTCACTTTGTCCTCATGGATTAGATCATTCTTCTCTGCTTTATAAAGTTTAATATTGTGGCATCTTCCAGTTTAAATGTAGCTTCTTTATAGAAGAGAGAGATGTTGTAAAGATATTCATAGCTTATTTAATTAGGGAATGGTGTCTTAAACCTTCGTGAGGAGAAATGTGTTTGCATTTCAGATATGTTATTGATTTTTGTGATGTATTACACTTGTGCTGAACAATGAATCCTGTGCTTCTTCCTTAAAAAAAAAAAAAAAGTCTCTGTGGCTTAAAATGAAAATGTTTAAAAATATTGTTAACCAGACTGTCTTCCTTTCTGAAGAACCTTAGCCCTTCTTCAAAAAATTCATAAAGAATCAAATACTGGATTTCCTCATGCATCTTGTTTCTTGTCTGAAGATCTGTATTACTGTTCCCGGCTCTTCTGGAATCTTTCCTGAATACTGTGCTTGGGTTCATCGGTTGAAGTGCTGCTTTTACAGTTCATTTGTCTGCTTATATATCATTAAGGAGATACCTTAGAATTACCATCCAGATTCCTCAGCTTAGTTTTCAAGGCATTTCTTGACTTTGTCCCACACCATCAAATTTCACTTTTTCAAGACCTTTAAAAAAAAAAAAAGTGTCCTAAGTTCTAGTGACTTTCCTATAGGTTTTCCTGTTAGCTGTGTGTGGAAAGAAGAGTGTGTGTCCTGAATGCATGATCTCATAAAGAGATCTGAGAGCCTACAGTATATAGCAACATTAACCAATCTTTTCGAAAATGTACCCACATCTCGTCGTGATTCGTTTTCCAAAATTAAGATGGTGCTTTAACTGATGTGACATTTTTGAAATCCCCTGAACCACTTTTGCTTCTGTCTCTCCCTGTTTCCCTTCTTTGACACTTCCCTTCTTACTGCTCATTCACTCATTCCACCTCGTGTTAATAATATGGATCACCTTATGTTCAGTGGTCAGTGTGGAAGGCTTTGGGAATACTAAGGTAAACAAATAACAGGACTCATGGGATTCCAACAGAAGTGCAACAGAGACACGTCTGAAATCACAAGATAGGCACTGTAATGAGAGCAGTCTCCAGGAACATGGGTGAGAGGGAGATTGGGATAAGTCTTCACAAAGGATGTGATCTGGGTCTCAGAAGCTCAATTCTTTGTGTAAAGAATTGTTTTGATCTGGTACATGTAATCGCTATTTTATTATGCTTAGTTCATTGATTAGAGCTATGTAATTAGAATTGATTTTTATTTTATCAGTCTTATGACATGGTACTATAATATGAATTTTGGGTCTCACTATGTCTCAGTTCTTTGATCTTTGTTACCCTAATTTTCTGGTAGTAGGTGAAATATTTTGATCTTTAGTTTTCTTTGCCTAGTCTTAAATTATATGTCCAGATAATACTGTTTTCCTATGGGACATTCATTATCAGAGACATTTATTAGAATGGAAAAAAGTACTTTTGTATAGTACTAACAAAGATAAGGTGATAATGTATTTTGTTCAAATTCACCCTTTTGATACACAGGTTATCTCAAAACAACTTTCTGAAGGGACAAATATTCTTTGATGTTTATTCCTTTACTTCTTTTTGATTATTGTAATAAAACATTCATCAAGAAAATCACTTTTTAAAGTATATTGAGTTTAACTTGCTTTTTTTAACATATGTTGATTTTAGTTTCTAGATTCTGCATGTATTCCTGTATTAGAAATTGGGATTGCGTGCATTTAGAAATTTGTGAGCAATGATAGCTTCTTCCATAATACATACAGATTAGAATACATTCATAATCTCTACAACTGCATATCCAGTCTCTATTTCAGTGTTCACTGTGATTACTGAATTCATCCTGCAGTTTTTATCAGCTTCATTATTTAATCTTTATAGATTTCCTTTCCTTAGACCTTCCTATAGTTATTTGGACAAATGAAAAGTAGGAAGCACTTGTAAGAATAATCTATACATTATGTATATATTTTTTAATTGGAGAATAATTTGGTAATTGATGTTAGTTTGTTAAGGAGACATAGGCTTTTATCTTTAAAATGAAAGCTTCTTAATTTTATTTATTGTACTTGCAATTTTATTTTAGGCATTTCTTAGGCATATAAGAAATGGAGAAAATTTTTAGTTTTATTGAAGGTCTAGAGAATAGGACATTTTAGTTAACAACATTTTAGGGTTATAATGAATTACCACACATGGCATAAATAGATTATCAACATTAAAATATTTAAATGAGACAAAGGACATCGATGAAATAATTTAGTCCTTTGTCCTTTTTTGATGTTTCACATTGTTTTTTTCTTTAGCATCTTATGGTGCCTCAGGGTTGTTATTATGCTAATACAAGTTTTGATTATGTGGGTTTATCTTAAAAATTTTAAATGGTGAACTCTTCTAGTGGCCAAGCTCAGTGAATAAATATAGTTGAAGTAACTTTTTATTTATGCTGTTGAAGATTTTTGATATGCTCATTTAATATTTACTGAGGACCTACTGTGTGGCAGACAGTGTACTGGACACTGAGATACAACAATTGAATTCAACATTTTTGGTGGGGGGAATAGACAATAAGTCCAATAATTATAGCCAAGAAGGAAGTGACTATCATGTGACAAGAGAGACAGATTGGGTGGGGTGGGGGGAGGACTTTTTAGATATAGTATTTAAAAATAGCAAAGGCTTCTCTGCAGATGTGAAATTTAAGCTGAAATGGAGGAAAAGGAGTCAGCCATCTCAACAGCAGGAAGAAGAGGATTCCAGGTATAGAGAACAGCCTTGAACAATAGGATTGACATAGAATTTACTAAAAACACATTGTTGTGACCCCCATAAATGGAGTGAGGAAGAGAAGTAACATGGGGTTACCCAGAATTTGAGAGTTTTGCTTGTAGGCCATGAGGAGAGGTCTATATACTATTTATGTGTTATATGTTGTTCTAAGGGTAATGAATAGCTATTGGAGGAGCTTAAGCAGGTGATGATAAAGTCTGATGTATTTTTTAAAGACTGCACAGACTGTTTTGTAGTACATGGATTCACCCTCTTCAGTACACAGCAGTAATAAGACCAAACATTATTAATTGAAAAATGTTTAGCTATTAAATAAATAATATTATTGTCAATATAAACAAAAATTACAAAATAAGAGATTTCTAAAACTTTGTAAACATTAAAGCTAAAAGAATGTATAAAAGCAAATAGAGTCATATGATAGCTTTCACATAGGAGGCAAGTTTTAAGAGGTAGTACGTTTGACCTTTTTTCCACAAATAGTTCTTTAGTTCTTGTTCTTTAAATGAATCTTGCTTTTCCTTCGACATTTACTCTTTCCTCACAACCCTCTCCAATGTCATATGCTTCTCCTTCCTGACTTGCAATACAGTGGAATCGTCTTCATTAGGGCTTGCTTTCCCTGCCACTTCAGACCACATTCTACACCCAACCATCTGTCATTCCTCCATCTTTGAAACTAGTGTCATCAAGTTAAATGCTTTCTTCCCATCTTGGTCCATTGTCTGCCTGTCTAAAGTACTTTTTCTTTCTTTCTTTTTTAATGTTTTTAGCCCCTTGCTCTCATTTTTCCTCTGCCCATTGCTTGGTACCATGTTGACTCTCTTGAGACCAGG
Source organism: Neomonachus schauinslandi (assembly GCF_002201575.2). Lineage (NCBI taxonomy): Eukaryota > Metazoa > Chordata > Mammalia > Carnivora > Phocidae > Neomonachus > Neomonachus schauinslandi. Next base: position 31,289,865 of record NC_058408.1, on the reverse strand, counting down.
CCTCATAGTTTCTCACATGCCTCACTCCATGGTACTCAGTCAGCTCTCTCAGTCCATCATCAGGACATACCCTACACCCTACACTTTACTGATTCTACCTCAAACTCTCAAAATTCCCTCTCTGATTAAATTCCCAATTCTCTCCTATTCCCTCTTTCTTTCTTTTTTTTTTTCTCCTATTCCCTCTTTCTAGTGAAACTTGTTCTTTGACCTCATCTTGATTACCAGGGACACACTATTCCATATTCTCTAGACCTCTTATTTAAGGTCTGATTTCAAAAGTTGTTCACTTTGTTGGACCTTTGTCAGTGATTTGAGCAATGCAGATGCCTCTACTTTAGAATCTCTCCCTGTGTTGCTAATCCCCAGTCATGGTTAATCTCCACTGTGTATTTCTTCATTTCTGTATTCAAATGTAATCGTTCCATGTCCAATAGCACAGAAGGGTTCAGGGTATGTCTTGGAGTTCTTGTTGTAGTTTGCTTGGACGTGCACTCTCTTACACTTCCCACTTGCATATATTTTAACAACAGTATAAAAAGAACCCCAAATCAGCAGATATGTGGTTATAATCTCCACAGTGGAAGTTAAAAACTACTACCTGGAAGCCTCAGCCTCTACCAGAATGCATTCACGTTCAAAGGAGAAGGCCATCTCCTCTTTGACAGAAACAGTCTTTGTGTCCATTGTGTTTTCACAATCACATAACTGTTCTGATTCTTCTTCTCTTAACTCTACCTGTGCTCTGGAAGGAGTATTCCTTTTCTGTTTTCCTTTGAGACATTTTCGCCATTTGCCCGTTTCTCCCACATCAGCCTCCCATCTCTGCTTGTGATGTCATCATCTGACTTTCTCACAGACGCCACTATACAACCTATTGCTTCAGCACCTGCCTGCAGCTTCTGAAGGCTTGCCTCTTGTGTTTTCTGGGATTCCATGTGCTTGATTCTCCTCCCTCGCTGGTATCCCTCTTCTGTGGCCTTCAATCGCTTCTCTTTTCCGTCCCCTTGAATCACTCCTCTTTTCCTTACTCTTTTTGGGTTATGTCTCACAGTTTTAATTTTGGATCTTTTGCTTCTCTCTAGCCACATTCTCACTCACAGCTTCCAATATACCTCTGTAGGGTGGCTTCTTAATCGGTAGAAGCCCTGACTAAGCTTTGCTGAGCTTTAAGCGCTCATAAAATCTAAACCAAAGTGCATTTCCTATGATAATTTTTAGAGATTTTTTTCCTTTTTTCTTTTTTTTAATTACAGGGAAGCCTATTGAACAGGGCTCCCTGATGTACTTGAAGTCAGATTACCTCTAGCCTATTGAGTTAAAAGGCATTTCCTTGGAAACAAAAGTTTTTTAAAAGTTAAAGAATAATGAATGCCACACACTGATACCTGGCTCCAAACCATCATTTGCCAGCACCTTAAGGAATCCACAAGAAAGAAATCGAGGCCTGTCTTGTCATTTGCAGTTCAGACATGATCTATTAAGAGAGGAAGGTGGACAGAAGCTAGATTGCAGGCCTTGGCGTTGTAAAGGAGGCAAGGTTTCTGGCACTCATGTAGAACTTTCCTGTACTCACCTTGCTTAAGTTCTGCCCCCCAGCCCACTTCAGCCCAATCTTTCCACCCTTTAGAGTGCCTCTGGATTTAGTCAGTAGAAGTGCTGGTGGTAGAGACTTTAGTTATTTGGACGTAACTCTTTCAGTGATTGTGATTTATATCTAGAAGATATCACAGCCCTTCTGCTATGGATTTTCCACCCCCCTCACCCATCCTCTATCCCTTCAAATAAAAGAGAGAGGCTCTGTAAGGGAAAGTCTGCCTACCAGTCAGCAAGTAGGAGAACCAGAAATTTGCAGGCTGATAGCAAAAACATTTTTTAAAGCTCCTCCCCCTCACTCCAACAATGGTTAGGGGACCGTCTCTCCAGGCATTGGTCAGTTGGAATAAAGGGATGAAAGCATCATTTGGGCACCGGGTCAAGAGGGGCAAGAACACTGGGATGAAGAATGGCATAATCCAGGGGGGATTGAGGTTTGTCACATGGAATACAGGGACTCAATTTAGGGACAAGTTGTTCAGTTCATTTATTCAGGCTCTTTAAAGCTGGGGAGGCCCAGGAGATAATTTGTTTAAGATTTTCATTTCAAACTTTCTAGTATACATTTTTAAGTACTATCATTTCTACATTTTAAGTGTTTTTTTTCTTCTAACAGACTGACCTATGCCTTTTCAAGGACATTTCCTTAAAGGCCTCTTTTTCCTCTTAAAGATATCCTTTCAGTTTCATTAGTCGTGAGTAATTTTTTGGAAGAATTTAGAGATGACAAAAGAAAACTTTTAAAATGATTCAGAAAGTACCAAGAACTTATTAGCCAACACTTGCCTAAATGCTGTTATTAACTTTGCTCTTACCAAGTATACAGTAAGGTTAAAAACCCAAAGAAACTTTGGTAGAGCCCAGAAAGATGCCTTCTGAAGATAAGCTTGTAAATATTCTAAGAAAAATATTTTTACAAAATCCAAATTTTTTTTTCCTTATGTGTTGTCTTTTCTTGCTCATGAAATCAGTCTTGAATCTGTGTCTGGGAATGATTTAATCTAAAGATCCAGTTTTTATTTTGTCTTAACTTGCTCGCTAAGAACAAAAGATAAGGTACTGCTGAATTCCAAATTAAATGTATTTATAAATGTATTTGGTTCAGAATTTAGTTTTGCCTCAAATGTGCCAGCAGTACTTATCTCTCAGTAACAAAGGAGAGATTTTGCTATTACTGAGAATTCAGTTAAAAATAAAAGTTAATTTGTAATACTAAATTACTTAAGTTGAGTTAGATTTTTTAAAAAAGATTTTATTTATTTATTCGAGAGAGAAAGCACGAGCAAAAGAGTGAGAGTATGAGCACGGGGAGCAGAGGGAGAAGCAGAAGCTGACTCCCTGCTGAGCAAGGAACCTAATGCAGGGCTCGGTCCCAGGACCCTGGGATCATGACCTGAGCTGAAGGCAGACTCTTAACCAACTGAGCCACCCGGGCACCCCGGAAATTCATGATTTCTATGGAGCACACTTCTATCTTAGTATTTTGTGTCTAGTTAGGGTTTCCTAAAGCTCTTGTACACATCTTTTTCTCATCTCATTCACTAGCTTTTGCTTTTTAAATATTTTTCCCATCATAGAGACATTGATTATTGGGAGATTAAATTTATACATGTCTCCAAGTTTGTGATTTTCTTCGTTTTAGTCACTAGTACCAGAATTATCCTTTCTTTTTCTCCTTAAAAAGTTTTCAGGAATTCCTTCAAGGTGAAAGACATTTAAAATTTTTTACTTCCCTGCATTTCTTTGAATTATCTCAAGTCCATTGTGACTAGTAGGTCCTGAGAATAGCATCAACATTCATGAGTTGGAGGGAATCTGTTATTTCTCTTGCCACTTTGATTTTTAAGCATAAATTGTGTGTGTGTGTGTGTGTGTATTTCAAAACTGTAACTAATATCAAGCTCAAAATTTTGTTTACATTAATATTTGTTATTATTTAACATATTACATTAGTAATGTCAATTTTTCCAGCATCACTTGGCAATTTGGGGAATGAGTGGCTTTTCTATATGAAATTGCTAGGTGTAAGACTTACTCCTTTAAAGTAATGATCTTTTGATTTTACTTATTTCTGTAAGAAATCTTTCTGAAGTGTATTATACTTTCCTGCATATATAAAGTCTGCATATATAATCCCTGCCAGCCATACTCCACCTTGTTGAGGTTCTAACATCACTTTTTACAAGCAGTACTTATTAGATTGTGTGTTCGTGTCCTGTGTTCCAGTCTTCATTCTGCATCTGACAGCATGCAAGCTTGTTTTCTTATTTGTATCTATAATAAAATCTAATAACAAGTTGACAGCGTGGTTTTATGAATAAAAGAAAGCAAGAACATGGACAAGTTATGTTATTTATGTTAATCATCTCTGTATAGAATAAAACTGTGATGCTCTTGAAGAGGTTTGTGTTTACATGAGGTTTTTCCTTCAGTAGATAGTGTTACACTGTTTGTGCTTTAGTGCTGGTCATTGCTCTTCTTTTTTTTACCCCTACAATTAGTATCCATTTGTAGCTAATATATTACCAAAGTTTGATATATATGAGGGCTTGCTGTTTGCAAAAAATTTCTTAGTAGATATTTTATGTAACATTTGTGATAGTGATTTGTCACTCATAGCCCTTTCTTTTTTCCTTTCTTTCCTTCTTTCCTTCCTTCCTCATTCTGTTCTGAAATCATAGTAGTCAATGCAAGTTGATTATGGTCAAATTGGTTAGAAGTACTACTAATGGGGAAAAGTGAAGCCACGCTCTCTAATACATGTACTAGCACACACATTTCCTTTTCTAATATTTGAATGAAGTGGGAGGAAATTTGATGCCACCTTGTTTATCTCACTCTCTTTGTAAACCAGTAAAGGGAGGGGCGCCTGGGTGGCTTAGTTGAGTGTGGGTCCAACTCTTGGTTTCGGCTTAGGTCGTGATCTCGGGGTCTTGGGATCGAGCCCTGCATCAGGTTCCATGTTCAGCTGGGAGTCTGCTTGAGATTCTCTCTCTCCTTCTGCCCCTCCCCCCTTTCGCACATACCCATGTACTCTCTCTCTCTCAAATAAATAAATAAATAAATAAATCTTTTTTTTTAAGCCCGTTAAATAGGATAGGATTCTGTATTTTTTTTCAAATCTTAACATTATGCAGTTCTCAGCTGTTTCACATTAAAACTTGAAAAACAAATGATACTCAAAATTTTCATTAGAAAATTAAATAAATAAATAAAATAAAGTTGAAGACTGCATAGAAATAGGAGGAGTATTTTGCTGTAGTGTTAGGTGAAAACGCATATACCATATTGCACCCTGCTGCTATTTTCACTTTCTGACACACATACCTTTGTACAAGAAATGGAAGGGAGTGAGCAAACGCTAAAATTCTTTTTTTTTTTTTAAGCTAAAGTTCTTTAAGGAAGTGAGTTAGTGGATTTTTTTTGTTTAAAAATTTTATTTATACTTTTCTTATTTTTTTTAATAAGGGGAAGATTAGAACTACATCTATGTTTGGATATTAAGAATGTTATCGAGCAAAAGTTGCATATTACAGATTGTAATTATATCCCCATGTTCTGTATTTCCTTTTATGCCTTAGGTATCTGTTGTTTCTGGCTAGAAGATTTTACAATTTCTTCAAAGTTCAGCTTTACCCACTCCTCACATGGGGATTCCTTCTTTAGATTTCTCATACTGCACTTTGTGCATACATGTATCTTAGTACTTATTAGCTAGTTGTATATGTGTTAGACTTCACAACAGCCTGGGACATTGAAGAAAATGCAGACTCTGGAGCTAGAATGATCTGGATCCAAGTCTTTGTTCTGTCACTTACTAATTTTATGACCATAAGCATATGTTTAGCTTCTCTGAGCCTGAGTCCTCATTCTAAATTGGAGCCAGTACTACCTACTTTATAAGAATATGGGGAAGATTATAGCAACATCTGTATGTAAAGAGGCTACACCCTCTGGTGGGTGTTCAGTAATTTCTTCTCGAGTCAAAAAGACTTGGATCATGCCCTCCTTTCAAGTTACACAGCTACTTTTCCTGGAACATATTGGCTGTCTGAATCAGAAAGACTTGGTGAATTGATGACTATAAATGTCATTAAAGTTGTTGTGTGACTAGGGTTTTAATCAGTTCATAGTAGTGACTTATCTAGATATTTTCTATAATATTTAGCATATTGATTTTTTATTTATTGTTTATTTTCTATACATTGAATTGTTTTCAGAGACATCCTAAATATCCTTTTGATTAAATTATCTTTTTTTAAAAAATATTTTTCACATTAGACCAATATTTCTCAACCTTTTCTTCATTATCACCCTAAGGAACCTTCTTAGATATTTTTTTCCTATTTACCCCGCTCCCTTATGAAATTTTAATTCCACAGATAAGACTATATCTGTTTATATGTTGTATGTGTATCTGTGCTTTATCCTTAATAAGGGTGAGACTCTCTCTCTCCTCTTTCCAAAGAACCAGTTTTTATCTCCTTGAAGTGCTATCATCCCTGTCAAGGTGTACATTAGATCTTTTAGACATGATTTGATTGTATAGATAATGGTTCAGAGCTTGGGATATAGTTGGATAACTCTGAGAGTGAATTCTGGCTGCTCCATTAATTAGCTGTGTGAACTTTTGTCAGTTTCTTAAGCTTTCTAAACCTGCTTTGTCTCATCTGTAAAATGGAGTACTAATGTTGTTGTCTTCCTAAGGATTAAATGACAGTTAAATGAGGTAGTTAATGCAATATGTTTAGCACATATTAATTGTTAAATATGTATTAACTCTCATTTTATTGTATTATGACCACAGTATCCATTCTGTTTCATTTGAACCTAAGACTTGAAATATCTAGCAGTTCTTTTTTCTCATTTTTTAAAAAGATTTTATTTATTTATTTGAGAGAGAAAAAGCAGGAGTAGGGGTAGGGGCAGAGGGAGAGGGAGAAGCAGGCTTCTCACTGAGCAGGGAGCCCAACCCAGAGCTCGATCCCAGGACCCCTAGATCATGACCTGAGCTGAAGGCAGACATTTAACTTACTGAGCCACCCAGGAGTCCCTCTTTTCTCATTTTTAATACTGACTGCCTTTGGAAGGAAAAATGTAAACTCTAGAGGTAACATGAGATAAAATACCTATAGTTCTTCATAGCTCCTAAAAAGCTAATTGAGAAGAAATTTTCTTAGTATGTGTATAACGATTTGTAAACTATTATAATGCATTTACATGGTGTCTTGAACCATAGATTATTATTTTATTAAATAATTCTGAATTCTCTTTTTAGATATTTGATTTAATGGATGCCAAAGCACGTGCTGATTGTATCAAAGAAATAGATCTCCTTAAGGTAAATAAATGAACTATTGACTATTTTGAATATAGATGAGCATGTTGATAAAAGTGATTTATGAAAATATTACACTTACAAGCAAAAAGATTTTTAAAAGTTATGTCACACTGTTTTTTTTTTTTCTTTTAAAGATTTTTATTTATTTTTTGACAGACAGAGACACAGCGAGAGAGGGAACACAAGCAGGGGGAGTGGGAGAGGGAGAAGCAGGCCTCCCGCCGAGCAGGGAGCCCGATGCGGGGCTCGATCCCAGGACCCTGGGATCATGACCTGAGCCAAAGGCAGACGCTTAACGACTGAGCCACCCAGGCGCCCCTGTCAGACTGGTTTTAAGCAACATTATACAAATATGTATCTCAGTATATAGAAGAATGTAGTTATTTTTTGAATTCATTGTAAAATAATTTAATCAGGTCATTTGGTAGGATTAGCTCCCCTCCCCTGCCTTTCAAACTAGGAAATAGATAAAATTGGCAAAGAACATTGAAGAAATTTTTTCTTGACTGTCCCAATTAGACATATTCTAAAGCTTAAGTAACATAAATGAATATTAGTATTATCTCAAGATGTAATATATTGAGAATGTGGACTGATCCAAATGGGCACATGCTTTTTGTATTATTTCTGTATCTTTTTTCCAGATTTAGAAAGGCTGATGTAAAGAGTATGTCAGAATTAGCTTTTCAGTTTTTCATCCACTCAAAGAATATGACTGAAATTTCAGTTATCTCTGCACTGCTTTTATTCTAGTAAAATTTCCTTTGAGGAGTGTTGTAGCTTATGTTATATTTTTAACTGTTAGATAAGACTTAGATGTTTTATATGCCATACATTTTTGTTTGTGCCTAAAATGAATCCAATTTATCAAAAAAACTTAAGAGTAAGATCAAAGTGAACCATGTTTTCCATCTGTTCTGTTAGTTGTAGTTATTTCCTGGGCCATGAAGTAACTGCTTTAAAAATATATATAAATAGCTATTAGAGAAATAATATATTATCATAGAAGATGTAGAAGGAAAACCTGTAAGTAGAAAGAAAAAAAGAAAATCATGTATATACCCTCTGGGAGAATTCTTGAATAATTTTCTTTGAGAAACTATTTGTCTTATTTTAACTTGTTTAAAGATTGAACAGAAAGCAAATTGTACAAAAGGATTGTCGGTGTGTAGAGACTGATGCATATATTTCTATAAGGTGAAATTTTTCTTAGGATCACTTAACGCATCAACCCCATAGGTAAACTCAGTATGTTTTATAATATTTGATGTAAAAGCTGTGTTTAGGTAGAATATATGTTTAGGTAGAATACGTCCTTTCATTTTGTTTTGTTTTAAACCACTGGCTGCAGTTATATGAGGATCAGGCCACCTTCAAAATAGGAGAAAAAGGAATACTTTATTTACCATTGAGTGCCCTTAATGACAGTTCCCATTTTGAAGGATATAATTTTTAGCAATTGGTGCTGTAATTCTGCCATTCATTTATGTTAATATATTTATTGGACATAGCAATACATACTTTAAAAAAATTTAACTGTAATTTACTCTATTTCTAATAGAGAGTATTAAAATAAAATTAATTTGTATCTGGTATTTCAATACTTGTTTTAAAATTCACTAAAGAAAAATACACTGTCATGTTAAGATTTCTGTAACTTAAAAATGAAACGCAGTAACTAAGTTTATTTTTAAGTTAAGAAACTGTAAGTGATTCCTGGGAATTTACAATAAGAAAACTTTCTGGTGTCTGTTTTTGTGTGTGTGTGTGTGTTTTTTTCCATCAGCAACTCAACCATCCAAATGTAATTAAATATTATGCATCATTCATTGAAGATAATGAACTTAACATAGTTTTGGAATTAGCTGATGCTGGTGATCTGTCCAGAATGATAAAGGTAAGGTTTTGTTTTGCTTTTTTTAAACTAAGTATTTATTTTTTTCTGATAGAATTGCTCTTTAAACATATAGGCATATTATATATTTTAAAGACCTCGGTGAAATGCTTTAAAATATGGTAGATATGTAATGAATGATAGACAGTAGTGATAATTATGATTATGAAACTGGTTTACCTGGTAAAGCTCACTCTGTTCAGCTGAGATGTGTGGACACTCTGAAACCAACTTGGAAATAGACCAACAGATTTGTCTTCTATAAGCTGAAGTTCAAATTTTGCAACTTGATTTTTCTGAGCAGACCACCCTTGATCCTGTATCTCTGGACATCAGGCAGAGGGGGACAGAAAGAGATTCTAGAGAATCCTGACCTGTTCCTGGGAGGGATTCATCAAAGAATAAAGTGGGCTTTGCATTCAGACCTTGCACATCAAACCCTAATTCAACCACTTTAAAGTTTATTTAACTTTCTTTTCCAACAGCATATTAATTGGGTTTAAGTTCAGCTACAAGTTATAGAAACCCCCAAATTAGAGTGTTCTAAAAACTGCTTGTCCTTAGGTTACTTCTGTGTATGACAGTTTCTCAAAAACAAAATAATAATAGAACCTACTTCATAGGATTGTTGTAAATGATTAATTATTTGACATTTATTAAGACCTAAGACCTGTCTCACACATAATAAGGCTATACAAATGGAAGCTACTGATATATTATTATTGTTACTAATTATATTTCTCTGTTACATAAAATTCTGGAGCTGATATGCCAGCTCTGATCTATCAAATTCTCAGAAACCAAGCCTATTTGCAGCTGATCAGGTCACCTCTCTGAGGCAGGAAGGGACAGAGGGCACTTGGTGGCTGTATCTTGAGGCACGTTCCTGGATACTGCCACACAACATTCTTAGCTTCATCACTTCGGCCAGAATTTAGTCTTATGAACATGTGTAGCTGCAAGGGAGGCTGGAATATATAGTCTTCATTTGGCTGGTCATGTGCCATCTGAACTTCTGTTACTCAGGAAGACATGTTGAACAGGGTGGAAATCAGTGAAGACCAACTAAATGAGAAAAGCAAGGCTCTTTACTCTGAGCTTCCTATAGCAAGGGAGTCAAGCATTGTCATTAACATTTTGACAGAGATTCACAGGCAGGCAGAGGAATAGGAAATCTTTATAATGGGAAAAATAAGCCTTTAGGTATGACCTGATTAGAGGCTGTTGGCACGAAGAAGCTTTACATGAGCTGCTTAGAAGTGGGGCATCTCACCTGGCTTTTTCTGATTGGTCCTAAGTTGGACCAATTAGGGAAGCTGTCGGGTATTCATCAAGTCCTGGGCATTTGGGGCTGATTGATACAGAGTTATTGCTTAGCTTCTTAGATTGTTGCTAGAGATGGCAATCTGGCTTTCTGCACACCAGACATGGTGGGCTGGCATCCTGGGTCGTTTGTTATGGATAAAAGTTTGGTTTTCTGGTCAGGTTGCTGAAGGTTGTGGATCAAAGTTCTGTTTTTATATGATCTGGGCATTGTCTGTAAATTCAGTCTCTCAACAGATACAGGAGCACAACTAGTAATCTCTGCTACATGGAGTTATTGTAAGGCGTTCTTAAAAACAACATTACATGCTATATGCATTACCATATTTACTGTTTAAAAGGATTCTGGGGCTAAATTTGACACTTAGAGAAGATAACCATCATTACTAGTAAATAGAAGAACTGATGCTTGAAATTAGGGTTTATCTGATGCAAAATTTCATGTGTTTTCCTTTAGTGGCACTTAAAGATTTTTATATCACAGAACTCCTTTGAAAAGTCAGATGAAAACCCTTGACCTTCTGCCGAGAGAGATGTTGGTGCATACACACTTTGTCTTCCATCACTAAGCCTTCACAGATTTTCTGATCAAGGTGCTCACTGGTTCTCTGGCAGTAGCTAGGAACCCTGCTCTCTGGTGCGAGCGTGGTGTCAGCGGGTCAGCTCTCTTGCCACTTAACTTCTCTTAGTCTTAGTTGCCTCATCCATAAGACGGAGGCAGTTTTAAGATTGCTTGCTAAATTATAAAAATACTACATGACAGGGAGGTAATATTTTTATTATCACAGAATGCTATCGAGCTGACTCTGTTGAAAGTCCCATGGTGAGAGTGACTCACTTCTAATCCGTTATCTGATTGCTTGTTTTAGGGACTTCCCAACACTAGTACCGTCTTTGCAAATTAATGAACACTAAAAAATAAAAATAAAAAATAATAATAATAAATAAAAAATTCGTGGTTTTAATTTTAAAAAGAAATGCAAACACACAAATGCAAAATTTGTAAAATAACCATCAAGATGAGACATATAAAAGCCAATGTAAATTGTCCTTATAAGAGAGACAACTAATATACAATTCTTGGCTTAAACTTTAAGTGCAAGAGTTGTTTAAATACTTATAGTAGGAAGCAAAGAAAGCAAATCTTCATTGGGCAAATACCAGCTGAAGGCAGATAAAAAACAGTTTCAGTTATCAAGTCTTGCCCCTGATTGAGAGGTTGATGATTTGGGGTTTTGATTCTCTTCTAGAGTTTTTTGCTCTTTTCCAGTCTAGTTTTCTTTCTTTGTTACTGTTCCTCCACACCTAGACGTTGCTGTCCCTAGCCCATTGCCAAGGCATGCCTGAGCCCATAACATTTGCCTTGGAAGAATACTCCTGTCCTTTCACCACTTGAGAAAACTAGGGCAAGATCAGAGTGCTTTATAGAAGAAGCCCTGTGATCTGCATCTTTAGCAGATTCGGATTTCTTAGACCAGTGGGGGAGGAAAAATTTGTCTGTGTTTTTATATTTATTGTGGTGATGAACTCAGTTCCCTTATTTAAATGGCTCTTGCCATCAGTTGATATTTTCAAGGAATTTTTTCTATCAACTGACCCAGTAGATATAGTAAGATCCATTCAGAACAACAGATTCTGTTTGGTAATGAATAGTAATGTGCTGTTATAGATTGATAACTATACTTTCAAAGTATCCTTAGGGCTTCTGACTAAAATTTGAAGGTATCTATCATGTAAAAGATTACTTAGGAAACTTTCTAAAAGTTTTTAAAAGTGATTGCTAGTAAATTATATGTTTATAGAGCAATTTATTGTACTTAGATAGAACTGAAGTAGTTCTTTAGAGAATTGGTAATATCATTCTTCCTTCCTATCTAGTAGACATTATTGTATAAGCCTTTAATGATCCTATCCTTTATTGTAGGTACCCTTAGTCAACCTCATCAAGATATACAAGATTCTGGGTCAGATTTCCCAGATCCTCTTGGAGCCCTCCTAAAGGTGGAAAGTTATATTGTCAAACTTATAGATCTTAGAATAGTCTCAGCATAATGGCCATAACAGAAAGTTATTCCAGTGTCCATAAAAGAAAGTTTGACTAAGAAGTTTCACATGAGTAGACTATTTTTATATCTGGTTACATTTATGTATGTCTTTATAATAAATAAAGAAGGACAATGAAGAGAGAGGGGTGTTGCTGTTTTAGGTAAGGGGATGAAAGAAGACCCTCCTGACTTAAGTCTTGCACCCCCACCTGCCTTTTCCTTCTTACTGTCCCAGTTCTGTTTTTTCTTTGCAGACACTCACTCACTCCTGACCCTATTCCCAACACCACAAGAAATGGCTCTTGAATGACCTCTATCATTAAATCCAGGGGGCTTCATCCAGTGCTCACTCCACTTGATCTCTCAGCTGCATTTGGCTCTGCTTTTCATACCCTCCTCCTTAAAATACTCCTCCACTGGTTTGTTGAGTCCCATCGTGCCTTGTTTCCTTCCTGTCTCTCCGGACGCTCTGATTCTTCTTAACTGAGTCATTCTTTTGTCTTAGCCCTTCATGATGGAGTTTTAAAAGTTGTGGTCCTGGCTTTTTTTTTTTCCTTTTTGCTTTATACTGTCTTTGTAGTTGATGTCATTCATGCCCGTGGATTCAGTTACTTTCAGTGTGCTTGTTTTCAAATGTTTTATCTTTAGTCTGGAGCTGTCTTCTAATTCTGAATTCAGATTAGCTCAACACCCCTGTAATGAAATTCATTATCTTCCCCAGACTACCTTCCTCCCACATTTCCTAACTGAGTTCAGCACCTGTCTGCCCAGTCGTGAACGCTGGAGCCCAGGACTCTTCTTTGACACTTCTCTCTCCTTACCTCCCACTTCAGTCTGTCACCAAGTTCAGTTTATTTTTCTCTTAAATGACTTTCAAATATTCCACCCAGCTCTGTTTCCATTTCTCTCCCTGTAGTGTGAAGTACCATCATCTCTCACCTAGAGAACGGGAGCTTTTAAACTAACCTTCCAGCACCTGTTTCTCCATCAGTCTTTTCAAGAGAGGTGAGAAAGGAGGAAAAAAAAAAAAGAAAGACCTCTTTTTAAATCCTTCTTGAGTTTCCTGTTGATGGTAAAGATGTTTGCCAAGATTTACTAAACCTGTGTGATCCAGAATATAAGCTCTCAGAGGGAGAAATCTTAGTTTGTTTTGTCACCTCACAAATCCCTAGTGCTTAGGACAGTGGGCCGCACAGAGTAGATGTTCAACAGATATCTGCTGTAGAAGGTGTAGACACCTTCAGTTTCTAGGGAGGTGCCTGGCTCATAGTAGTAGCTCTATTAATAAACATGGGGTCAATGAGTGCATAAAAGGTGATTATCTCCTTTCTTCCTCCCTCCCTCCCTCCCTCCCTCCCTCCCTCCCTCCCTTCCTTCCTTCCTTCCTTCCTTCCTTCCTTCCTTCCTTCCTTCTTTCCTTTCTTCCTTCCTTCAATTCCAGGTTGATTCTTTTTACCTCTGCTATGGTTCTCTGTTCCAGGGACCAGTAGGTGAATATGGGTGGTTGTTTCTTGCAGTTTCATTCTGGTCTTACAGGGAGTTGCTAAGATATTGAGTGGTATGCTGGTGAGACAGAAGATGGTGTTCTGAGCTGATACAGGAAGTGTATTTTTTTCCCCAAGAAATTCAAAAATTCTTGTCTAAACATTCTTATTTGTGCTATAAGCTGTTCTTTATAAAAGAGACTATTTTAAGAAAAAAGTCATAAGAACTTCTTTTATGAAGGAACATGACGGTGACTTAATGCTTTATAAAGGACAGCAGTAGATACCTGAATTGTAAGAAAATGATTCATTTCTTTATAGTGAGTAATATTGTAAATCATAGTGCATCACAACAGTATATTTCACTGTCTCAAGTCTTCAGCTTAATTGGGGTAGAAGAGAAAATATAGCTCCTGGTCTGTATTCCAGAAATGAACCTCTGGATAGCATTGCATCAAAGATTTTTACAAGTAAATAATTAATTGGTTTAGAGCAAGCTGACAAATATAATTAAGCAATTTATAGTTGAAATATTCAGTATTTCTCTAATTAGTGACAAAGGAATACCTGAGGCTGTGGTCAGATGAAATACTTCCCAGATGAGTTTTAGGATAAAAGGAAATCTAGAATTTTTCATCATCTACTTCTTTATCATCAGAAATCAGAATTTTAAAGGAAAATAGACTCTTAAAAAACAGATTTCAGTTTATCAAGTTGTGATTTGTATACTTCGTATTTTCTTTATCATACCCCAAATTGGACCAATAGATGCTCCATTTTGCAGTATGCCTTATTAATACTGTTTATTTCACTCTTTGAACATCAAGAAACAAATTTGGTGATAGAGACTTAGACTTAGTGTAGAGAAGACGAGAGACAAATCTCAGAAAAGTATAAACAAAAGCTTTGTTTTCTTTTTTTTAGGTATCAATAGAAATATTGCTAAAATGTATTTAAAATTTTCATAGCCCATTTTTCTTTTTTATTTTATTTTTTAATTTTTATTCTTTTTTTTATTATGTTATATTAGTCACTATACATTACATCATTAGTTTTTGATGTAGTGTTCCATGATTCATTGTTTGCGTATAACACCCAGTGCTCCATGCAGAACGTGCCCTCTTTAATACCCATCACCAGGCTAACCCATCTTCCCACCCCCCTTCCCTCTAGAACCCTCAGTTTGTTTCTCAGAGTCCATAGTCTCTCATGGTTCGTCTCCCCCTCTGATTTCCCCCCCTTCATTCTTCCCCTCCTGCTTCCCCTCTTCTTCTTCTTCTTTTTTTTTTTTTAAACATATAATGTATTATTTGTTTCAGAGGTACAGGTCTGTGATTCAACAGTCTTACACAATTCACAGCGCTCACCATAGCACATACCCTCCCCAATGTCTATCACCCAGCCACCCCATCCCTCCCACCCCCCACCACTCCAGCAACCCTCACTTTGTTTCCTGAGATTAAGAATTCCTCATATCAGTGAGGTCATATGATATATGTCTTTCTCTGATTGACTTATTTCGCTCAGCATAATACCCTCCAGTTCCATCCACGTCGTTGCAAATGGCAAGATCTCATTCCTTTTGATGGCTGCATAATATTCCATTGTATATATATATATATATATATATATATATATATATATATATATATAT
>NC_058408.1:30993296-31274518 GCF_002201575.2 Neomonachus schauinslandi | reverse complement strand
ATATATATATATATATATATATATATATATATATATATATATATATACACACACCACATCTTCTCTATCCATTCATCTGTCGATGGACATCTTGGCTCTTTCTGCAGTTTGGCTATTGTGGACATTGCTGCTATAAACATCGGGGTGCATGTACCCCTTCAGATCCCTACTTTTGTATCTTTGGGGTAAATACCCAGTAGTGCAGTTGCTGGATCATATGGTAGCTCTATTTTCAGCTTTTTGAGGAACCTCCATACTGTTTTCCAGAGTGGCTGCACCAGCTTGCATTCTCACCAACAGTGTAGGAGGGTTCCCCTTTCTCCGCATCCCTGCCAACATCTGTCGTTCATAGCCCATTTTTCTAACGTATAGTTTATTCATTGAACTATTTACAATTTCTTATATTTATAATTACCTCTTAAAAAGTCAGTTTGAGACAAAAGAAAAAAGTGCATATCTTTAACATTATATTTGTAAAAACTTTTATTCTGCTAAAATGTCAATAAAATACAATATAACCCAATGTAATAAATCTCTTAGGGGGAAATGTAGAATTTTGCTATCTGCCAAAAGATTTTCATACCACAGCACACTGGCTAAAAAGTAGGTCAACATTATACTTGGAAACTTTTTTTAGTGAAATATGGATTACTGATTTAAATGGATATCTATTTTGTGTCAAGAGTTTGGCACAATTCCAAATAATAAGTTAAGGCTCTTTTTTCCCCCTAGTTTTATTGAGATATAATTAACATACATTACTGTAAGTGTAAGGTGAACAGTATTATGGTTATATTGTGAAATGATTACCACAATAAGTTTAGTGTCTGTCATCTCAAAGATACAATAAAAAGTCTTATGATGACAACTCTTAGGATTTACTCTTATAACAACTTTCCATTCAGTAGTATTATTTGGAGTCATCATGTTGTACATTCCATCCTAGTACTTATTTATGTTGTAACCTCTGACCACCTTCCTCCAATCCCCCCTCTGCCCACCCTCTGTCTCTGGAGACCACAAATCTGACCTTTTTTTATGAGTCTGTATGTGTGTGTTAAATTCCACATATAAGTAAAATTATACAGCACAACGTTTGCCTTTCTCTGTCTAGCTTATAATGCCCTCGGGGTTTATCCCTGTTATTGCAAATGACAGGTTTTCCTTGGTTTTTTTTTTTTTTAATGGCTGAATAATGTTCTGTTGTATGTGTGTGTGTGTATATATATATACACGACAACTTCTTTTTTTTCATTCATCTGTCAGTGGTCATTTATGTGGTTTCCATGTCTTGGGTATTGTAAATAATGCTGCTGTGAACATAGGGGTGCCAGATATCTTTTTGAGCTAGTGTTTTCATTTCTTGTGGATATATTCCTGGAAGTGGAATTGCTGGATCGTATGGTAGTCCCATTTTTAATTTTTTAGGGATCCTCCTTACTGTTTTCCATAGTGGTTGTACCAGTTTACAGTCCCACTGACACTGTACAAGAGTTCCATGCCAGCATTTGTTATCTTTTGTTTTTTTGATGATGGCCATTCTGACAGGCATGAGGCAATATCTCATTGTGATTTTGATTTGCATTTCTCTAATGACTAGTGTTGTTGAGCATCTTTTCATGTACCTGTTGGCCATTCATGTATTTTCTTTGGCAAATGTCTATTTAGGTCTTTGCCCATTTTTTAATTGCATCATCATTATTATTATTATTATTATTACTATTTGCTATTGAGATATATTCTTTATATATTTTGGATATTAATGCCTTATCAGGTGTATGGTTTGCAGTTTTTTTTTCCCCATTCCATAGGTTGCCTTTTTGCTTTGTTGATGATTTCTTCTGAAGCTTTTTAGTTTAATATGGTGACCCTTGTTTATTTTGTTGTTGCTGCTTACGCTTTAGGTGTCAAAACAATTGCTGTCAAGACCCATGTCAAGGTTTGTTCTTATTTTTTTTCTTTTTAAGGAGTTTCATGGTTTTAATGGTTTCATTCTAGTTTCATTCTTTTACATGTGAATATCCACTTTTCTCAGCACCATTTATTGAGGAGACTGACTATTTTTTCTCCATTGAGTATTTTTAGTTCCCTTGTCCAGTATTTAGTTGACTGTACATGCTTGGGTTTATTTCTGGGCTGTCAATTCTGCTTCATTGATCTGTTTGTTTTTATGACAGTACCATACTGTTTTGGAAGGCTGCTATGCTCACCACTATACCACCAACGCAGGTTACCATACTGTTTTGATTACTATAGCTTTATAGTATAGCTTGAAATCAAGAAGTATGATGCCTATGCCACTTTGTTATTCTTTCTTAGGATTGCTTTGGCTTTTGCTATTTGGGGTCTTTTGTGGTTCTATACAAGTTTTAGAATTATTTTTTCTACTTCCATAAAAAAAAAAATGCCATTGGAATCCTGATAGGGATTGCCTTGAATCTCTAGATGGCTTATGGTAGTATTGACATTTTAACAATTTAAAATTCTTCCCACTCTGAACACAGGATACTTTTCCATTTGTTTTAGTGCCTCCTTTGATTTCTTTCATCAATGTCTTACCATTTTTAGAGTAGAAAACTCCTTGATTAAGTTTGTTCCTAAGTATTTTATTGGTTTTGGTGCTATAGGATCATTTTCTTTATTTCTTTTTCAGATAACTTATTGTTAGTATATAGAAACACTATTGATTTTTGTACATTAATTTTGTTTCCTGTAACTTTGCTGAATTCATTGATTAGAATTAATGTTTTTTTGGTTGTGTCTTTAGGATTTTCTGTGTATATAAAATCATATCATCTACAAATAGAGACAATTTTACTTCTTCCTTCTTCCTTTCCAATTCTGATACCTTTTATTTCTTTCTCTTGTCTGATTGCTCTGGCCAGGACTTCTACGATGTTGAATAGGAGTGGTGAGAGTGGGCATCTTTGTCTTGTTCCTGATCTAGGCTATCTTTTCTTAATATATTTAGATATATGCTGTCTTCTTTAATATGCAACTTGTATTTTCTGCATTGTTACCCTTTGTATGGCATTCCCTTTAAATTTGGAGAAACCTTAAGACTCCTTTCCTTTACACATAAAGGAAATTTTAATTTAATTTTAAAATTTAATTTAATTTTATATGTTGATTTTTTATTGTGTTTAGAAATGCACATTGTATTTTTCTTTTATTGCTAATTATCACAAAGTTCACAACTTAAAACAACACAACTTTATTATCTCACCGTTTGTATGGGTCAGTGAGTTCACATACTAGTTAGTGGGTTCTCTGCTCAAGTTCTTAGAAGACTGAAATGAAGGTGCCAGCTGGGGCTGTGATTTCATCTGAGGATACGGTTTTCTTCCTTGTTTGCTGGTTGGCTAGAAGCATTCAGGTCCTTGCGGTTACATGAGTTAAGTCCCTACTGTCTTTGTGGTTATCAGCTGGGGACAATCCTTGGGTCCTAGAGGTCTCCTGCTGTTCCCTGCCACATGGCCCTCTCCATAGCCTTGCAGTTTGTTACCTTGAGGCCAGCAGTCAAGTCTCTCTGGCTTTGAATCTCTTAACTTTTTTGAAGGGCTTACCAGGTTAGGCCATGCCTACCCTGGATTGTCTCCTTTTTGGTTAACCCAAAAGCAGCTGATTTGGAGCCTTAATTACATCAGCAAAATCCTTCCTGCCATATAAGACAACATGATAGAGGAATGATAATTCATCATATTCACAACCCAACTTACACATAAAGGGAGGGAATTATATATAGAACTTGGGGATTTTGGGGGGTGAAGTTTGTCCTACAGTTCTGCATACCACAGGCTTTGATATATTAACTAAAATATTAACAGTGTTTTAAAGATAATTATTATCTCCAAATATTAAAACTTATAAATCTTGTTCCCCTTTTTGATGTGGTTGTTTTTTACATTTGCAGACACATTTTTATTTTTACTTATCCAAATTTAGAGGCTAGACTGGAAATAAAATCATTTTGAAATGTCTTTTACACTTTTGACCTTTGAATCCTTAAAGCAATAAAATCTTCCCAGTAGTACCATCTATCTTGGATAACTCTGATTTATAGTTTACAAGGACACCTACACTTTCCATTTCAGCAGGTGGCATAAAATGTATCATCCAAGCCAGGCAACCATGAGAATTGCCAGTGATTCCAAATGTGGGCTGTTTCCCTCTGAGTCTTTTGTATAAGATTGTTGTCTATGTTATGACCTGAGAATTATTTGGAAGTTTAAGGTTACAAATCAGTGGCACTATCTGACAAAAATCCATACAGAATTGAATATTATATACATATGTATATGTACATAGTTACCTACTCATATTGCATGAACAACCATGTGTTTGTGTATCCATATAGATTTATGTCTATATTGGTATATATGCGTAGGTGTGTTATACAGAATTATTTGTATAAAAGCAGTGTTACTGATAAAATATCACCTGGGTTTTCTTTGATACTTAAGTAGCTTGATAGTAAAGTAGTATAGAACTTAGGGATTTTAGTAAATTAAAAACTATATATCCTAATGGCCATTATGTAATTCTGTGAGCATAACTAAAGGTGATGTATAACTTTTGAACTTGGGATAATTAGAAGATAATTTTCAAAGGATGTCTTGCTCTTTACATTTTAAGGTAATACTGATCTAAAGCTGCCTTTAAAAATCCTATAATATCACGAGCAGTAGTACTGGGAGAGCTGTAACAGTTAAGTAAAAATGAGATACACAGACTCCTGTCCTTTTTTTTTTTTCCCCTAAATGGATTTCTGCCAAGAGACTTTTACTGTCTCATTATTGTTCTGTTGTGTTTCCCTTGTCCATTAAGAATATTGAAATATCTTTCCAACTATCTTACCAATGTCTCATAAAACAGAACCAGAAAGAATGTATTAAAGAGGCAAATGTTTCCGTTTATCTTTGTGACCTTGTGTCTTCCTGAAGATTAACTTTCTGCTTTTGTGTCTCACTCTTTCTGTCTCTCGTACTCTGATGCAGCAGAGAAGACATCTTAAAGATTTCCAAGTATCTTCTCTATTAGTTTTAATAACATGGAAGCTTCTCTTAAAAATTATCCATGTGACAGCAATGCAGGAATTATTCCTTGTAGTAATTCTGATGCATTCATCTATTTTTTATTGATTTTTTTAATGTCCTAAGTTTCCTCAATATCAATGTGCTAATGTTCTGAAGGCAACTTCTCTGGGGGAAAAACATTGTGACTTTATATGAGCTTATTTTTCTTGTTTGCTAAATAACTTAAGGGTTTTTTTCCCCAAGGCTTAATTGCTCAGAGAAAAATCTTTACCCTTCTTACCCTAAGATGAAACATATTTCAGCTTCCTCAATAACCCATATAATTTTGATATGGGGGAATGAATAGATTATATTGATATTCTATTAAATTATAATCCAGAAACAGCTGAATACTCTTAGTGGGTTTTCCAACATTACATGAAAGGAAAAAGACAAGTGGAGCTTGCATGGGAAATATTTTATCAAAGTGGATAAACTCAGATGCCAGTGATAAGTATTTTCAGTGGTCTCATGGCTGCCAGTCCCATTCCACATCACACCTTCTAGAGTGACTTCAGATTGCTGAATTTTATTCAGAGTGCCAAGAGTGAAAATATTCACATCCTGCAAATTAGTATTACAAAACCAAAATTCTAATTGAGACATAACTATTTTGCACATTTATATATTCTCAAAATTGTGTATAGCAAGTATTTGTGAGATTTAGTCTGTTGAGACCTCCTTATACCTTCAGAAGAAAAATGTTTCTGCAGAAAGATTAATATATAATACAAATCGCACTTAGAACCATCAGTTACACTTTCAGAAGCATCCCATCCTTTCCATCACCCAGTCTCTGTGCATTGAATTTCTCTGAAACAACCACTGCAAAATGTAGTCTTATGAAAATGCATTATAATTACAGAGATATGTTTGGGAACATAACATCCCTTCTGATGATAAATGTTTGACCTATTGCAAGTTTCTCTAACTACCTGTCATCTCATGTGAAGATCATTTATAGTATTAACTGGACCTATGGGGATCTCTGAGGTATTACTATTATTATTTGCTTTGTTTTTACTAACTGGAGATTTAAAGGATAGGACATACCAGTAAAGTAGCATTATCTTTATGTGTGAAAATGTGCCAAGTAGGCATTTCTTAAATTGTAAGTTTTATTTGTACTTGAGATTGTAGAACCATAGATTCTATTTTGGAGGCACTGGGGACCTTATAGCTCATCTCCAAACTCTGTTCAATATAGAGAGGAAACTGCGGTCTACCAAGGTTAAGTGACATGCTCAAGGTAACACAACCAGTTATGTCAAGGCTCATAATCAGGTCTTTATAAAAGGTGATAAACTAGATTGTGTTAGTGGCACATTAAACATCTGACAACATTCCTAAGCAGGAAATATGCCCTTATATTTAACATAAATTATTTACTTCCTCTTGTTAGATACTTGGAAGAGATGGAGCAGGTGCTTTTAATTCTAGTTCTCTTATTACTTCGTAATTTCTCATTATTTAATTATCTTTTTTCCTAATCTTCTTCAGGAATGCCTTGCATACTGGGGATCACATTTGCTGCTTTTTGTCTTTGTTTTAACTACAGCAGTACATTTCTAAAAGATTCTGTGTATATTGTTCCCAGGACCAGCTACATAACTGTGGGTCCTTCATTGTAAAATTGTTGAGAATTTCAGGATGGCAACAACAGAGCATTAAGCTAAACATAGTGCCCTGTGTGACCACGCAGGCTGCATGCTCATGAAGCCAGCCCTGCTTGTTCTAGGTGTTTGGTCTGAATAACATACCAAAAAATATTTTGAAACACCATGGAAATTAATTTTTTAAAATAAAACAGCAATAAAATTTTTTGTTTTTTTCTCTGTGGATGAGTTTATTATAGGCAATATCATTGAAGCTTTTCCCAAAATTTCTTGAGGAGGAATGTTAGAATTGCAAAACTTAGAAATAAGAAATGTGTATGTTACTTAGAAGTAAGAAATAAGTAATATATATGTTCCATTTGGAGTGATGATCTAGAGTGCAGGAACCAAGTGATCTAGTTCAGTCCAAAAACTGGTCCTTAAATACTGAGTTGTCCACTATATAATTGGATTTGGTCTTGGGTATTTAATTTGGAGGAGGAGGTTAGATGATTTTTTTTTTTAAAAGGTATGACTGTTTTCCGGCATCTTCAAATGGAAGCAACTTGCCTTAGCTGTCCTCTTTTATATTAATACATACGTATATACATCGCTTAAGTGACAGTGTGGCTGTATTTTACCAGGTATGCTGAATTTCACTTTACACTTAAGTGAGAATATAATATATTCTGATGTTTTATATTGACTAGCTATTTGATACATCTGTTTCTTGAATTTGAATAATGTTCAGTGTTTACTTGAATGATGTTGATGTAGATAGTAAATAGGTTTTTAAGTAAACAGTATTTGAAGCTTTGTGTAGTGAAAAGACTAGCCTATTTTTTAAAAAAGACTAAATAAAAGTTAATTCTAAGTGATCAGGCATACCTGAGTACCAATTTCTGCCTCTTTGTAAATTTTTAGATATTTTATTTTCAGGTTAAAAAAACTTGAAGTTCTATTTTATAACATAAATATAGTAAAGTGCCATATTGTACAATCTTCCTTTTCACATAAATGTTTATTGATACTGACCTTTAAAAAATTTGGCTACATTATTTCTTGCTTTATTAAAAACTTACCACATGACAAATATATGTGCACTTTTTATTTATGTTGGCATTAGATTTTTTTCCTAATCTAGTGCTAAATAGTTATATAGGGCTGTCTTTTTTAGAGAAAAGTAGGATTTTTGAACGGTAATGCTATTTGACTAAAGAATTAACAGATATGTGTATATTACAATAAATTTCAAGAAAAGATTTTTTTTTTTAATACTTTGGCATTATGGAAGTTTCTGCCCTGTAATGCTAATATAAATTTTACCAGTAGTAGAAAGGATTCAAATTTTCATTGCCTTTTTTCTGTTCATCCTCTTTTTAAGAGATGGCCAACAGTGCCACCATCAGAACAGACAGGCTTTTCTCATCATAAGTATTGGTTTTGATAAAAAAAAAAAACCCTACACATAAGAAGTGGTGGAAAACTGCATGTGGTGAAATAGATAAAACATATTGTGAGATACCAGTGACATAATGAAGCTGCCTCTGATTTCTTTTGTGAGCAAATCAAATTCATGAAATAATTCTTCAGAAACCTGTTACTAATTTGGACACTTACATTTTTGCCAGGTCATTCTGTCTAGGTAGCATTATATCGATGTCAATTTATTGTCTTCATCTTCAATATGTTGTTCAAAGGGACAGTCTCAAAGAATATAAAAACGTGAAAATGATCAGACCATCTTGGTCTGATAACATTTTCCCTAATGTGCATTTTGAGGGCCATTTTTTTCATTTGCCTTTTTACTATATATGTGATTTATTTTTTAAATAATGAGACCTTAAAAAGGAAGCTGCCAAATTAATTATGATTATGATGATTCCAGAATCTATATTAAAGCATAAAATTTTCCTTTCATGGTCTGATGCTTACATGATGCAGTGTATTTATTTTTGAATGAAAAGAAACCTGGTCCCCATCTTCCTGTTGACATCAAACAGTCTTCTGATATGCTAATCCAGCGTCAGGGAGAGCACATAGACAGGCTTTATTTGGACTCATTCCAAATCTGTAAGAAAATTATGTGTATAGAACTGATTTTGCTGCATGGCCCCCTTAGAATGAAAAGTGATGTTGACACAGTCTGCAATTAAAAATACTTAATATTGAAACATGATATGGGAGGTTTTCAGCATTTGTGTAATACCCTTTTTTGCTTTTTAATTACCTGGTCATCTAATTGTTATTTGCTTTTTGCTACTGATGTTAATAGCCATTGAAATTACTAAGTTCATTTCTATAGTATGTGTTATAATAAACATTAACCTAAAGTTATTGGCTTTTCCTTAAAGATTTATCCTTTTGGTATATTGAGTACATATGAGACAGTGGATATAATCTTTTGCTAAGTATGAAGTAGGGATATCATCAGATTTCCCTGTCAAGGGTTAAAAAATTGACAGAGAAACTTGTTTTGGAGTTATCCAAATTACAGTTTCTCCATTTGCAATAACAAATCGAATCAGTTGAACTTCCAAAAACATTTCCAGAAAAAAAATGCACTACAGTACACATTTAAATGTTGATATCTGTTAATAACTATTTGTATATTTAAAAAGTTAAAATTATCAGAAAATGTCATAAAAACTTGTTTAAATGTAGTATTTCATGTTGGTCATTTATAAATATTGTTAAATAGGAAACCAATTGCAGTTTTAGAAAAATAATTTTTATGTAATCTTTACAAATTTTAGGAAACTAAGAACTTTGTTCTTGAAGGAAGTATATTCTCCTAGCAAATGTAATATAGGAAAATGGGCATAAATATATACCTCTGGTTTTGCAGTTCCTTTGGTGATTGCGGTCTTATGCATGATGGCCCACTCTTTCCCAACTCGTTTGTTGGTGCTCAGCTCTTTGCCCAGACCTTCCTATAATGTTTTTCTTCCATGAAGTTTGGATTCATCCATTCAAAGTACAGGTTTCTTATAATGTGCAATAGAAATATTCATGAAAACTTTTTACATAAATCTCTTTTAAATTTTTAATAAATTAACTGATATTTCAAATCACCAGGGTGGTTCAATATTTAAAAGGAATTCTATAGTGAAACCTTCTGTCAGGAGAAGAATTGTCTTTTAATGAACATAATTACCTTCAGGTTTCCAGACTATTTTATCCTGGGTTTCCTTAAAATGAAATTTGACATCATTCTCTTAGGATAGGATATTATTTTACGTAGATGTTAATTTTTTGAAATATTGGACATCACAAAGATGTAGAATTATATGGCGTGTGCTAACTTCAGATATAATAGTGAGAAATTTAAGCTAATATGTCAGGTAAAATTCTGGGAATCATTCACTGTGGGAAATCATATGCTTTTTAGTTGGCAATAGATAGATAAAAGGAAATATTTTTCTGACTTAAGGCATTTTGCATGTCAGAATCTAGTCTTAAGGTATTTTAATTCCTAATAATTCCTATTTTTAATTTTTTAAAAAGCATTTTAAGAAACAAAAGAGGCTAATTCCTGAAAGGACTGTTTGGAAGTACTTTGTTCAACTCTGCAGTGCTTTGGAACACATGCATTCTCGACGAGTCATGCATAGAGGTAGGATAAAAATCACAAATAATTTCTAATGTTGTTTTAAATGATGCAGGTTATTAGGCAATTTAAGAATAAATACTTTCCAGTCATGGCATATATCATGCATTCTCAGCTAATTTATTTCCAAATTATCGTTTACTAGGATGAAAACCTTTAACAAAGCCCTACTTGTTTTAAATAAGAATGAGAATTATTGTTCTGCTTGCCTCTTCTGAGCATCTTACTGATTATGTTGGTAGCTTAAAAAAAGAAAAGGGGCAGGAAAGCAATTGAATGTGCGTAAGGAAGATTCCTTTTTCAAACGAACAGCGTATATTAGGGCCACTTTGTTTCTTAATTTTTAACATTAGCTCTTAATATATTCTTGATTGTCAATCAAAGAGTTGGGCATAGCATGCAGAGATGACATCACTTAGGAATTGATCCTCTGATTTTGGGGTCTGAAAAATTTCAATACAGTTTATTTAAGCAATTATGATTTCTAAGGTCATCTAAATAAATAATTATGTTCATAATAGAGTTATGATTTTATATTTTATATAAATGTATCAATAAATTAATGTTGAATAAGATATTTAATGTTGATATAAACGGGCATAAATTTATTTTGTGCTTTGAATTTCACAAAAGTTTATTTGAAAATGCATTTTAAATGAAAATTAGTAGCAATCTCCATCATGCTGCATTGATTATTTCTCTAGCAGAGGACTGAGAACTCAAAAATAATGAGGATAATATATCAAAATTATTCAAAATAAAACAATTGGGTCAAAATTCAAACTGACTTTCTTTCATTTTTAAGATAGATTTTAAATTCTGTCATGAAAAGTATTTTAATCCCTTGAAAATACCAAAGCTGACATCATCTTTCACCTGATTCCTTTATCTGTTCACAGATATAAAACCAGCTAATGTGTTCATTACAGCCACTGGAGTGGTCAAACTTGGGGATCTTGGGCTTGGTCGGTTTTTCAGCTCCAAAACCACAGCTGCACATTCTTTAGGTAAGAGACACAGTATAATTTCACTCAGTTATTGTATGCGTGCGTGTGTGCGTGCATGTGTGCATGTGTGTATGTGTGTGGTGAAAAACAGCATAAGGGATGTACTAATTATATGCCAGCTCTTAATTCTAAAGACAACTATTTTTAAAATCATCAGATCCTGAGTTGATCCCTATCGCTGTCTAGTAGACATAATGTGTCCATTCACCTGACAGTTGGCTCCTTCTCTTAATTTGACCGCAGGTAGACATTTGGGGAAAAAAAAATGCTAATCTTCATTTAACAATATTGAGATAATATGGAGATATGATGATGATTAAACCATATCTTGAAAGAGGACTTCATCTGACTATTTAAAAATATCATAGAAATTTGTAAATGTTTATTTATTAAAACAACACGTATAGTTGTGATTACTGCAGAGGGGAAAACCTAAAGATGGTCTAAAACTAATGAGGAAAATATTCCCCTAAATTATATAGAAGATATCTGCAGTTTATTCATTCTAGAACTAATAATATGGCAGTGTCCCTTATATCTAAAATAGAACTGAGGGGCACCTGGGTGGCTCAGTCATTGAGCGTCTGCCTTCGGCTCAGGTCGTGGTCCCAGGGTCCTGGGATCGAGCCCCGGATCGGGCTCCCTGCTCAGTGGGAAGCCTGCTTCTCCCTCTCCCACTCCTCCTGCTTGTGTTCCCTCTCTCGCTGTCTCTCACTCTGTCAAATAAATAAACAAAATCTTAAAAAAATAAAAAAATAAGATAGAACTGAATGTAGCTATTACAACATTATATTAACGATGGAAAGTTGTCCACTTCAAACAATAGAAATTACTAGGAAGAAATAATTTTTAAATCAAATAACCTAAGGAGAGTGACAGAGCTTCTCTTAATACTCTTGAAATCACATTTCTTGTAAATATAAAACAGATGAAACGGTAACAACCAAAATAAAATAAGAATTAAGATAAAAATAAGTTAACTTTAATGGTGCCCCATCTTTGGTGTCATAATTTCATTGAAAACCATTAATTTTTTTTTTTTTTATAAAATTGTGTTTAAATGTGAAATAAAAAACTTTAAAATGGCCTGGTGAAGAATAAGTGAGTTACACTAAATAGTACAGTAGTGAAATGAGCCTCTGAATTGCTTGACTAGACTTTTTTAAGTTTTTCTGGCTTTGTTAAGTAAGACTCTGTGTGACCTTGAACCTGTCATTTAATTTTTTTTATGTCTCGAACAGTATCTGGCACATTATGTAGGCACCTGATCACTATTTGCTGAATGACAAAATATTGGATCCTGAGTTAAAGAGTGATAGAAAGACAATACTTTACCCTTTTTGCAGAGTTTTAATTTTGTCAACTATTTTAAGAAAATAAAGTTACAAAGGAACTTTGTAACTTTTTCTGGTTAAGAAGATTTGATAGGAAGTTCTATAAGAAATGCATAAATTTTAGTAGCACTTTCACAAGCTTTATTTGGAAGTTACAACTCTTACAATGCGAATAATAGATTTCTATGAAGAAAACGTAGACTATTCCATGTCATTGTCATTTCTCACAGTAAAAGTAACATGTTTTCACTTTGTTACTCACCTGAATGTCTTAACAGCATTCTGTCACTTGTTTACCTAGAAATGCTGTCACACTTACAGACACACACACACACACATCTGTACATACCCATGCTCATGCACACACGTGTATTTTTTTAAATGCTGCTTTGCAAACTGTCACTCTGAGCATATTGTAGTCACCTGAATTATCCAGCAAATGAAACTAAGATTGTAACAGTTTTGGAAATGGACTTCTTTAGCTTGCCGGCCACTCCCCTGTACAAAAGTTCTAAACAGGGTTGATAAACATGCATCTTCAAGTTTAGGTAATGTGTTAGTCCAAATTATGTGATATGGAGAGTAAATTCATTAAGAAATTCTGTAATATCAGGTTTTATCTAAATCAGTTTATTTAGGGTCATGTGGGTTTTATGTTATATATGTAAGTATATATGTGTGTGGGTACATAAAATAAACGGGGATGCACATAATTACAGAACATTCTGAGACACTGGTGTAGCGCAGCCAGTGAGGAAGTGGCAACAAGACACTTTCTGTGATGGATGAATCGGTAGAGAAATAATTTCTTTCACAAGTATTTTTTCCCATATTATTTTGAAAAAAAAAATTCTTAAAATAAGAAAATTTCTTTTATTCCTGCTTGTCTTTTCTGCGAAGTGTAGATTTTGATGGTCTGAAACTGAAGTTCAGTAAGCAAACTGTGGTGAACATCAAGAATTAAAGATTGAACTCTGGCCTACCATGGCTAGGTGGACCCAATAGAAAACCTATTGAGAAGGATTGGGAAAAATTGTCTGCCAATCAAGAATATGTATAAAATAACAAGGATATAAAACCTGACATAGACTATGTTTGTTGACTTATGTTACTTTTAAAGAATTATTACCCTCATATGTTATTGTCATGTATTTTTAAGAGCAAATTGTAAGATTACTTCTAAGAGTTGGTTACAAAAAGCAATTGAAAATGTGGCACCTATACAAATTTATTTTGCTTATAGAAAATATGATAAAATTATAGATTTTATTCTGTGTTGATTTGTTTTCTGAGTTTACTAAGAATAATATCTTAGGGCATGAATTATCCTCAGAGAAGGTCTAAATTTTAATGAAACTACAAATAAGTGAGATCTGTATGTAGTTCAGTTTACATTAAATGAAGTTGATCTTGGAGCCCAATTTCATTTAACTTTGTAAAGAAGATGTTTTTAGGAATTTAGTTCAAAAAGGTAAAAATTAATAGGATTTTAAAAACACCTTGCTACAATTTTACACTTACATTTTCTTTTTTCCAAAATATATATTACTATTCAGAAATGAAGTAAAGGATACTGTTTTTACTTATTTTGATTCACTAATAGGAACCCATACTCCAAAATTTTTGTATTTTTAACAATCCTTAAAAGATTGGCAAGCCTTTGAATTTTTCAATTGTCTATTCATTTTGCATTACTTATTTGTATTATTTCATTTCATGATAACAAATCAACATGCAATAGAATCTGTAGTTCTCACATTTTCTGTAGTGAATAAAGTTGTACAGGTGGTCACATTTGTAGTGTTTTCAGAACTATTTTTCTTAATTAAAAGTATGTCAACAAGGAATAGGCTTAAAAATTACAAATATAAAATCTGATGTTGCTGGATGTTCAAACAATGTTTAAATCCTCAGCATAGAAAAAAAATTCTCAGAGGCCTTCACTTTTCCTTCTACTCCCTCCCTGCTCCCACCACATACTTTGAATCACAGTCTCTCTCTTTTCTGTTCCCTCTTCCTTAATCCATAGTGACTTTATGTTTAAACTGGGAAAATATTCTCCCTTGTTTCTAGTATTTTTAAAAAATCAACTGTATATATTCCCAGCAGAGTTATCTTCCTAAAAGAGAGCATCTGATTATGTCACTTTCCCCCAAATCCTTGATGGTTCCCTGTTGCCTAAAGAATATCATGCAAAGTCCTTAGCTGAGTAGTCAGGGTCCTCTAGAGTTTGAGGTCTTCTACTTTCCATTTTTGCCATTGACTACACAGCCCTCCCTCATGTGCCAGCCATGTTTTTCCTCTTGCTTTGTTCTGAATGTGAGAAATAGCATGATGTTTTGGAGAAAATGGAAGACATCTGGATTTACATGTCCTTTGTACTGTAGGACTTTGATCAAGCCATTTATTAACTTTTCTGACTTTTCAGTTGCCAATTTATAAAAATAGAAATGTGGATAATAACTATTCTATGTTGTGCCCTAATCTCTAATAATACAATTATCTCTAATAATACATGAACATAAAGGTGTTTTTGTTCACCGTAATGTGCTGTTAATTTGCTTAGGTGAACATGAAGGTGGTGTTGGATGTAGAAAAAGGAAGAGGGGAAGAGGGAGAAGGAATTTATGTACTGTTTATTGTTCTGTTAGTTTTAGTACCTTTCTTATGCATGTGCTATTCTAGGGACCAGGAACAAGCCCAAACAAGACCAGCCATCTTCATAGATCTTATCTTGTTGGGGGAGGGAATAGATAATCATCTTATGTCTTCGTTTTTTTATTTGTTAGCCATGTGACAGAGCGTGACTAGGAGGAGAATTATGTTAGAAGGGACAATGGTCAGATAAGGCCTCGGTGAGGAGGTGATGTTTGAACTGAGGTCAGGATGCAGAAGAACCAGCTACACAGGTCCTAGGGAACAGTGTCTCAGGCTGACTGAAGGGCAGTTTACACAAAGGGGCACACACAGGATCAGCTCTGTCTGTAGAAAGTTTGCTGGAGCGGGGTGAAGGAAGGGTCTTAGGCAGACGTGGGAAAAGTTGACATCTCATTCCAAGTGCCGTGGCGAGCTTCTGCAAGGATGTAGTTGGAGAGCAACACGATATGCTGTGAAGACTGCAGCCATGAGCCTCTTTCGTCTCCTTCAGGATAATCATGCCCAGTATTGTCTGCTGTTTTCAGGTTCTTCTGTGTCCGGTGGTTGCCTTCCTTTGTCTCTGAGAGCCTCTTAGGATGTGCTACCCAAAACTGAGCAGAGATACCGCATGAACTCATTAGCCCGTAGAACAGAAAGTTCATCACTGCCTATAATCTATGATCTAGACAGTTCCTTTGTTTTTGTCCCTCTCCTCCTTTTTTTTTTTGGTACATGAATTTATGTTAAGTCAGATCTTCATTTAGTGCTTTTGTATTGATTTGGACAGAGGGTGTTACTAGGGAGACTAATTGTAAGATTATGTATATCCCTGTGAATCTTGCCATTTTTTTTTATATTGTCAACCTTATAAATGTTATAGGTGTCTTAGAAAATCCTATATATATATATATATGTCTCTCTATATATGTCTATATATATATATGTCAATATCTTAAAATTTAATTCAGGACACATCTGTCTCCCTTGGCTCAAACTTCTTTACAGTCTAGGTAAGTGGCTTTTACACTTCTTGACAATGACCCAGCAGCATTGTGACCCCACAGGAACATAACCATATATAATTGAAGCAAAAGTTTCATGTAACAGTGCTTTACATTATGACTATATTGTCTGTTCTATTTTATTTTACTGAAAATAATGCTAGTTGCAACCCACTAAATTATTTTACAGCTCATTAATTGGTAATGACCTGCAGTTTGGAAAACACTGTGTTTACAATGCTTTCTTTTTTTTTTATGATTTTATTTATTTATTTTGAGAGAGAGAGTGCATGAGCACAAGCTGGGGAGAGGAGCAGAGGGAGAGGAAGAAGCAGACTCCCTGCTGAGCAGGGAGCCCGCCACCGTGGGCTTGATCCCAAGACCCTGAGATCATGACCTGAGCCGAAGGCAGATGCTTAACTGACTGAGCTACCCAGGCACCCCTACAGTGTTTTCATGCTGTTCCATTTACTTAAAGACAGATTCCCCTTTTTCTACCTACTTTTAGACATTCTCCTGACTTGCTGTTTGGTTATTAGGTCAGTTGATCTATCATAAATTAGTCATTTACAGTGTTCTCTGTGTTTCTGGAGGTGGGTAGTAACATGCATGGTGGTTCTGTACAATTTGCAAATCCTTCCATTCCCTAAGACCCTTCCCGAGATATGTGAGCTGTGGGTATGGATTATTCCCATCCTAGAATCCTAAGAACTAAGGCACAGAGAGGTAAATGGACTGTACCTAGGAGATAGTGAGTGGGTCTGTGGCTTCCTACTCTGGGCTTACTTTCCCAACAAAACTGATTTTTTCACCATATCAGTACCTTGTGGCATGTTCTCCTACTCTATTAATGTTTTATTTGTTGTTTTTATTTCCGTCTACAATTACCTTGTTCTGTTCTGTACATTGTCTAGGAATTCACATATGAGAGCAGAGTTTGCCCTCTCTCCTGGACTTGACTGCTCTTGATGCTCCAAGATTCAGAAATAAACAGGAAATAGACCTCTAGAATATTGAGGTCTTTCTTTACAGCCATTCTGTCTACCGGCAACTTTGGCTAATATTTCTAAGGAAGTGGCTTTTCTAACTGAAAACTACAGTTGGACCAAAACCTGTGAAATAGGAACATGGCAATCAGGGTACATTTTTCTCACATCACAAAACACAGAATATACTTCCTTTACACTCTTTCTTAACTTACTCTAAATTCTTTTTTCAGCAGATATTCTGACCCAGAGGCAACTTGCCAAGGGATCAAGTATCTTTACCTTTGAATATTTAAAGATACAGCAGAATACACATAATAATTTTTATGTATCCCAAATACATGATTTTTAGTAAAATCATATCATACTACCCTTATTTCCTGTAATAATGACCCAGAGGAATCCTCTACTGCTATGAAATAGCAACAGCAGTAAGAACGAATATGTATATAGCATTGTATAATTTACAAGCAGTTTTAAAGCACATTTTCTCCTTGTTCCTCAATGTTCTGTAACTAGGTAGAGTGGCTGTTATAAAGTAGGAAACTGAGATTCTCTAATACTGAACCTGACTTCCGCTCCTCTTCCATCCCTAGAATTCCTGATCCTTACTTTGTATAATTTTTCTTTTCTCATTAGGACTTCTTATCTTCCAGTATGCTATATAATTTATTTGTTATGCTTTGTACTTTTTGTCTCTCTCCTCCAGCTAAAATTTAACCTTTATGAAGAAAGGGATCTTTGTGTTTTTGGTTTCCTGATGTGTTCCAAACACCTAGAAGAGGGCATTGCACATAATAGATAATAAGCATTGATTAAATGATGAATGGGCAGAGAGACAGGCTACACATCAGAAGATGGATTTAACTGAGTATATTAGTAATAGTGTGGGTTAGATTATGCTGCAGTAAGGAACGATACCAAAATCTCAGTTGCTTGGCACTAAAGTGTATTCTGTCTGGTCACCCGAAGTCCATTGTGGGCCTCGTGTGGCTCTCTAGGGTAGCTACCCTCTCTCCATGTGGCAACTTGGCATTTCAGGCAGCTTCAGTCTTGAGTTATCTTCATATCAACATAAGTTTTTGTGATCTTATGAGGGTAAGAGAACATGGCCAATCACTTACTGGCTCTGAATTAAACCCATTCTACTTCTTTGTAACACAGATTATGCCCATTCATGTTTTATTGTCCAAAACAAGTCTCACGACCTTACCTATCTCAAGGGGTAGCATAACTTCCATGTGTTAAGGAAGAGGAGAACCAGAAATAATAAATGTGAGCATTGTCCATGGCCATGAGATGAAGCAAAAATTACCTGATTTATTTTTTCTGTTGTTTGTTTTGTATTTTTTCCCTACTTGTTTATTTTTGTGATATATTTGTTGCTGTTGCAACTAAAGCATAATTAACTCTCTCAATGGGAATGTGTGGTAGTGGTGAATGAAGAAGTAGCCGTAGATAGCCTTAGGGAATTTTAATCATCCTAAAAGGAAATTCTGAACAGAGATTATTATTAGGATTGGGATTAGGATTATTTTTCTTTTAGAGAAATTATTTTTAAAATCAGAATAATTCGTGAGGTTTACCAGAGTATTGATCCCTAGTGATGTTTCTCTTGATCAGTAACTCTGTAGTTAATCCCTGCTGGATGTATTTGTGACAGGGACCTTATTTTGGTCAATTTAAAAAATTTATAATAACAACTATTACTTAATCAAGGTTCAAATACCAACTATGGGTTAAGTGCCACGTAGCACATGAACTGTTTTCTATTGTTATATCTCTAATTCAACATTAAGGTAGTTTGGTTACCTAGATTAGTGTCATATCAATTAATGAACAAGCCAGAATTCATTTAAATTACAAAAGACCACAATTTATTCTTTTACTCGTCTTATGGTAAATGTATTGGCTTCTCCTACTTCCCTCCCCCTCTAAAAAACTCCCCAAAACATAATTCATCCCATCCCAA
Source organism: Neomonachus schauinslandi (assembly GCF_002201575.2). NCBI lineage: Eukaryota > Metazoa > Chordata > Mammalia > Carnivora > Phocidae > Neomonachus > Neomonachus schauinslandi. The sequence continues at coordinate 31,255,301 of NC_058408.1, read as the reverse complement.
AATAATCCAGTAAGCTTTTAGGGGTCAAACATTTTTCAAACCATATATGCTTCTCTCTTTAGCCCCCCATTGCCTAGTGTAGTTCTTGGTACATAACTGGTTCTCAGCACATTGAATTGAATGTTCCACTCTCCCATGCAATGCATGAATCATTAACACATTTGTATTTGTTTTCTATTACTGTCCTAATAAACAACTATAAATTTAGTGACTTAAACCCTTTTTTTCCATCTCTACAGCCAACAATGGTGGGTAGAATTCCTCTCACACTTCAAATCTCTCCTACCCCTTCCCTCTGATAATCTAGGATAATCTCTATTTTAAAACCCGTAATCTTACATCTGCAAAGTCACTTTCTCCAGGTAACATAACATATACAGGTATGGCACCAGAGGGCAAAGGTTATGGGGGACAGAACTTTGCTTACCACTATTTAAGTAGACTTTATGGAGAGTTTGTTCTGTCCTCCTTTAAAGACTTCGTAAGGTGAAGTTGTTTAAAAGTCAGGTTTAATGAAAGTTTGCATTAAACTAAGCACTTTCTTTTTTGGACAGATACTTTGACATTAAAATTTCACATTTTTATTATAAACTTCATAGGTGTTTTATTGCATTGTGATATACATTTGCTTTTTAGGGAAGAATATACCATACTTGGCATAATACAAATTTTGCAGACAAGTTCTCTCTGTCGTTATTGTTAGTTTATTGGCACTTTTTTGTTTTGTTTTATGTGTGTGTGTGTGTGTGTGTTTTAACAAAAGTTTATTTTAATTCTCAAGGGACTTCTCTCCTCAGTTCCAGTCCTGCTTCTTGAGTGGTTTACTCCTTCACAGACTAGAATATAGGAGATAAAAAGTAATCTTAACAGTACTTAATTAGAAAAGCTAATCTTCTATAAAATCTAAACACATTATATACTCCAAAGGTGTATATAAGTAAATGGGGGGGGTAGTTAGCTGCTATTTAAGCAAATCTATTTGCATCAGAGTTGCATTTATTATACACAATGAAGTGTTTCCTGTCTGACTGCTGGATAGGAGAAAAATGAGAATAGTTAGATTAATAATGTTTCAATTTCCATTTTACTTGTTTTCATAATGTCCCCCCGAAGAGGAAAGATGGAGAATTTTCTTTTTGCATATATGTGTGTGACTTTAGCTATTACGTGTGTTTGTTGTACATCCTGAAAATGGCATAGATTAAAAAAAAACCAAAAAACAAAACTAGGACTCTCTGATACTGATCCTTGTGCTAGATAATATTTGAAACCCCTTGGGGGGAAATTGTTGTTTTTGTTGTTGTTATAAGATTGTTTGAACCCTCTTTACCTTCCACAATGAGACAAATGGTTCTCAGATTTTGTGATATTACCAGAAGAGTAAATCGTGGCCATCACTCAAACCAGATATCAGCATTTTCACACTGGAGTCTCTTGAGTGTACAATTCATGTTCCCCACACTATTTCCAAGTGTGATATAGCTTCTGATTTCAACTTGGGAAATTAGTGTTCCTGAACCAGGCATTAAAACAGTTTCATTTTTGGTGCCAAGTGCCACCTGTGGTCACATACTGGTTTTCCCCACACCTTTCCCTAGCACCTCTCTGTGGAGCTTTCTTTGGCTTATTCCCCATCATAGTCCAAGGTGGGTTGGGGCCGGAAAGACAGCATATGTTCAGTCAGTGCTATAGGCTACTTGCACTGATTTATTTTTAACTTTCAGCCCTTTCTAGACTTAAGTAATGGCTCCAGGAAGAAGCTATTATCTAATTTTAAACCGTGCACATTTAACCTCTCTGTCAACTGTAACAAGTATGTATTTAAAACAATCAGAGTAGCTGCAAAGAGCATAATTTCCACATGGAGCCCATTGAGCCCAGGCCCTTATTCCTGGCTTTTCATATGTACATCCTGACTTTCAGAAGATTTCTCTGTTTCTTAATTTGGAAGGATACAGAATTTTGTTATTGTTGTTGTTATTGTTTAGTTATATTTCACAGTAGAGAGTTTTAATGGAATAGCCGTCTATTTAAATGCAAGGGACAGAACTACCTGGTTTGAATTCTAAGTCCACAATTTACCCATTTTGTGATCTCTGGCAAATTAGCTGAACTCCCAAAGCCTCTTCTCTAAAACAAGGTAACAGTAGAGGGGCGCCTGGGTGGCTCGGTCAGTTAAGCGTCTGCCTTCGGCTCAGGTCATGATCCCAGGGTCCTGGGATCGAGCCCCGCATCGGGCTCCCTGCTCTGCGGGAAGCCTGCTTCTCCCTCTCCCACTCCCCCTGCTTGTGTTCCCTCTCTCACTGTGTCTCGCTCTGTCAAATACATAAATAAAATCTTTAAAAAAAAAAAGATTTGGACACTAAAACAAGGTAACAGTAGTAACATCTCCTGAGGCTACATAGTAGTCCTCATTTCACTAGTGCATGAGCCCCATGAGGTCAGGACTTAATCTGTTTACTTCTATCTCCCCAGCACCTAGAACAGTGTGTGCCCTGTAGTAGGGACCCGCTAAACATTTGTTAAAAGTTCAGCCAGATAATATATGCAATGCATTTAACACAGTGCCTAGAGCTGACTAACAATAACAATACAATTTCCTGGGTTTTTCTCCCTCCGCATTATTAAAGCTCTTAAATGTCATCAGGTGCATTTAAAATATGACAGATTTTATTTTAGAATTGTCTTTTGCAGAAAAAATATTAGTCTACCGCTCAGCCATTCTGTATTAACCTCCTTAAAATTAAATACATTGGGCTTCTCTCTTTGAAGTCTGCCAACATAATTTCTGGACTGAAGAGTATGAAGGAGAGAATGAAAATTAATTCTTATTCCCCGAAGTTGTGTGTATCTGTATTTTTTTTTTTAAATCAAACTGAGGTAGAAGGTGACTCATGTCCTTTTAAAGTTCCCAATAAGGCAGGTTCAAAGCTTCTTTTCTGCAGTTTGCTTTAATTCTAAGAGAGAAAAAGCAACATTTCTAAACTGAATTTGCTTGTTTGTACTCTCTGGCTTAAAACACTTCGCTCAGCTGTCTTATGTAATAGTTTTAAAAAGGAATATATTACTTCTTTCCATTTCACTTTCCATATGGATTTTTGTAGGGTTTTTATGAGTGCTGCAGAATTTAGAGCAAAATGATGTCAGAAATCATCTCTTTCTCATCCCTGCATCTTAGAGGTGAGGAAAGTGAACAAAAAGAGAAGTTAAGTGGTCTTAGTTAGTGAGGTAAGTTGTGAAACAGAGTGTTTGACCTTTGACTGGTTTTGCTCTGCCTTCCTTGTTTAAAACAAAATGAAACAAAAAAAACCAGTAACCCACTCTAACCATATAAACAGATGCCTCGGTAGTGCTATTGTTTTTCTCAATTCAAGTCTTTGCAGAAATTGTGCTACTGAATGTTGAAAAAAGTCTGCATATGACTTGTTCTGATAAAAGGGAAGTTATTAATTAATTTAGTCATATATTCCTTAATAGCATGTTAGCAGAATTTTTTGACTCTCTTAAACATAATGTAGAACTTCTGAAAATCAATCTTCTTTTTGTTCAGGATAAATTTTAGAATGTATTTGTTGTTAATAGAGTATACACAGTGTAAAACTTTTCTCATATAGCTAGAATAAGTTGATTAATGCAATTAAAATTTGTTTATATTTGAATGATTGTCAGTAAATTTTAAAGAAAGGTCAGATAGCATTTTCAGTTGTTAGCAGTTTTCCCGATATCATTCTTTCTCTGTTTTTTTACGATGTTATCATCCATTTCTTACTCACTTTCATGCATATCAGGAGGTTAAAATGGCATAAATATCTGCTATAGTAAAATACATTCCCATTTTAGCTACAGCCATAAATTCTCAAAAGATTAGTGAAATTACACAACCTGCCGTCTCCATGTCCCTCAGTACATAGTAATTTGCATGATTGTTTTAATGTCTAATCATATCACTCTACAACTCTCCCTTGTACAGCTGTTAAAAGAAGTCACAACATTCTTGAGGCAGTAGTAATAATAGACACAGCTGTCATGGGTTTAAAAAAAAAACTTTTAGGAAATAATTATATATCCATTAAGTTTGAAATGTGGCAGACCTATCACTGCATTTAAATGTATTTCAGATTTTCCTGAGCAATTTAAACTTTTCGACCTCTCTACTAGGTAGAGAGGAAGGACGAGCCCGTTTATGTGATGGGGCTCAACCTCTCTGCTCTGTGTCAGTCAGCCGAAGAGCCCGTGTCCACAGCGGAGGCGCACTTTAGGGATCATGTAAGAGGGAGCAAGTGGAAACTCCCTCTTACGCCGTGCTCAGCAGTTAATTATGAATCGATCCAATTAATAATTGTAGTGCAGGATACAAACTTTCTCCTTTTCCTACATAATGACTCTTTTGGAAATGTGTCAGTCAAAAAGGTGAGTAGCATCCTTAGATTTATATTTTAATATACATTCAAGATTTGTATAATTTAAATATTAAAATAAAATATGCATATTTAGCATAAGGAAGTTTGTTATTTATAATATGAAGAAGAATCAGTGTCTGAGTTTACAGTAGCAGCGTTAACCCCTCTTTGTAATGACCTCTAGCAGCTCACTAGAAAAGGCTTTTCTTCACATTAAAATTTTTTACGTTATAAGTTTAGCTTAGTGGAATTCCTAATCATTCTGTTCCTCTGCTTCCTTCAGTTGCGGGTCATCCATGAGTTCAGTTGTGTTGCAGTTAAGGTGTTATGCAGGGGCTAATCTCTGTAAAATGCTAGCATTTGTTCTTCTTTTTCCCTATCATCAATCTTTCACACTCATATCAAACCCCTAATGTATCAGCAGGTTTCCCAGAGCTACTGGTTAAAATTACCTTTGCTTTTGGTAAACTCTGAACCTTCAAGCCTCAGTGTTTTCAGTTGCCCCCTGTGGATTCCGTGAAGCCTCTCTCTGCACATTCCTCACTGCCAGTCACTTGCTTTATGTCCTGAAACCAAGAGCCTGTGCAGAGCCCCCTGACTATTCCAGCTGTACCCACCACCCTTCCTTAAATGGAGAAAGGGTGTAAATACCTCCAGTAATCGGTGTCGTGTACGCAAACTACAAGGGAAGTGGTTGGAACTCCCAAAGCTAGAGAGCTTGTGTTTATTTTACCCAGTAACAGTTCAGATTGTTTAAAATCCTAGCTATTTCTGAAAGTTTCTTGGCTTTTCTGACCCTGACAGGGAATGGCAGATTTACCCGTCTTCAAAGTAAATGCTACACTGAAATAATTTGTTTCTTAAGGTTTGTCTTACTAATTGCCTACGTGAATAGTTCATATTTTATTTAAATTTATTTTATCCTCCTGTGTGCCTGTTCTTTCTTCACTTCTTCACTTCCATAAATACTTCTCTTTTGTACATTCTGACTAGGACTGTCCCCGTTATTAGTAAAAGTGGATTCCAGTATAGATGGGATATCTTGTGAATACACGGTTCGTGATGTTTTCACCTTCAGCACAGTCTAGTTGTCATATACAACTATTAGGTTACAACCTTATTCTTTTGGAAAACTGAGTCCTGCCGTTGAGGATAATGCTTTGATTATTGGTGTGACTCTTCCTGTTCGCAGTTCAGTACTGGGAGTTACAGTCTCATTAAGATTTACACTAAATATCTGGGGAGTTCTTGAAAATTAATAGAAAAAGGAGAACGCCCTTCTCTCTGTGAGTAGCAGCATAGTCTTGGTAGGTTTTGCCTCAAGCAAGTAAAATTCCAAAATATTGTTCTCAAACTTTGTCTATTTGGCAAAAAGTCTTAGGCTAATAATGGTGGTGAAGTAGCCATCTAAATTTGAAATTTTAAGATATTCACTTTGAAAGCCACTTAAGTGTTTTTACCCTTCAAAATATAACATACATGCTTTGCCTATTTTAAAATATTTAATAAATATTAATTTATTACATTATCATTTATTATGTTAGCTTTTTCTAAAATGGCCATAAAAAAGGGAAACAAGTATAAGCACATCAAAAGAAACAAAAATAAAAATTATCTAGAGTATCTTGTCTTTAAGAGTCTCAGTAGTATTACTCAGACATTTTTCCAGAATGTCACTGACCTTTAACATATGTTATTATATAACCCTTTGATGTACAAAACTCTGTTGTATTCTTTCTAAAATGGTAGTAAGTAGGATATGGAAGGTTAATGATTATATCACTCTTAATTTTAAGAGCTACGACTGTGTTCTAAGGAATGCTTCTGTTAAAGCTAATGAGCATGGTTTATTTATACACACTACCGAATTGTTATAAATTAATGTTTATATTTAAGTAAATGATTATATGATCATGCTTAATTGCTTGGGATATGCAAGTCATATTTTTTCAAATAAAGAAATGAAGCCAATGTGAACCACTTAAGTAGATTTTCATGTTAGAATTCCTTGTTTTTCCTTTAGTTAAGCTCCCGAGATTCTCCCTGAATCGATCAAAAGTTTAACTCACCACAAACTCACCACACCCTTTTTAATATAGGATGGATATCGATGTGCTGCTTAAGGGTCAGAGAATAGAAGAAATGAAATAGTTTTAAGTATTCACAAAAACAATTTCCTGATTCTAATGAATGATTTTGGTGACATATTTTAATCTAGAATATTGTGTGTAAAATTTCTTACCACAGCTGCATCTTCATTTTTATACTCCTCTTGTTTTGTTTGGTTTGTTTTTTGCAGTGGGTACACCTTATTACATGTCTCCAGAGAGAATACATGAAAATGGATACAACTTCAAATCTGACATCTGGTCTCTTGGTTGTCTACTATATGAGGTAGGTAATGTTGATAAAGTCCACATATTGATGTATTTTTAGTTACTGTAATATATTTCCTCTGTCCTTATAGTATACACTTATTTTTTTCTGGATGGTGTTTAAGAATTAGCTTTTTAATTAGGAAGGGTTAATTTCTTGACTTAGTAACTGCTTTTGTAATGGTAACTATACATTCCTGCATATTTACTTCTTCTAAATATTTTTAAATTGTTTCCTTTTAGTGAGAATTTTATTTTAAAAAATGTTTTTAATATTAATATGATGTTATCCTGCATATCTTATTTATAAAAATGTACATTTGAACATTTGTAAAATAACTTGCTTATCCATGCATAGCAGGAGAGGTATAATGGAATGGATTTAAAACATGAAAGCATGGTAAATATCTTTTTCAATATTTCTTTTGCTCTTACATAGAGTAATTTAGCTTCAAGGATAGTAGGTAAATAGATAATTTTTCTAGGTTACCACTTAATTTCACTTCCATGAGTAACAGTTGTATTGGTAAAGCTTAGTGAAATTCTCTCTCTCCTGTTCTACTGGTGATAATTTATCAAAGGAAAATGGAATCATCTAGGTATATCCTCTAACAAATATTTCAGTGCGGTAATTTGGATGGGTAGAAAAAAAGGCATATTATATAAAAGCACATTTTACATCCATGTTATAGAGTAATGGTATCAAAAAGCACTCACAACTAGTGACTTATGTAAATTTATTTTTTAATCCAATGGTAATTTTCCTGGTGATACAGGCTTTAAGTCAGAGCTGCTAATTAAAGGTTAGTCTACATCTGAGTAACTATAAAATAAAATGAAGGAAAATAATACATGGAATCATTTTCATGTTTTAATGTATACAAAAGAAATCTAAAGTGGATAGATAGAAACCAATGTATTTCTTACTCTATATTTTGTGTTTCCTGTCCTCCTGACTTAAATGAAATATATCATGAGATCAGCTATTTTAATTCCCCAACCATTACTTGGAAGTAGAGCATTAGAAGGGTTTTTTTTTTTAATGTGTATCATGATCTTTAATTATTATATTATGGTTTACAGATTTCCTTAATTTAAGGAACCTGAGATTATTTATTTTGTTCTTGCTAGTAAAGTCACTAATGGCCACTTTAAAAGAACAGATTTTTAAATGTTCTTAAATAAGACCTGTAGGATAATTTTTATGAATTAGTGATATGACAAAACATGTTTTTAGGTATGCACATGAGATTAAAAAAGATTATGCTCCCTATATTACATTCTGTTACTAATTTGATACAATGCTGAAAAGAATTGATTTGATTATGTTAAATTACTATAATGTTTAAAAGTCCCTTTGTACATTTTTAAATATTTCATATTTATTTAGGTAACATTAGGTTCCTCAGGCCATAGTCTAATATTATCAAAGTGGCATTTTCCTTTAAACACCTAAAAGTAAACAGCAAATTGATTAGCACTAACAAGATGAAATTTAGCAATGAAAAAGAAAAAGTTCAGTTAAGGTAATAAATGTTTTTTGAGAAGTTTGCAAATTCTTTTAGGGCTACTGGATTCTTATGTCTAAACTGAAATAATTCTTCACATTCTGGATTTGCCTTTGAGAGGCAGTGTCCCATTTTTATGTGTATTTAAAATGATCACCAAAATAGAAATTATTTCCTTGGACACTCCTACATCCATGAGTTTTATGTGTTATGGATGATTTTGAGTTAAAGTATTTATCATGATAACATTAGTTTTCATCTCAGTGAATTTTCTCAGTTCCTCTATGCAAGTCATGTGGAAGAACTAAAATTTTTCGAAAGATTTAATTTGTCTTTATGTTCTATCTCCTTCCAGTTATGTTTCAATATAGTGCTAATAGAAATACCCAGCAACTTAGCCTTAAAAAATTGGCCACAACCTCTCGTGGACATTTTATATTATATCCCTCCAAGAATTTACTATTAACAATGAAGGAGTAGGAAGCTTTTTTGAAAATGTATTTTAAACTCAGAAAATTAGACTTTCAAATATTCCCGAAACCCCAAAAAAAAAAAAAAAACTAGCAGTACAGTTTTAATTGATATGCAACAAAGTAGACTTTACTAATTAAAATCAAGATGCTGTGCTTTTGCTACACGGACCTTTACATGGAAAAGTAGGTTTTACACATTTCCTTTATTGTTCAGCGCAGCAATTGCATCCTTACAGGGTTGTAGGTTGGTGGCTTACAGTTCAAAAAAAAAGAGAGCTGCCACCAGCCCCGAAGACAGACAGTGGGCTTTCGTCCCTCCGACACCCCCAGAATACTAATCAGGAAAGTCAGACCCTGGAGGTCAGGGAGCAAGTCAATCATTCTAGTGATCGTCTCAGTGTGGAGGATCAAATTAGCCTGAAAAATTCAGCTGCTGGGAGGAGAGGGCGAGCAGCTGTCAGGGGCAGCATCGAGATGCACTAATGAACCAGATGAATAGTGCAAAAGCTTGAAAATAAAAACAGGACAGTTGACATTTTTCATCTGTCAAAGCAGGAGATGCATGAAAATATACTATTCCTGTTTTAACTCCTTAGGGGACAGATTTTTTTTTTTTTTTAACACTCTGCAGTATTGAGACAAAAGTACTATAATGAACTCCTAGCATATGATAATGAATATATGTACATTTACGTAGGGTTTTTGCAAATATGGAAAGACTATAGTTTATATATACAGTGTATTTTTTAAAGTGGCCTTTATAATACTCTGTCATAAAGTGTACTTGCATTTTAAACAAAACAAAACAAAAATGTTTTATTACTGATAGCTCCTCTTCTAGAAATTTCCTCTCGGATGGAGGGTTTTACATGTTTAGGGCCATTTATATTGTTTTTACTTTTCTCTCCTCATGTGGAACAGCCATTCCTGAGGTTGTTTCATATAGGTTTATATAGGTTTCATATAAAATGTAGGCTAAGTAAAACTATGCCAAGCTACTTCGCAGGTTTGATTTCCAATGCCGTCCCCTCCTCGTTTAAGGCTCTGAAGGAGTTAAAACTCTGTCTGGAGCACCAGAAGACAGATGAGAGCCATTTTCAGCTTGTCCTGTCCCCACTGACGCTCACTGAGTAGCACAGCATGGACTAGCGTGTTTCACACACACTCTGCCTGTCTGGGGAATGTACACATTGTCCTTCCAAAATCAAACTTATTAGCACATGTGGAAAAGGGTGACTGACTTTGGGGCAGCCTCGCACTCCGTGTTGTATTCTTGCCGCTGCGGTTCAAAGATTTAGAAGGTTTTGAACAGGATGCGAACATTTTAAATTGAATTTTTTAGTTTGTAACCCTGCTTACCACAGTACTTGCTTGCACTTTAAATGTCAAGTTAGAACCTTGTCTTAAAATAAATTTAAATTCAATAATGTCTTTTTTAAAGTTGATCATTCTTTGAGTCTTTTTTTTTTTTTTTTCTGCATAGAAATCTCATTCGGATGCCTTGAAATAGCGGCTATGACTCAGAGAGCTTTTGAACATATTCAGTGTTTTTGAGGCATTATCAAAAGAAAAGAAGTTCTAGTTCATTGTAAACCACTTGAGGGTCAGTTATAACATTCAGATTGAGAAGACTTTTTTAATCTCAAAATAACCCTTCCCTACAGAAATGGTCATGTTGTATAAAACGCTATACATTCTACTCCCTAAACCATGGCTTAGATTATAATTCATTTTCAATTTCTGTTTCATTTTAGTGATATTTTGACCATTGCATGGTTGATGTATACCAGCGATGTCTGTTTAGTCATGAGATATATTACTTGTTTTTATGGCATTATATTCACAAAGAGTTTTATGTCACTCTGTGTTCTTTTTCTTAATGTTACTTTATGTCATATACATATACATATATATATATATATGTATATGTAAATATGTGCTAACCATTTCTCCCTTTTAGGGAATTTTAAATATTGAAAAAAAACCCCAAAAATTGAAGTAAGATTTTTAGAACTCACTGGATAATTCTCAGAAAGGAATACTCATAACAATCAAAATGCCCAGATAACTTTATTTAAAGTATTTGTAATTATTTTCTACCCGAGTGTAATATACTTGATGAAATCACCTTTAAAAGTTACCATGTAACTATATCAGTTTCATTGGGAGCATTTTACAGATGGCTGCGTTACAGAGTCCTTTCTATGGTGACAAAATGAATTTGTACTCGCTGTGTAAGAAGATAGAACAGTGTGACTACCCACCTCTTCCTTCAGATCACTATTCAGAGGAAGTAAGTCATTTTTCAGTCCATGTGTTTGTCTATTGTTCATTTTGCTAACGTTTGCATTTTATTAAGAATTTTTTTTTCTGTCCAGAAACACAAATGACGAGTATGGTGGCAGAAATAGCACTTTTCATTCTGTTTCCCTTCTCTTGGAGACTTACTGTTTAAAGAGTTGACTCTGCAGTTCCTAATGTGGAGCGGAGCACAGCACAGCATGTGGTGTGAAATTGGTCACTTCCTATGTGTGAGGAGAAGGAGAGCTGACTTTGCAGCCTCCTGAACACGGCAAAGGGCAAAATTGATGCTCAGACCCCAACTCGAGTTGACCAGCATGTCTTGGTGCCCTTCTTAATAAGGCCACTCCTCATTCTCACAGCCTCAGAACAACCATTATAACTTTCTGCTTTGCAGAACTTCCCTCTCATCCGTGTTTTCCAAAGTGTGAAACTTCCATCTCTTAGCTGTGTGTCTCTCAACCTCGTTCTTTCAGCTTTATCCTTCCTCCCTTGACCACGCCTGCCCCGTCACCACCTCACTGTTGTAATCCGATTCCTGTGGGAAATGTTTTGAGGTTATCATTAGCAGACATGTTAAAACATATATTGGATGGGATTGAAAATTTTAGAAGACTCTCCTGTATTAAAATCTGAGTCTGAATCCTTGCTTGCTTTGGTAACCCATTGAAATGAGTTGTTTTGGCTCTACCCAACATACGGTTTTTTATTGAACAAAACATCTCCCATTTTAGCCCAGTATTTAATTTTGCCAGTATTTAAGGTGGAGGTAGGCAGAACAGCAGTATCTTGGGTTAACTAAATGTGTTCACATAACTCTTTTTGGAAAGCTTACTGGGGAATCTACCCAGAGAAAACACTGTCTTGAGTTAGGACATCTCACCCTCCCACGAGCAACAGATTTTTTGCCCAAGGGAGATGGCAAGGAGCAAAGGAAAAATATAAAACAATTATAACATTCAGTTATTAGGTAGTCTTGTCACTCTTTCTATCTTGAAATGAATAGCAATCGGTTTGAGTCTTATATAAGGAAAATTGAGTCAGTGTAACTTGAATAATAAATATCTCTAAAGAATTTTTACCATATGTAGAGCACTTGAGGCCCTAGAATGTTATAAGTACCTTTTTTTCCTGTGGTTTTGATACTAATAATCAATGGTGCCTGGGTTTTTGTTGTTGTTGTTGTTGTTTGTTTCATAGCCTTTGTATTCAGGTAATTAAAATAAACTCTCATAAGGCAGTGACGATAATTTAGAAGTATTATCTTTATTTGATGTTAATGCTATTATGTTAGCCATTTTTAATTACTATTTTGGGTATAGAATATAAATATGGCATTTCACAAAACCAACTTCAGAACTCCAGGCCTGGAAATACAGTAGGGTGTGAACAATAATGCAAAATGATGGCAAGAATGTCAGGGGCCGCTCTTTGTTGTGTCATTCATGCTGTCTTCTTTTTTCCATGAAGCGCATGAATATTTCACATATCTGCATCCTCATCCCCTATTCTTCTTGACTAATTTTCAGACTGTCTGAATTTGCATTTCACATGGTAGCTGATTAGGAGATGCCGAGTGCAGCAGCGAAGCCTCAGCAGGCGGTTACCATGGTGACCTTCAGCAGGATTTTAATGATGATACCACTAGTGGTTCGTTGAAGTCGGCCTGCCTGCAGGGCTACTTCACTGCAGCTAAGTGTGAAGTTGGATATGCGGATTCTCAGCCAAGGGGCAAATATCAAAGTCTGGCCCAGATAGAAGGTCTTAGAGTTTGGGAGAGGAAAGTAAGATTCCACTTCTTACTTCACTCTATAGAGTTACCAGTTTCGAAAACAGATACAAAGCAAAACATGTTCTATGGCGTACTCTCCAAAAAAGACAGGATTTTTACCAATATGAGGAGCAGCTCCTCATATTGGTAAAAATCTGTCCTTGTGCTGTGGGGAAATTGAAGGCTATACAACTAGGTAAACATGGAAACTAAATCTTATGAAAGAAACGAGGTATGAAAAATACAGACTAATAATGGTAACTTTAATCTGTTCAGTTATGTAGAAAAGTTCTCAGAACAAGAGCTTTGAAATGCAGATGTGCTAATAAATATTTTCTCTCCTTAAGCAGGGACTCTGTTTGTAAAATAATTATTCAGAATTTATGGAAGCAAAAACCTGAACAGATTTGATGCTGCCATACTTTAAGGGTATCTTAAATATTTCCTTACATAGTAAGCTTTTTCAGTCTTTTCAAAGTTCAAACTGCCATTTGATTTTTTAGCATGGCAGAAGACAGGAAACAATGAAAAGTGAAGTATAACGTTTTTAAATAGCAAACTTTGACTAAGTGTCGATTTCACAGCAAAAATGGTAGCAGTCTCTGTAACTGTTCGAAGAATGAAAAAATTTAAGCAAATTAATGTTCCACTAAATATCTATTTGAAAGCTTATCAAATTGAGTTAGCTACTGCTAAATTTTTAAGGCTACTGCCCAAAGAGGTTTGGAAGGGAACATTTCATGAACATAGTGGCTATGCCCCCAACCAGCCTTGATCAATAGGAATAAGGAACTCTATAAGATTTATTTCAAGGTATAGTCATTCCAGTTAGAAGAACTCAGAGTTTAAAAGCTTGGGAGTTTTTTTTATTTCTTATATCCTAAAAAACATAGATACACTTAAGCATTACAGACCAAAAATGAGAAATAGTGTCCTTTGGAGAAATAACCCTGTATGTCAAATCTTTCCTTTTGAATTATGCTATTATTGTTATTATGTACAAATGATTAGGATTCTAGATTGAAATATGTCAGCTGTACATGATTGATACTAAGATACGTATATTTTGTAGTTTAGTAAAATATTTTTGTTTATGACAGTATCTTTGGGTGTTCAGTATTCTTTCTTTTTCCAGTAATGATCTCCTCCATATATCAGTGGGGAACTACTGTACTTAACCCTAAATATCTTGAGTTGAAAAGATAGGTATTTTTCCTTAGATATCTCTTAAGTTTAATTAAAATTGGTATCATTAGTGATTGTGAAATTAACATCTGTGAAGCCGACATTTATTGAACATTTACTATGTACAAGGAATTATGACTCAAAAGGCCCCTTGTAATCTGATCCAAGCTTATCTCTCCAGACTTATGGATCTCAGGAGACCCTCTTCTTTCCCTCATTCTACTAGTATACGTTCTACTAAAATTTCCGTGAATTTCTGTGATTTTATGGATGCTGTTTCCTCTCTCTGAAACATCCCTTCCCCTCTTCTTTACCAGGCAAACTTCTCTCTTCGAAGAAAAGCTTGGGCATCATCTTCTGCATGAAGTTATCCTGCTCCCCTTTCTTCTCTCCCCATATCCCCCCGACCCCACACCTTGGCAGTACACTGCATGGCACTTGTTTCTTTACACACACACACACACACACACACACACACACACACACACACCCACCCACACCCCCCACACACACCTCCCTCACCCCTGTCTAGCTCCTGCCCCTGAGGAACAGTAACTGCTTTTTATCTGTGTATCTCTAGGGCCTGGCATATTAAAAAAGTTCAGTGATTGAGGGAATGAGGAAGTGAAAGAGTGAGATTAAAGTAATAAATGAAAAAAAACAAATAAATGCACCAATTATTTGGCAATTGAATGAATGAGGGAAACTTCTCCAAAGAACTCTCCATTCAGGAAAGGTAGAAAATTACCCAAAAAGGCAGAAGCTATGATGATTTTATTTTAATAATATTACCCACTACATGACTTTCCATTCTGATCAGCAAGCAGTATCATTTCCAGAATGCCCAGGGTCCATTTACTGGAAAATAAGACAAACAGATTTTTTCCTTCAGTTTCAGTATTTAATTTCCTTGAGAGTCACAGGAGTGGTCATCAAAAGTATGCATTTTCAGGGCGCCTGGGTGGCTCAGTCAGTTAAGCGTCTGCCTTCGGCTCAGGTCATGATCCTGGGGTCCTGGGATCGAGCCCTGCATCGGGCTCCCTGCTCATTGAGGAGCCTCCTTCTCCCTCTCTCTCTGCCTGCCGCCCTCCCCCCACTTGTGCTCTCTCTGTCAAATAAATAAAATCTTAAAAAAAAAAAAGTATGCGTTTTCACTGTTGTTCACTAAATTATCTCATGACTCTTAAGTTGAAAAAAAAACCCAGTATATAGTTATATTGACAATTATTTAGAAAGTATAGAATGCAACTTTATACTGGGTCTTTTTTTTTTTTTTTTTTTTTTTTTAAAGATTTTATTTATTTATTTGACAGAGAGAGAGACACAGCGAGAGAGGGAACACAAGCAGGGGGAGTGGGAGAGGGAGAAGCAGGCTTCCCATGGAGCAGGGAGCCCGATGTGGGGCTCGATCCCAGGACCTGGAATCATGACCTGAGCCGAAGGCAGACGCTTAACGACTGAGCCACCCAGGCGCCCCTATACTGGGTCTTTTTTAGCCAACATATTTTTTGAAAATCTGAGCATTAACATCCTGCAGAATATAGATTCTCTTTCAGTACTTTTTATTTATTGTAAAAAATTCCTAATTTAAATAGAGAAGACATGAGAAAGATTGAGCAGAACTGTACCTTGGTGGTTGTTTTTGGCAGATTTGTGTTCATTTTAGATTTGAACAGAGAAGTTTGAATGGAAACTGAAAAGTTGAGTCAAGGGTTTGTAGATGGAAGTGAAAAATGGAAATAAGTAGGGGAGAATAGGGTGATCTTGGTTTGAGAAAATAAGGAGAAATTAAACTGAGGATTTGAAAAAACAATGATTTGTGTGAAAAAGAAATTCAGCACCTATAGCGCATTAGTGAGAGGGTTAAAAGCTCTTCAATGAAGTCAGCTTTATTATAGCAGTGCTTGTTGATCTGAACTGATTGCCATAGCAGATACTTATCTGTTTAGGGGTCATTTTAAGTTCATTGTAAATAAGAAAAACTTTTGTAGGACACAATATCTGTGGATGTCTTCTAATTATATTTTTGAGAACTTGCTAATTCAGTAGGTCATCTTCATTTTATTTCTGGAGAAACCAAAATGTAATTTGGGAAATAGAATTATAGCGCCAGTAATCAATTTTCAAATTATTTAATGCTTCTCTTGTGCATTAATGTGTTCATTTTGTCACTTTATATTTCCAGCTCACAGATAGAAAGGTATCTGTTTTTATTAAAAATCAATGACTGGGACTACTTCTCAAGTACACAATTATCTTCTTAAATATCAACCTAAAAGGTCACATCCAATCAAAGAACTAATGGAGAATGAATGAACTCTCATAAACTTTTACCTCACAAATAACAAACTTCTTTTTACCTTAATCTCCCCCCCCCACTTTTTTTAAGAGAAATGGAAAGCAGGAGGGGAGGGTTTTGTTCTATCTTTCCACCTTCCCAGAAATAGTTTAGTGGTGCAGCCCGCTGCTTTACTTAAATGCATTAATTAAGAATTTCTAGCACTAGGGGCACCTGGGTGGCTCAGTTGGTTAAGCGTCTGCCTTTGGTTCAGGTCACGATCTCAGGGTCCTGGGATCGAGTCCCACATCGGGCTCCCTGCTCAGCAGGGAATCTGCTTCTCCCTCTGCCTGCCACTCCCCCTGCTTGTGCTCTCTCTGTCTCTCTCTCCAGCTTGCTCTCTCTCTCAAATAAATAAATAAAATCTTAAAAAAAAGGAAGAAATATGAATTCTTAAAAAAAAAAAAAGAATTTCTAGCACCATTTTCGTTATTCTTGGGACAAAAAAAGTATTGATTTTTCCAGAGTGTTTTAAATATAAGGATTAAAGAGCACAGTGCTTTTTCTATGCTTGATGATATATGATAACAAAATAATAATAATAAAAATAAATTTTTAGTTGAACTCAATGGACTTCAGATATTTTTAGGTTCTTGTAGAGTATAAATATATTTACATGGTTTTAAATAAAATTGGAATACTGATTTCTTTTTCAACTTTAGAAATCACAATTTTTTTTTTAAAGCCACGTAAGAACTTTCCCATTAAAGAAATAAGGGCGGTGGCATTCTTCCAATTTCACACATGGGCAAATAGAGAGCCAGGTAATGCCAGAGCCACTCGTAGACTCCAGCACGCCTCCACCTCACAGCATCCCACTGCTTACCCTACAAGATCACACAACCTGAAGTAAACTCTCAGGTGTTGTGTGAGTGAGCGTTTCATGATTTCTTTCCACTGTTAGACTTAGCAGTCCTTCATCTTCCTTTTCTCTGTTCTCACCCACCATGTTTACTGGGAATCTCCTTCCCTCTGCCTTGTGATAACTGGGGGCTCATGTAATAATGAAAGGAAAGAATGAGGAAGCTATTTGCAGAAGGGTAGCATTATTCTTACATATTAGAGTATGTAGACACTGCATATGTGTCCAGTAAGATAGCAGATATGTTGATCCATAATCTGCTAATCAAAAAATGTTTAGTTTGTCACAATTTTACTAGTAAGATACAATTTATTTTCCAAAAGGTTACCCTTAAAGATAGCAGGAGGGGAAGAATGAAGGGGGGGAAATTGGAGGGGGAGACGAACCATGAGAGACTATGGACTCTGAAAGACAAACTGAGGGTTCTAGAGGGGAGGGGGGTGGGAGGATGGGTTAGCCTGGTGGTGGGTATTAAAGAGGCACGTACTGAATGGAGCACTGGGTGTTAACACGCAAACAATGAATCATGGAACACTACATCAAAAACTAATGATGTAATGTATGGTGATTAACATAACATAATAAAAAAAAAAGAAAGGGGACTGCTAAATGAACAGTTTAGAAATTATAACTGAATTTTTTACCTAACTTTTTTTTAAAGATTTTATTTTTTTATTAGAGAGCAAGGGCATGAGCGGGGGAAGAGCAGAGGGAGAGGGACAAACAGATGTGGGGCTGGATCCCAGGATCCTGAGATCATGACCCGAGCTGAAATCAAGAGTCAGACTGAATCACCCAGGCAGCTACCTAACATTTATAAATAATTTTTTTTTAAGATTTTATTTATTTTTTGACAGAGAGAGACACAGCGAGAGAGGGAACACAAGCAGGGGGAGTGGGAGAGGGAGAAGCAGGCTTCCCGCTGAGCAGGGAGCCCCATGCAGGGCTCGATCCCAGGACCCTGGGATCATGACCTGAGCCAAAGGCAGACGCTTAATGACTGAGCCACCCAGGCGCCCTAATAATTTTTGTTTATATTTAAATTCAGAGTATGTTTGGGGCACCTGGGTGACTCAGTTAAGTGTCTGCCTTAGGATCAGGTCTGGCTCCCTGCTCAGAGGGGAGCCTGCTTCTCCCTCTGCCGCTGCCCCTCCCCCTGCCTTATGCGCTCTATCACTCTCTCTCTCAAATAAATAAAAATAAAATCTTTAAAAGAAAAATAAATTCAGAATATGTTTAAAGAAGCTTATCATGAAATTTGAGTCAGTAACAAAAACATGACCTTTGTTTTAGTCATAAAAGAACTACTTTGTGTATATAAGGGAAAAACTGAAAGTGTCAGGTACAGATTATTTTTGCATATTTTGAAGTTAAACTAAGCTTTAGTAAGCTTTTTTATTTGAGCAGTCTAAATAGTTCTATTTTATAGTTGCTAGATTCACAAATTTTAATAGAACTATATAAATTCCTGGAGTTGTTAGTTGAAATTAACCAATGTTCTTTAAATTGGTACTGGAAGATTCTTCCTAATACACTATCCCAAGAATATTTAAATGAGAGATGTTAAATTAAATGACACAATTAACGTTTGGCGCTAAATCTGTTTTCACAAATATTTCTGTACTCCTTATAATCATGTAATCCAATGTTAAGTTAATCTTAATAAATAATGGCACAGTTACATATTTATTATTATAAACAGTCTCATCTCACTTAGCATTGGATGTTATCTCAAACACTTAATAATATTTGATTTTCCTTCTTAAAAATGGGTTTAGTAAGTTAGATACTCATATCACTTATAATGTCAATTGACCACCTTACTTAGAGTTGCCATATAAGATTAGATCTTTAAGCTTTGAATGTTCCATTTTTGTTTAAAAAATATATTTAAGTAGGCCCTTTGTTCACTTATGCTTCTGAAGTGACACTGGGGACTTGCTCCTTGAAGACATGAATCCAGAACGGTGCCCTATATTTCACATATCCTGTGGGATCCTATAAAACCATGTAACTTTCTGTAAGACTTTCACAGTTTTCAAAAGACACACTGAATGATCTTCAGTTGTGAAATATAGACATTACATTACCTTATATCTGTGTAAGACTGCTTTTTTTCCCCCTTTTCCCTCTTACCGCCAAGTCATCACTAGTGACGCTTTGGTGTACAAGTTGGATACGCCTAATCATTTTGTATAAATATCTAAAGCTCCAAAATATAGTGTACTTTAATGTATTAGACCCACTTTGGGGTGCTAAAATGTGTCCTTGGGTAGATGGAAATTGGGTATATCTGGGAGGCTGATATAACGTAATTGGTCTCAGAGGGATTAAGATGGGGGTGAAAAGAAACAGTACCAATAGCACCAGTCTTTATTATTCTGTTGAGAATTGTGTTAGTGACCTAAAGCTATAATGCACAAAGAGCCCTATTGTTATTACCTGTACGTGACTGAACTTGATACGTAATTGGGTTATCACCCTGACAACAATGACTGTTCACACTCTCTTCTTTTTAATATTTCTGGTACTAACCCATATGCTTTGATATTTCTTTGGAAATATATAGATCAGTCTATATTAGTATATTATTATTTTCTCTACTTCATTGAAAACAAATACTAATTTCCATATGACTATGATTTCATAATCCTTTAGAAAGGTTATAGAGAATTCATTTTATTTTTACTGTATGCTTTTTCTCATTTAAATGTTTCTGTATTGCTTTTTAAATTTCCCTTAAGCGTCTGAATTAAGCAGTTTTTTTCTTCTCTGATTTTGTAAAGGCTTTTGCATATTCAGACCTCTGTTTTGCCTATTTTTATCTTGTTATATAAAACAATTTAAAAAAAATAAAGTACGTATTTTTATAAACATGTGTTAAGTATGCAAACTAAATTTTTTGACATAATGTAAACCATGAAATGTTTCTTTACTTCTATTTATTTTTTATCAAAGTTGTAATATCTACTGATTTTGGCATTATTTCTCTAATTTGAAGGAATAAATGAAAAACAAATGCCTGCAATTCAAACACAAAGATTTTTTTTGAGCAAGTTGCCTAATGATGTTATTAGAATTAAAGCCTGGCATACAGGAATGTATAGGAAATTCTTAAACTGATTGTATGAACATGTTTTCCTTGAACATGGTTAATAATATAGTACTTAGAATTTTTGCAGACTATTAGTTAAATGTTAAAGGTTTTTAACTTTTTTTCTTCCGGAGGCTTATAGGAACTTTTTTTAAAATATAAAGACTAACATTGAGGGAAATTGCTAAGATAATTACCACATTCTGATTATTTAATGTCTGACTTTCTGATAGAAAAATTAGAGACATTTTTTATAATTCATCAAGTCACTATGTAAGTTTATAATCTGGCATAAAGAAACCATTCCATGTTAAAATTCAACTACATTTTATTTGTTTGGAGGGAGTTACTGTTACTTTAATCAATGAGTCAGATTAGAAATAACATTAAAATTGTCACTCGAACCATAATACTAATCTTAATATTTTTGTGTTATCATTTAAATGTATCTCTTACAGATAACGTAGGCCTATATCTCATTATGAGTTTTGTAGAACGCTAGAGAAAATGTTTGGGTTTGCTTTTTGATCAAAGTTGGCCTATGAAATATGAGGGCAGATTGATTAATTTAGAAACTAGATGAACCAATGTTAGAGCTAGCATTCTTCTGAGAATTAAGTAGTCTAAAACTGTCTTTGTCTATCTGGAAGGTCTCCCACTTTTGTGCAGAGGTGGCCATGAGGGAACCTGCAGACCACATTAGGATTTTTCTCAGGCAGTATAACACAGTAACTTTAAAAGCCCAGACTCTGAAGCTAGACTACTTCAGTTCAAATCCAGGCTGTCCTCTTTACAGCCTTTGTGACCTTGGGAATGTTACTCCTCTATAAAATGTCATAGTAGTAGTGCTTACTCTTACCCCAAAGAGTTGTTATTAAGACTGAATCGTTAAGCCATGTGCAAATGTATAGAATTGTGCCTGATTCATGATAAGAACTCAATAAATACCAGCTTTTAGGAAATGGATTTCTCTCTGCTCTGGTACTAGAAATAACATATAGTCAAAGCCCCAGAGTTATCTTATAGAGCATAAAGATCTTACCATATAGAACATGAAAATGTTCAGGGGACTGTATTCCAGTTTTTCACTGGAAACCTAAGAAAACTAACTACTGGTTGTATCGAGCATCTCCATCTAAGTAACGTGGCCTCTAGACGTGTCTCCTGGCTGTGAAAATGAAACTATGAGTAACCAAATGAACCTGTTAAGGGTAGTTATTTAACAACTTAAAATTTGGAAACTGTCTGGCAAAGGTAAGAGTTTTTCCTCTTCCTCTGCTTAATGACTTTTAAACTCTTTATTCTGTCTCTTAATGTTTCTGGTTTCTGATATGTAGGTGACAGTTTTATCCTCCTATTCATGATAGCAGGAGCACAAATAACTCTACCATGTAAAGTGAAACTGTACTTTTGTATACATTCAAAGAAGACAGGGTGAGATGTGACCTTATTTATATAATGTGAATTGTTGTTATCTGGTATGACAAGAGACCATCCATAGATCCATATAAATTTGCAATTTTAAACCAAATTATTAAAGACATCAAACTTAGTGCATGGCTGTTTGTAACATGAAAGTAAGTTTTATGTTCTGATTTTTTTCCCTTTACATTGCCAAAGACTGTTGTAGCTGATTTTTCCTCCACTACATTAACACGTCTATTTAGATATATCTTTAGAACAACCAGTAGTTATCTCATATATATCGAGGAAAACTGCATCCATTTAAGAATGCAGGTCTCTATGTAAGTCTCCCATTTTGTGTTCCAATCTGCCTTTTTTTCAAAAAGGATTTGAGATAACTTACAGTAAAAGACATGACTTGGGGCACCTGGGTGGCTTAGTCAGTTAAGCGTCTGCCTTTGGTTCAGGTCATGATCCCAGGACATCCTGGGATTGAGCCCCATGTCAGGCGCTCTGCTGAGCAGTGAGTCTGCTTCTCCTTCTCCCTCTGCCCCTCCGTCCACTTGTGCTCTCTCTCTCAAATAAGATCTTTTAAAAAAAATTAAAAAGTAAAATAAAAAAAAAGACATGACTTAACAAGTTATTAAAATAGAAATGGAAGTACAAATTCAGAACCAAGGATTAAAGAGAATGTAGGCACACCTATCTTACTGGCCAGCAGAGTTGCCATGGTTGAGCTGTTCATCTAGTTATTGCTTCCTTTCTGTCGGGGCTCAAAGGGCTATTTCTGTTTTTAAGGAGGAAGTATACCAGTTCCTCAGAGAAGACGAAGTTTTCTCCCACTAAATTATAATAGAAATATCTCCTATAAGGATCTGTGAGTAATGTACCAGGCAGTATCTTTAGTAGCAACTATACAGAAAATACCTATGTGATATTTGATAAAAGTCAAAAGCAAGCATTAAAGCATGGTCTTGGAAAGGCAATTTGGCAGCTGAATAAACCCTTGTGCTCCCATGATGTAGCTTCTCGTGGCCTAATTTGATTAAAGGGTAGAGCTAAGATTATCCAAAGTTATAAAGATGAATCTTACCCTATACAGGGTCTTCCCTAAATTTTCATTCTTTTAGCAGGAGTTTGATAGGAGCTATGTAGCACACCTTTCAGTACTCTTTGAACATTCAGATTTTTCAGTCTTCAATACACCGTTAAATATTCTTTGACAAGGACTTAGAATGATGGATTCTATTCTTCTGATTTGCTTAAGAGAAAACAAACAGCAAATCAGCTTTGACACCGTTGATTAAAGCCGAGGCATCTCACCACTGTGTTCATTGGATGGAAGTCAGACCAACCTCTTGAGTATTTGAATAAAGTACCTAAGACGCTAGCTTCTCTACTTCGTGATGGCCACCACATAACTAGTATTTTCTATCGATACCTAGTAACTCATCTCTCTTGATGGGAACTCAGATAATACCTCAGACTAAGTGATATCCCTCTATAGTGGTAATGATTTGAAATTCAACCAGTTAGAAATCATTATGCATGCAGATCTGTATTAGTTGTAATGAGGAATTCAACCCAAAAGGCCAAGTTAGATAAAAGTAGGCAAGCTCTCAACAATGGGAAATGGAAAAGGCCTGCATTAAAAATCAAATGACTTGGGTCCAGTTCAGATTTCACTATTAATTTTTTAATAGGTTCTTAGGTTTGTTTGTTTTTTTTCCTCTCTAAATTGAGATTGTTAGGAGAGATTACAATACTTAAAAATAAAAGGATATGGAAGATTTTGTAAAATATTAAATCCTATATAAATACAGGATTTTTTTTTTTAAAGATTTTATTTATTTATTTGAGAGAGAGAGTGAGAGACAGCATGAGAGGGAGGAGGGTCAGAGGGAGAAGCAGACTCCCCGCCGAGCAGGGAGCCCAATGCGGGACTCGATCCTGGGACTCCAGGATCATGACCTGAGCCGAAGGCAGTCGCTTAACCAATTGAGCCACCCAGGCGCCCATAAATACAGGATTTTTTAAAATCCGGAATGATACCTGCCTTTAAGTAAGACTAAATTAACATATGAATATTTAAGAGAACCGTACGGTGCAAAATTATGTTCGGTATAGGTAATAACATTTCACTAAAGCTGTCTCCTTTATCTTCATGATCTTGATATAGGAAGAATCACAAAAATTGTTTAATATATAGAATTCAGTTATTTAGATATAGATACAGAATTAAACCCCAAATTCAGGAATTCACAGTTCCACCCAAATTGCGCTATGTTCATACCTCAAATGTGATACCTTCAAAACTTAGTGGCCCTGTTGCCCCTGCAAAGTCACTCTTCCTTCTTTGTCACCTACTTCTGTTAGTGGACACAGTATTCTTTCACATTCCCTGGTGAAAACTTCCGATGAACAATATTTCTTGCCTGAAATCTTACAGGAACATTATTGAGTGTTCTGCTGGTATTGCTGTCTTTTTGCTCTATTCCAAGAAAATACGGACTGAAGTGCACCTTTAATGACCTCTCCCTCATGGCTTAAGTACTGACTTCCTGTGGCCTATAGCAATAGATTCTAAACTCCTTAAGCCTTTCCTTTACTTAGCCTCAGTTTATCATTTCATCCCTGTTGCTTGCTCCCCAGTCATGCAGAAGTACTAGCTATTGCTTCACACATCTCACACTTTCTTTAGCTCAGCGCCTTTGTTCAGTCTTTTACCTCTGCTTAGATTCTTCCCTGCCCTTTTATATATCAAAACTGTGTTCATGCTTTGGACCTTCGCTCAGCTGCCACAACCACAAAACCATTCCATTTTCCCTCACTCAGAAGTTACCCATTCATTCTTTCATTTAACATGTCAGTGAGCACTTACTGTTCATATAATATCCATCCTCCAGGTCTTTCAGTTTAATAGGAGAACACAGGTATTAAATGAAGTACAATAAAGTGTTATAAAGGCTTTAATTAAAGCACATGAACACCTGAAACTAATATAATGTTAATGTCAGCTATAC
This sequence comes from Neomonachus schauinslandi, assembly GCF_002201575.2. Lineage (NCBI taxonomy): Eukaryota > Metazoa > Chordata > Mammalia > Carnivora > Phocidae > Neomonachus > Neomonachus schauinslandi. The sequence goes on along the minus strand of NC_058408.1, from coordinate 31,230,567 downwards.
CTAAAAAAAAAAAAAAAGTATGTGAAGGGTATGGTGGAGGGCAAATAGAAAATATTGAGTTCTGAGAGCACCTGGATGGCTCAATTGATTAAACATCTGTCTCATGATCTCAGCTCAGGCTTGATCTCAGGGTCAGGAGTTCAAGCCCCAGGTTGGACTCCACACTGGGCATGGAGCCTACTTTATATATATATATTTAAGTTCTGCATGGCGACAGAGTTGTTAAGAAAGGCTTTAGAGAATGAGTAGGTGACAGGCAAGAGAGTAGGGGATTTTGAGGCAGGCTTTATAAGCAGAGAAGCAACATACACAAAGATTCAGGGCATAAAACAGTTTGGTGAGCACAGAACTGAACACTTTGTTATGGTTAGAGTGTAGAGTGGGGCTGGAGGGAGGAGGGGTTTGGGGCTAAATATGAGGCTGGAAAGGTAAGCAAGAGCCAGATGTTAGAAGCCCATAATAAACCATGCTAATGGTTAGACTTTGTAGAGGGCAGTGGGGAGGCATTGAAATGTTTAATGTTGAAGTGTGGTCAGCTTGGTGTTTACAGGCAGTGCTAGGGAGATTGGAAGAAACTGGAGGTAAAACTGTCAGTGGGAAGATTATCCCTTGAGTGTAAGCAGTGGAGCCTAAGGCAAGAAGAAATACAGTCAGGAAACAGTAAGTCTTGGTTGGTGATTGTTGGGCCAGGGGGAGGAAGTATGAGGAAGTGTCTCCTATGAATTTCAGATTTCTGGCTTGAGAAATTGGAGGCACTGCCAAGATAGAACTGGTTTGGGGAGGAAAATAATAAGATCTCAGTTCCGAACATGTTTAATATGAGGTATTCTTAGGTAGATATGCTCAGAAGCCAGGCAGAAATATGTGATTAGAGCCCATGAAGAGGTCTGGCCTGAAGATACGTATGTGTGTGTGTTCCTCAGCATGTTGTGTTGGTGGTTATTAAAACCATGGGAGTAAGTAAAGTTGTGTAGGATAGAAAGGTGTAGAGAGAGAAGATAAAAAAGGTAAGGAAAGAAATGAACCTCGGAGCACACTGACAATAGAGGGACTGCCAGAGGAAGCTAAACCTACAAAGGAAGGAGAAGTCAGAGAAATGAGAGGAGAACCAGTATGGAGTCTTGGAGCCAGAGGAGGAGGCAACTCCCAGCAAGGCTGTGGTTCAGAAGCATCAGCCAGGCAGAAAGGGTGAGTAAGCGGTAGACAGAAAAGAGTTTGTTAGATTTAGCAAATTGGAAATGCTGCTAACCTTTGCCAGAGTGATTTCAGTGAAGTACTCTTGGGGGTGGAGGAGATGAAAAAGTGATTATAGTTGGCTTAAATAAGTAGATTAAGGAAGTTGATATAGTAAGGATAGTGGGTTGTTTTTTTTTTTCCACCCCGAAGACATTTGGCTGTAGAGCAAATACATTAGATGGGGCAGTGGTGAGGAAGAGAAACTTGACTATACTTAGAGACTATGATGAAGAAATCAGCAAATGAGGAGAGGTTGAAAATATGGAAGAGTAATAATAGAATAGTCACTCATTAAATATTCATAGCAGGGCGCCTGGGTGGCTCAGTCGTTAAGCGTCTGCCTTCGCCTCGGGTCATGATCCCAGGGTCCTGGGATCGAGTCCCGCATCGGGCTCCCTGCTCTGCGGGGAGCCTGCTTCTCCCTCTCCCACTCCCCCTGCTTGTGTTCCCTCTCTCGCTGTCTCTCTCTCTGTCAAATAAATAAATAAAATCTTAAAAAAAAAAAAATTAAATATTCATAGCAAACTATATTTCAGGTACTGATGTATAATGGTGTATAATGTATAATTTCTTGGAAGAGATCCCAGTGATAGAATTGAGAGTAGTAGGAAAACAATATTCTTCTGATGCTAGAACAGAGATGATATGGATCAGGTATTGATAGGTTAGGTTGAGATACTGAGGAAAGCTTAAACCTAACTATTGATTTTTCTCTGTGAAGTAGGAGGTGAAAAAGAATTGAGGGCGTGACTACAGATTAGTGAAGGTTGAAATTAGCCATTGTGGGAAATGGAGTTTATCAGGCAAAACATTTGGATTACAGAACAGCTTTTACGGTCTAACTGCAGTTGGAACCATGAATCTGGTGACTCCAGACAATATGGAGTCTGCAATTTTCTCCAGCAGTCCTTCACATCCTGGTAGAGAAGCAAACAAACAAAACAATTGTCAGGGTTGATATTGTGAAAAGACAAAGGATTATTAATGGTGCTGCCAAAGAAGTGGTTAAAGGATTGTGCTATGAGGTCTAGCCTGGAAATGAATGACGTAAATCCAGAAGCAGATGACTGACGAGGAGGAAAGGTATTGGAAATGGTCTCAAATCAAAGCACAACCATACTGGGAGACAGGTGTGAGCCCTGGAAGGACAGGAGCTTGTGCCCACATTTCTTACATGACATAGGACATTGTAAGACTTAGGCTGTGCCCCTGGGAGGCAGAGACTAAAATGGAATGAAAGTGAAGATTAAGGCCAGGTCATCAAGAAGTTTGTTTTGGATAGAGGATCCACATGGGCGTCACAGTGACCAAAGATGTGGTTGTTGTACTTGGGATGAAGAATGCTGTTAGCTGGATGTCCTCAGTGAATGAGATGGAACAACTCGGAGTTAGGTAGATGGAAGGAAAAAGAGGAAAGTAATGATTGTCTCTTCTGAGCAGCCATCTACAGTCTTTTTGCCTCTATCTCACAAATACCTCTTGAGATACCTATCACTTTGTTTTTTATAATAGAATTAGTTATATGATTTCCTCAGTCTCCCTCAGTCTCACATTTGCTTCTTTGCCAGTCCTTCTCCCCCCACTAGATTGTAAGCTGTCCAAAGGCAGGTGCCATGTAGATTTCATTTACTGCTTTATCCTTACTACCATTATAATAAAGTGTCTGGCACATAATAAATGCTCAATAAGATTTTATTGAATGAATGAATGAATGAATGAATGGAGAAGGGAGAGGTAGAAAGGAAATAGGGTCAGATAGGAAGGAAAATGAGTCATTCTCTCAAATCCCATCCTGGACAATAGGCCTTCCTTTCTGGGCTGGTTCTTTTTTTTTTTTTTTTTTTTTAAGATTTTATTTATTTATTTGACAGAGAGAGACACAGCGAGAGAGAGAACACAAGCAGGGGGAGTGGGAGAGGGAGAAGCAGGCTCCCCGCAGAGCAGGGAGCCCGATGCGGGACTCGATCCCAGGACCCTGGGATCATGACCTGGGCCGAAGGCAGTCGCTTAACCAACTGAGCCACCCAGGCGCCCTCTGGGCTGGTTCTTTACCCTGATTTACCCTCAGTGTCCTCAGATGCCAGCATAGTGCTCTACTCTAGATGAGTGAGAATCGCCACTCAAGCATATTTTAATTTTAAAGGATCTTATTTTCATAGTTTATTAATTTGCTTATTAGATAATTTAGGAAAAAATTTATCAACAGATTGATTCACAAATATACTGAGGTATGCATATTTTATATCGTATATGATTTTATACTACGTGACTTGTTAGAAACTTCTCTGGAAAAGATAAATCTTTATGACACAATGAACTACACTTCGGATGGAGATCCAACCACATAAGAAAGAGGAAAAGCAAAGGCGGTATTGCTCTGGCTCTGTCTACTGTAGCATTTCTGACTCTCCTGTCGGTCCTTAGGAAGGCTGTCCTGAAGGAGGGGTAATAAAGCAGAGGCTCAGGTGCCATCCCCACTCCCTCCCCATTTACTGTATTCTTTACTACACCTGGTTCTCATCTTCCACTTTGGAGAACCAGAGAATCTTTGTCCTCTTCAACTAAATTTATATCCAGCTATCTTTAATCTTGGGCACTTTTTTTTTTAATTTAATTTATTTTATTCTTTTTAAGATTTTATTTATTTATTTGACAGAGACACAGCAAGAGAGGGAACACAAGCAGGGGGAGTGGGGGAGGGAGAAGCAGGCTTCCTGCCGAGCAGGGAACCCGATGCGGGGCTGGATTCCAAGACCCAGGGACCATAACCTGAGCTGAAGGCAGACGCTTAACTACTGAGCCACCCAGGCGCCCCTCTTGGGCACTTTCTTTTCTGGGCAGGAGAACTTGAGGACCCTTTGCTACAGTAGGTTGGAAGTTTCACCCAATTCTGACCTAGTAGACTGGAAAGATGAGGCTTCTGGACCGGTTTGAAGGATGTGGTAGTTCTATTCAGTCAAAAATTGCCATTACATCTATGTGTATTCTGGTTAAATAGAATGAATTTTTGTACCACAGTTATCTTTTTCTGTCATCTTTTCTGCTTCTTTTGTCATTTTTATCTCTAAACAAAATATCTGACAACTAGGTGACCTGTTAGAATACATTATCTTTTTAAATACAAGTATCATTATAAATGCTTTTCCTCCTGTTTTCTGTATTGTGTATAATTGAATGTATTTGTTTTTATTTTAATGGGTAAAATGCCAACCTCTTTCTGATTTAAATTTCTCTTAGATCGCCATAATAAAATGCCTTGTGTATTGTTGTACCCCTTAAGGATGTTTAATGCTGTTGTCTGCTGCATTGCAAGGAATATAAATTGAAATCCTCAGACCCTCTCAGTGGGTATAATATTACCATTAACATTTACTACATGCTAATAACTGGCCAGAAAGAATTAATGCAAGTTTTCAAAATATCTAAATTATTCCTCAAGACATGCATACAAAGCCAAAGAATCTGGCTCTTCCTCTTTATTTGGCTTATCATCTGTGAAAGACCACATACAGTGTTACGAAGACACATAGTGTCATAAACTGATGGCAGTTGGAATTGAAAATGAAGTTCCATATACTTCTACTCAGTGGCTCTAGGACTAGATGGAAGGATTTTTTCTTTTTTAATTTATTGAAGTGTGCTTATTTCCTGTAATATAAATAAGTAAACTTCAGCTCTTTCATCTATAAAGTGAAGATGCTAATACTGCTTTATGCAGTTGAGTATTAGAATACTATTTGTAATTTACCTTGCTTATAATTTATTCTAAGTTTAGAAGAGTGCTTTTTCTTTAATATGAAACTAATAAAAACATATTTATATAAAATGGTTTATGATAAGTGCATATGATAGCTAACCTACCCGATGCCTCATATAAACTTAGATCTATAGATATAGTGTATATAATTATGAAAATTTAAACTTACAATCAAGGCTAATGTAGTACATTCTAGATCAAATAAATATGTATAATATATCTACAGTTAATTTAGAGCCTTAGAGTTAAAAACCTGTTGTCCTTCATGACTACTGTCTTCTGATAAACTTCTTTGAAAAATAGTAAAATCATTTTAAAGCCTCTGATTGTAGACACTACCTTTTGCTTGACATTAATACCCAACCAATGACTATACATACTTCTTAGACTTTTCAACTAATTGTAAAATCATTGACAGCAGTCATATATATTCTTTTTTTTTTTAAAGTTTTTTCATTCTAATTCTAGTATAGTTAACATACAATGTTATATTAGCTTCAGGTGTACAATGTAGTGATTCAATAATTCTGTACCTTACTCAGTGCTCATCATAAGTGCACTCCTTAATCCCCCTCACCGATTTTGCCCATCCCCCCACCAACCTCCCCGTCAGTATTCTCTGTAGTTAAGAGTTTGTTTCTTGATTTGTCTTTTTTTTCCCTCTGCTCATCTGTTTTGATTCCCAAATTCCACATATGGGTATTTAGTCACAAAATGTACTTTCCTTGTAAATCTGTATCTAGTCAGAATATTTTTAATGACTAACTGAAATGGTTTTTTAAAGCATTTTGTATTTTCTTTCTCTGTAGCTACGACAGTTAGTGAATATGTGCATCAACCCAGATCCAGAGAAGCGACCAGACATCACCTATGTTTATGATGTAGCCAAGAGGATGCACGCGTGCACCGCAAGCAGCTAAATAGGTGGAAGATCATGAAGAACATAACCAAAATAATTTAAAGTATTTTTGTGCAAATCATACCTCCCCGTTTTTGTCTGGGTGTTAAGATGAATCTTTCAGAGCTAATGTGCTTTGAATCCTTAACCAGTTTTCATATAAGCTTCATTTTGTACCAGTTTAAGTCGCCTTCTTGCAAACCCCAAATGACTTTGGATAGTCAGATTGCATGTTAGGAGAGTAAATGAAACTTAATGGTTTTTAATGGCTAAAGGTTTTTAGAATTATTTAGATTTTTTTTTTGCTGATAAATTGTGTTCAGATAGACTCTCAGTGCCAAATATTGAAGGTGCAGCTTGGCACTCATCAAGATAGACTTGTAACCTGAGGAAAAGTATCTGAACATGTGACTTGTTTGCTTTTTCATCATTTATGGACATTTGAGATTAACACAATTGTGAACTTTTGTGATTATTTTATTTTTAAAAGTTTGAAGTATGTGTTTTAGTTCTTAGCATTGTAGCTTTCAAATGTAATTCTTAAGGTAAATGTAGACATAAACTATTTGAGAAACACTTAAAATTCTTAGCTTTTACATTCAAAATGCAACTCTTAAATGTGAAAAAATTGGGGGACAAAATGTGAGTCAGACACTGAAGAGTTCTTTGCTTTGTTTTGTCTTGTTTTAATATCTCTGATAGTCTCTTTGCTTTATAGTGGTATAAATGAATCCATTTAAAAAGTGGTTAAGGATTTGTTTGGCTGGTGTGATAGTAATTTTGAAAGTTGCACATTGCCTGAGGCTTTTTTGTGTGTGTTTTTATTATTGTTTGTACTTTTGAAAAATCTTTGAATAATCTTGTAGTACTATATTTCAAGTTCTTTATAAATTTAAATTCTCTCTTCATAATTGCACACTATCGTGTAAGCATGTTTTTATTCATAGATTTTATTGAAGTTCCGATTGGTCCCCTTCAGAAATTTTTTTGTATTCTTCAAGTTACTTTCCTATTTATATTGTATGTGCATTTTATCCATTATGTTTCAGATTTTCTGAGAACATAGTACCCTTTAAAAAATATTTAGTATACCAACACTTATCCTGGATTAAAAACATTTTTTTTTTAACTTTTTAAAATTTGGGCCACCCTGTATGCGTGTATTTTGTCTTGTTAGAGAGAAGAAAGGATGTGTGTTGCACTGTACCTGTGAATGTTGACACAGTTTCAATGCATTTGACAAGGTTGTAACTTGAGAATATGTTTAAAGCAATGGGAACTGGCCATTACCACAGCCAGAATTTTTATAAGATTAACATTTCTGTTGAGAAGCTTTTAAGCAAAGTACTGTATTCATGCATGAAGATGACAGAGATGGTAACGCTTCATTTAGTTTAAGGAAATAGGCCGAGTTTAGTAAATGCTGTGGAGGAGACGTTTTCCCTGAATGCCTTCATGTTAGTGGTGACCAGTTCTTCACAGAATTGTGAAAGCCAAAAGGCTGAGTGGCAGTCACTGTTCAAGGACACCACGCCACCCTATAAAACCCTGGGATGGATAATCCTGCTGACGTGAAAGCCTCATGTTTAGAGAATACCTACCTTTAGCTGATGTAACAGCTGGTTTTGTCTTCTCATATAAGTATTTTTCTTACACTCATTTGAGTACTTTCAAGTAATTTGTAAAACTTTATAAGGGCAAAAGCATAAACTCTTTTTTCTTCCAGAATGTAATCAGTTATGGTATCTGAAGGGTAATTTTTTCTTGGGATAGACAGAGGGCACCTGGGTGGAGGGCCAGATACATTGTTTTTACCAGATTCCAGTTACTTACAGCTTTTACACTGAGCACCCATAGATTTGTCTCCAGAAGTATGAGCAAGTAGAATTGTTTTTGTTGACCGTTAGTGTCATATGTTCATCTTATTGTAATATAATTGAGAGGAAATTGTTCTGTAGTTGGAACAGATAATCTCCCTTTTTCTTGCAATCTTTAAAAATACATGAATCTAAAATTCATTTGCTTAACCCCTCACAGTGACTTTTAAGCAAAGATTTAAGCTTTTCTTTTCAGTGAATCTCTCTGCTAGAAGGAAATAGCTGGGAAGAATTTAATGATCAGGGAAATCCATTATTAATTTCTACATGTGGAAACTTTTTGTTTTGGATATTGTATCTTTTTCCTATCTAAGTGTTCATATTTTTTTCCTGAGGAAACCACTGTGTAAACAACAAATTTTAATTTTGAATGAGATCATTTCAAAGAATTATGAAGATGATTAGAAGTTTTAATTTTTTGTAATCACCTATGAAATATTCTCTCTATATTTCTGTTTATAAGCAAATTTTGTACTGATTAAGTAAAACATTTGAATTGAATTAGGAAACAGTAAAATGAAAGGTACATGTGCTTCTAAACCTTATTTAGACATTGGTACCAGTTCCCCAGAAGAAAATGTGGGGTAACTTTGTTTTGTATGCTTAGGTTTAGGAATGGTGGATGAAGGGTATTCCTATATAAATAAAGTGCTCAACAATGTGCAATGATTGTAAATTTAGTAAGGTATTACAGCCATTTCATGAATGCTTTACCATTTCACATAGTACCTATTACAAAACACCTTTCTTGGATCAATATACTTCAGGTGTTGCTGTTAACATTTACATGATATTTATTTTAACCAAAATGTTATTCATATTAAGTGTTTTTTCTTTAAAATGAATGTATTGTTATAACCCACAAATGCATAATTATCCTATGCCTCATATTTCAATAGTACTGTAATATGGACTTCTTTTGTGAAATACTTTTATTTTGTTATGCTTCAGATACACATACTAAAAAGATTCTGTTGTTAGCTTTGAAAATTGTATAATACCCTAATATAAATAAAAATATAAAATTAAAAAATGGTTACAATAAAATTTTTATGTATCTGTGAATTTTTTTCCCCCCTAAAGTCGGCCGTTGTTTATTTCACTTAACATTTAACCTACAGAAGAAACAGTTCTTGTTCATTTCCATGACTTTACCATTTTGGGAGAGGCGTAGGAATTGAAACAGTTGAGGGTGATAATGGAGCTCTGACAGATGCTAAGTAGTTTAATAAATATGCATTAAACTAAGGTACCTCTTCACATGTTCCTGCTCTTCTTCAGCACATCATTTTCTGTCTTTGAATAAGAAAAGTTTTCTCAAATTATAAAATTATAAGTCCAAAATTTAGGCAACAGATTCCATTCCTGTCACTGTAATATGCTGCTAACAATATTAGAAATAGTTTGAATGCTCTTTTCACATAAAAAGTGAAAATTACTTTCTACAGCTGGAAATGTTGAGGCTAAAAGATCTTTAGGGGTAAAATCCTCCAGGCTGATGGTAGAATGATGGGTTACCTTTCACATCAGGATCACATTCCAAATAGACTGTGGTGAAGAAAAGCTAATTTTGTAACCTGTGATTTGTATGAAAAAAACCTTTAGTCTGACTGTGTGTATGCGCACACACACACACACGCATAGTAATAGTAAATTTTAGCCACAAGAAAGTGACTAGTTACAAATTTTATTTCAAAAGTATGTTGGTTAATTTAAAAAGTCAGTGCTGGGCATATATGTTTAATGTATTATTAATTGGTGCAGCAATATTTACCACTGAATTGGTACAAAAGGATGACAACTGCAATAAAACCCTTAATCAAAAAACTTCCATGGAGTTGTTACATTATCTATTTTTAATTACATGTAGGTCTCTAATACAATTAATGACGAATTAAAACAGACTCATCAGATTAATTATCAGAGAAAGATGCAAAAGTTTGCAATGTGTATCTTGTCTTTGAGAGGTTTATTTGAAAGAGTTTCTTTCTAGTTTTCTTACCCATTTCTTGTTCACTTGGGTCTCTAATTTTAAACCTTAGGAGGTAAAAATAAAGTAAAAGGAAATTTTAAAGTTTGGCTTTGTGACCAGGGGTTTTTTAGAAGTAAATTATTTTCAGGGCACCTGGGTGCCTCAGTCGTTAAGTGTCTGCCTTCGGCTCAGGTCATGATCCCAGGGTCCTGAGGTCAGGCCTCACGTCAGGCTCCCTGCTCAGCCAGGAGCCTGCTTCTCCCTCTCCCACTCCCCCTGCTTGTGTTCCCTCTCTAGCTGTCTCTCTCTCTGTCAAATAAATAAGTAAAATCTTTAAAAAAAAAAAAAGGTAAATTATTTTCACCGTGTTACAATGCATAAAGATAATCTTTTCCACTCCTTTCTAGAAACATAATCCTATGGATAAATTATTTAATTTCTCTAGAAATTCCTAACTCTAAAGAGAATTACAATACCTTTTATAAAGGACTGAATGTGATGCCCGGTACCAAGTGGGTGCTTGTTCAACAGAACTATTACAGTGTAGTGTTGTAGTGTAGAAAAGAACACACGTATGTCTTCTCTGGCTCTAGCTTCATCTATTTTTGCTTTGTTCTCTCCATTCTAGCGCCACTGCATGGTTTCTTAAAGATCCCGAGCTCTTTCTCACCTTAGGGCCAATAAAATTGCTTAAATAGCTCTCCCATTTAGAAAAGAAAAAAAAAATCCTATCAATCTTTCATGACTGACATTAAATGTACTTTTTCAGGAGCCACACAGACCACATCCTGTACTTTTCCTTTTGGCACTTAACCCAACTGTATGTAGCCAAATGGTTACTTGTGTGATTCTTTGGTTACTTTTGATCTCCCTACTAGAACCTAAACTCTAGATGGACAAGTACTTGCTGTGTTGTTTAATGTGATGCCAACACTTAACACAATGCCCTATTGGTAGTCACTCAACTTATTTTTGTTGAATTAATAAATGGACATTTTAATGCTGTAAGTGGAGTTGAGCACTTCAGGGGACTGTGCAGAGATGCAAAACCAGCAGAAATCAGGAGAGGCGAGGGCAAGTAAGGGGGTAAGAGAAGCAAACACAAGCTAAACTAGAAGAAAAATTTTAAGTTACAAGTTGCCATAAATGACGAAGTTGAAGGTAATAGGGATTGACACCTGGCTCCTGGACTTCCTGAGGAGGTCATGGTGATACAGGTTCAGTAGGAGACTGGAGTGGAAAACAAATTCGGGTAAAAATAGGAATGATGATGGCAGATGAAGCAAAAATAGAAGGTAACCAGAAGGAGTCATAGCTCAAGTTTTAAGATAAAGTGAACTTAAAATGGTTTGAAGATTAGGAGAGGTAGCATGTGGAGAAGAAACTGAAGGGACAGGGAGTATATATGATAAGAAAGAGAGGATTTATTCACTAAGCCCACAAATGTTTACCGTGTATCCTCATAATATTAGATCCTATATATAGTCTTGAGCAAAATGTTTCTTGTTTTCATGGATTTAAAATCAGGTCAGGAAGAAACACATCTACAGAAATAGAAATATATAAATGCAAATTGTTATGGGTGCTATGGAGGAAAAAAGATACTGAGGAGAGGACATTGAAGTAAAATGACCTAAAGGATGAAAAGGAGTCAGCCAAAGAACAAACAAGGGGAAGAGCCTGCTGGCCTGTGGGAAGCTGGCTGGGCTTTCTGAGAAGCAACAGATGAGAGTGGGTGAGTTGGGATGGAGTAATACAAGGTAGATTTAGAGATGTATATTTTCTCTGTATTTGCAATAATCAGTAATGGATAATATAAAGTAATATAATAGTAATGTAATCAGTAATATAAAAATTTATATTAGGAATTATAAAATACTTAGAAATAATTGAGCAAGAAACACACAATATATATGAAGGAAATTATAAAATCTCGTTGAAGAACACAAAGCAAATACTGAACAAATGGAAAAAGAGGCTGTGTTCCAGATGGGAAGTTTCATATAAAAATCAAGTACTCTATAATATTAGGAATGTAGTGTCTATTTGAATCTCACATGTTTTGGAACCAGATAAAATGATGTCAAAGTGCATATGGAAAAATGAATCTATAAAAAGTCAAGAACATTAAAAAAAAATATGCTGCTCTTGACTTATCAAGTATTAAAACTTACCATAAAGGTACTTTAATTAAGCAGTATTAAGAGGAAGAGGAACAAGGGAATAGAATGGTGGAACAAAATAAGATCAAATACACAAAGAAGTATTATGTGAACTTGATATATGAAAGAGGAAAGGTTGGCTAAGCGACTGACTCTTAATTTCGTCTCGGGTCACAATCTCAGGGTACTGGGATTGAGCCCTCCATCGGGCTCCTTGCTCAGCGGGGTGTCTGCTTGAGATTCTCTTCGTCTCTCTCTGCCTTTCCTCTGGTGTGCATGCTCTCTGTCTCTGTCTCTCTCTCTAAAATAAATAAATCTTTAAAAACAAACTATAAGGTGTATATGTTTGTGTACATTTATTTGAACATGGAGAAAGGTGAGGAAGAACACAAACTAAGCTAACTTTGGTTACCGTATGAGTGTGGACAACAAAGACAGTTAAGCCAATATAGTTAAGTTCTTATACCTCTTTATATTTTTCTTTTGTTCAGTACAAAAGCATGGGCATTTTTTCCTACTTAAAATAACTTTTACTTTATGTTGAGTCTATACCTCTATTTTTTAACTTTTAATTTGCAAATAATTTCAAACTTACAAAAAAAATTGCAAGATTAGTACAAATTTAGAATTCTTCACCCAGATTTCTCAGATATTAATATTTTGCCACAATTGCTTTATAGTTTCTTTTTAAATCTCTATATAGATTTTTTTCTGAGCCAACTGAAAGTGCAAACATGATGCCTATTGCCCCCAAATATTTGTCGCTTTCCTAAAAAAGACCCTCTCCTATATAATCACAGTACAACCGTAATAATCAGGAAAGCAATATTCATTACTATTATCTAACCTACAAATCACATTCAAATTTCAAACAATTGCTCTCTATAGCAGAATTTATTTTTTTAATTTTCATCCAGGATCTAAGCAGTAAGTGTTGCATTTAGTTGTCATGCCTCTGTAGTCACCTTCAGTAAGAACAGTTCCTCAGTCTGTTCTTTATCTTTCATAACCTTGGCATTTTTTAAAAGTACAAACCAGTTATTTTGTCGAATGACCTTCAATACGGGTTTGCCTGATGTTTTCTCATGAAATGGAATATTACTGAAGCAAGGCCGAGTTTATCTGCATACAACACGACAGGAAGCAAGAATGCCAATTTTTCCATTACTGTTGGTGCAAACTTTCATCACTTAAGTTGGTGACCTTAATTATAAAGTTACTGTTTTTTCCTTTGTAATTAATAGTGTGTACAGAATAAATGTCTCTGCTGTTTTGCCTAAAGATGGGATGAAGTACCTGGCAGAGAGGCACTTAATACTTTTTCAATAGATAAATGTATGAATGCATGACATATTGAAAGCTTCTGCCAATCAAATTTGCCTGGTTAACAATGCATAAGGAATATATATTATTGGCCAATGTTTATATTTTTCTTTATCATTTACTTACATATCTTCAACAGCCTGAAATGTATGTTGGAATACCTCAATCATCATGCATGTATTTGATGCTATCGACAATTTAAACAATGCATTTTTAAATTTTTAAATTTTATTTCTTATTTTTTAAAAGATTTATTTATTTGAGAGAGAGAGAGAGAGAGAGCGCATGCCAATGAGTGGGGGGAGGGACAGAGGGAGAGAGGGGGAGAAGCAGACTCCCCACCTAGTGCAGAGTCTGATGTGTGGCTTGGTCTCACGACCCAGAGATCATGATTGGAGAGGAAATCAGAGTCGAAAGCTTAACTGAGCTATGGAGGCATGTCATAATGCATTTTTTAACAAAAATGGAGTAAATTGAGAAATCAGGAGACATTTCTCCATTTTAATGGTTATATGAGTCCTGGATCCAGAAAAATAAAATTCATTTCTTATATACCTTGCTCTTATCAAGTATTAAAAATGAGGCTGAAATCAAATCCTTGTTTTACGCAACCTTTCCTGATATTCCTAACCATTGGCATATACTCTGTTAACACACCGTGTTTCTCTTTTATAGCATGTGCCACTCTTATAATGAAATATTCTGTCATTATTTTGAGTCTGTTCTTCATGCAAAGTTATAAGCTCCCTAATTAGCTGAGGCAATGTCTGTCATGATTATTGCTACATCCTCAGTGCTTAGCAAAACACCTAGAACATAGTAAGTACCCAATAAATACTCGTGGAATGAATATTTACATACATGGACTCATTTATATGTATTTTTTAAAGTATTCCAGCAAGTTTGATGTCATTGCCCCCATTTAGCAGTTGAGAAAACTGAGGCCCTGACAAGATAAAGGGTTTTGCCAAGGTCACTGAATCAGATTTTATTTTAGTTCTTCTGCTCAAAGTCTCATGTTGTCATGTTGACAAAAATCTGCAAAATCCAGAGTTGCATTAAAGAGCTAAAATATAGATGAGTTAAGACACTTATTTTATTCTTTATTGTCCTTCTCTTATTTGTGGCCTCCTGGGAGGGAGGAAAGCCTGCTCACATATGTGTGTTGGATGCAGCACTTGATTAATGAATGACCTGGGGGTGGAGAAGTGGTAGCTTTAACACTGAGCTAGTGGAACAGGGAATTGAGAAGAAAGCTCAATAAGGCACTTCTTTATCGTTCCATGAAGATCTCTGTTAATGATGATCAAAGAGATTAAAAAATGGAGTGTATTTACGTTTAACTTGTATTTGGTAGGGATATTCTAAGCGCTAAGTGTAATACTCAGACATATCCCTTATTTAATTTTTTTTAATTGTCTCAATTACTTAAGTAGTTGTCAATATTATCTTCAATTTTAACAAATTATCAAATTAAGCTCAAAATGTTGACTTGTCCAAGGTCACAGAGCCTGGAAGTGGTGGGAGAAAATCATCGCCAGTCCATGATACACTCAAAGCTAATATTTGTGAGGAAAATCAATGCATGAAAAAAATTTAGGAAGACAAGAAAAAGGGGGACTTGGGAAAAAATATTGGGAAGTTGATAAAAGTTTCAGGGAATTGGTTCATTTAAAAGGACAATGGCTCTAAAGTGTTGATTGTGCCTTCATGAGTTCACATTCTATTCCACTAAGATTGTAAAAACAGGTATGATTCTCTACTATTTTACTTATTTTAATGAGGTTGCTTTGAAGACAGGTCTGTTTTAGCTATTTGCCAGTTATCTAGTGAAGAATGGATTTATCCTACTGCCTAAAAACTAGCATAATGCATTTTTTATCAGCTGTAAGGTGGATTATGATGTAGAAACCTGAAATATGCATACATGCTAGAGATATCGTCTGAATTCCTTAATTTATGCTGCATTGTGTTAACGTTTCAGAGAAATCATGCCTTAATTTTAATCTCACCAACACTTAGGAACAGTCTTTAAAAGGACATAACTGTCTCATAATTTTACTTGCTAGCACAAAGGCTATTCGAGGAAATTCAAGAAAATTTAAACATGACATGGATATTCTGAGTTAGGACCGTCACTTCTATTTTCCTTTTTACTCTCAAGTGTGTACCAGATACAGCATTTGGGAGACGTGCCCTGCTGACTCTCCCCCGTAATAATGAGGCAGTAATGAGTTACATTAGGTGTAAATCACATCAGTGGGGTTTTTACCTGCTCCTATTGATCTGTCAAAACACTTTATCACGGAAAAGCACAAACGAAAACAATGATATTCTCTCTGTAACGGAGACAGCATGCTTTTGGGTGGGTGTTTGTGGACGGTCTGAGAGCAACTTGACTATAAAGCTCTCTTAGCGATTCTCCCAGAGTTCTGTGGACCAGACAGCCTTGCACAATCTCTGTCATGTTTTCCTCTGTGTTCTGTGCAAGGCTCTCTTCCAGTTAAGGATTTAAAGCTAGCTCTTATGTACACAAAAATCAGATTTATATCTTTGTACCACAAAATGAAGCAATTATTTTGTCTTCCAGTGGATTCCGCTTCCTCTGCGTTGGCACCAGAGCGACCCACTGTTGTCAGCAAGGCGGTGACACTGGTGTAAGCTTCATTAAATAGAGCCCCGCTGATACTGACCATTGATCCAGGAGCTAGCTCAGGTGCATTTGGCCACAATATTTTCTCCCTCTGCTCTTTACTTCTCTCCAGGGATAACCAATCAGAAGAAACGACCCTCATGCCTAGTGTTTTGAGAAGCAGAGAGCAGTTTGATTTCAATTGCCAACCTGTCCACTAGCTTGGTAAATCAAATTTCAATCTCCTAAGGGCAAAAAGAACATGTAGCTTGCGTGTGTGTGTGTGTGCATGTCTCGGTGTGCGTGTCTGTGTGTGTTTTTGTGTGTGCGTGCGCGCATTGTGCTCTAAGATCTGGTCTTTCCATAGGTTAAACCACAGGAATTCACCTGGTAACTGACAAATGAGGAATTCAAAAAGTATTTGCTCTTTAGAAGTGGGGTTAGTGTTCTTTAAACATACCACACTATTCCTTGAAATGTAGGATTCCACGTCTAATGCTGGCGGTGTAAAATGAGCAAACATAAATTGTATCCACATCATTACAGAAACCGTGTTCTCCTTTTTGTGTATATTTGATGGCAAAGTGTGATCTCTGCTAAGTCATCAGTCTAGGAATCTAATTTCTTTCAGTAAAATTTCAAATAAAAGACACCTTCCCCAAAATTGTTCTGTGAGACTCCAGTAAGTAAAACAAATCTAGGTACTAATCTTATTGCAGTGAATATAGGACAGCTCGAGATGAAAATGGTAGTACTATGTCAGCTTATCTTGAGCTTTATATACTTTATCCTTTCTCTTTAATATATCATGTGCTCAAATAAGCCAAAGACATTTTCTCCGTAATGTTTCATAGGCATACCCGATTCAACTGCACAAATCAGTTTTTGCTTTTTATGCAGGTTGATTCAATGGTCTGTGTCTTTAGAGACTCATATTTTAGAGACTCAAATTTTATATGATGATACTTTTCCTTTTCAGGATATGTTATTCCCCTTTTAAAGAACCTAGAGATTCTTTAATAATATTTCTTTTAAAACACAAAGCACAAGCCACTGTTCAAAACCCTTGTCTTTATGTGTTGTAAATAAACCCCAAAGTTGCTCTGGTTATAGAAGGCATAGAAATGATATATAATTCAGCAGTTCCTTTAGAAATGCTTTTTCCTCCCCCCGCCCCGTACTGTTCTCTCCCTGGATACTAAGCATTTTGTAAGTAAATTTATAAAAATAAAAATGGATTTCCTGTATCTTTGACATTTTATGTGATATCACACATCTGGCATCCCACATAATTGAATCATCCACCTATGTCATTACAAGGGATTAAACTTGGTCATTCTAAGTCTCTCTGTGCTTACTGTTTGGCGATGTTTTGAATCGTCATTCTTGATGTATACAATATTCATGTAATTACAGTTTTTATCTGTGTAAGTCATACATGGCTGTCCTTCGATTGAACTAAAATGGATTCTACAAAATGATTTGGGAGAGTGGCTAACAGAATATTATGGTATTTTCCCCCCCAGAAATTATAGTATTTTTTTTTTTATTCATGAGAGAGCAAGAGAGAAAGGCAGAGGGAGAAGCAGGCCCCCAAGGAGCAGGGAGCCCGATGTGGGACTCGATCCCAGGACCCTGAGATCATGACCTGAGCAGAAGGCAGACGCTTAACCATCTGAGCCACCCAGGCGCCCGAAATTATAGTATTTTTAAAGTTTTATTTTAATTCTGGCTATGAAGATAAAAGACTTTGATCATTGCAATGAAAGATCAGTCTGCGCTACATTAATGGTCAATACGTTAGGAAGTTAACCCTGAGAAAATCCCCCCATGCTCTGCTAATGGAAGCTCTTTTATTCATTAAGTCAGTAACAGGAAGTACAACCATGAATTACAAAGTGACTTCATACCTTCAAAGATATTTTTCTGTTATTTTAGTCTACATTAATCACTAGTCATCACTTAGGCTGGTGATTCTCACCTGCAAAGGTTTTGCCCCCCCCAGAGGGCACTGGCAGTATCTCAAAGACATTTTTGATTGTCAAAACTAGGAGTGGGGAGGAGATATTACTGGCATTGAGTGGGTAAATTCCAGAGATGCTGCTAAATATTGTAATGCACAGGACAGCCCTTAACAATAAAGAATTGTCCTACCGCAAATGTCAATAACATTGAGGTTAAGACATCCTCATGGACACCAGAGAGGCATCATGCAATGGTGGAAATTGGAAACTAAGTTGGATTCCTACATGAAGAGAGTGTCTATAGAAATTATCAGAGTGAGAGCTGATATAGAACGGTTCCTGTACTTGTCCTTGAGACAAAATTGTCTTTTATTAAAGTCAGAAGGCTCATTCTCTTAAGTTTACCATCTATAAGGACCTTTGTCTCCTTTCAGATTTATCTTTGGATAAATCAGGATGCATTTCTACAATGAGAAATGGTATGGTTGAGAATGCTAATCTTCAGCAAAAAGTTAAATAAAAAATAACCCGATATTTCCTTTTTTTTTTTTTTTGTCTCTCCAGCTAACAGATGAATAGGCAGTAGTATCTTTGTCCATTGTAACCTACCTTTCATTCCTGTGAGTTATTGGTGACAACCAAAAAAGAAGGAATTTTATTTCTCAGGAAATATCATCCACTTTAATATTTTGCATTAAATCCAATGGAAAACATAAACATTTCTTAAGTTGTTTGTAACCTGAAGTCAATTAATGTATTATAAGTATATATGCAGTTATAGTTCTTTGTAGTGGTTTACGAATAACCAATTTACTAAACTAGACAAATATTGGCAGTCATCTGTATTTAATTCCACATGTCACTTGTTGTTATTACCTCTGCCAAGTTAATTGTTGGCTATTCATCCCACTCATTGCCTCTAGCAGTTTTTACTAAACAATATTATAGAATTGTTTACCATTTTTAAAATTAGTTTTTGAGGGATGCCTGGGCAGCTAAGTCGATTAAGTGGCTGCCTTTGGCTCAGGTCATGATCCTGGGGCCCTGGGATCAAGCCCTACATCGGGCTCCCTGATCAGTGAGGAGTCTGCTTCTCCCTCCCTTCTGCTGCTCCCCCTGCTTGTGCTCTCTCTCTCTCTCAAATAAATCTCTAAAAAAAAAAAAAATTAGTTCTTGAGTACTACTTCATCTCAGTAGTAAAACATTCTGAAGTTATTTACACAAATACGGTATATTTTTGTCAAGAGCACAATTTATAGGTAGGAAAGGCTGATTCAGAAATTGTCTACTCTTATAATTCAGAACATGGTTTGCACACTTAATACAGATAGTAATATGGTAGAAGTGCCTTAACAAGATGCTCCTTCTCTACCTTATACTTATTTGTACTTATCAGTGGGTTTAGAACCCTGCAAATACTAGACCCTAGCCTCATTAGGGCAGAAATTGAATATACTTTGTACACTGTTGTTGCTGTAGTATTTAGTCTGATGTTGGTCCAAGATGGAACTCCATAAATACTGTATTCATTTATTGTTTGCTGCAAATGACCTCGAACTTGGTGGTTTAAATAATACAAATGTATTATCTTATAGTCCTATAGATCAGCAGTCTCATGTGAATGTCATGGGTCTAAAATTGAGGTCTCAGTGGGTTGTGTTATTCTGGAGGCTCTAGGGGAGAATCTGATTCCTTCTTTTTCCTTCTTAAGTGGCTGCCTATTTTTTTTGGTGGGTGGCTCCTTCCTCCATCTTTAAAAGCCCAAAATGGCGCATAGAGTCCTTCTCATGCTGCCATCTCTCTGCAGCTGGGAAAGTCTGTTTTTAAGGACTTGTGATTAGATTGGGCCCACCTGGATAATCCAAGAAAATCTCCCTATCTCAAGCTCCTTAATCTTACTCACATCTGCAAAGTCTCTTTTACCATGTAACATAACATATTGACAAATTCCAAGGACTAGGGCATGGACATCCTTGGGAACCTACCACAGTGTTTGTCAGGTGAAAAACATTCCTGTGACTACCTCATTAATTTTCATCACCAAATCCAGTCAGCTACTTCTAACCATTAGTTAAGCAACACTTACCACCTCAGCTGAACACCACCACTTCCAGTGGGCATTTCTGCCAATCTTCCTAAGACTCCCTTGTTTTGACGAGTCTTGCTCCCTCTTTTTCT
Source organism: Neomonachus schauinslandi (assembly GCF_002201575.2). NCBI lineage: Eukaryota > Metazoa > Chordata > Mammalia > Carnivora > Phocidae > Neomonachus > Neomonachus schauinslandi. Next base: position 31,210,568 of record NC_058408.1, on the reverse strand, counting down.
GTGTACCTCTGCCTCTGTTCATCATTACTCCACCAGGTCACTGGTCTACCATTAAGGGTCACTATCACCAATAAATGGGGATAGGGGAGAATCTTCCAAGTGCCAGAGTTTCAAAGGGATGTGTGACAAAATGGGAGAGAAGTGGAGGAGAGAGATTGGCTAGTTTCGGTAATTTCAGTAGGTATAGGCATTGTCCCCTCTCCTCATTTTAGGCTATACGTGGTGAAAGGACTGTGTTGTTGGCCTCTATTGTACAGGATTTCAAGTAAATAGCATTGTTGGTATTTATTTTTAGCTCTGTAGAACACTGACATGAGTCTATGAGCCTGGATCATGGTCAGAGTCAAGTTACAAACACAAAAAAAATGCTGTCAAGCTTAATAAATAGATCAATTTGTTGTGTTTGATTCATCCTTTTCTGACAGTGAGATTTTTTTTTCTTTTACTGGAAAAATAGATTTTTGGTTGTATTTGGACATGTCTGTATACAACTGAGGCTCATGTGTGGACCTTCCCACTTTGGGATATTCAGTTTTCCTGCCCTTAGCAGATTGCAAGCGGCAAATGTTATCGTTTGGTGCTGGACACAAGTATAATGGCAAAAACAAGGAGAGAGTTTATTCTCAAAAATATTTCTTGGGTAGGTATTAAATTCTAAGCTCTATTCTTGGTACTAAGGACATAGAAATGAGAAGAAACAAAAATGGATTTTGACAAACAGCCGGATTTATTAAAAAGACATAAAGTCTACAGAAAGCCACGAGTAGAATTCCAAGAGCATAGAATTCCAAGAGCATAGCTATCAGACAAGGACAGTAGGCTATAGCCAGAGACATCTTTTGAGTCTCTATCATCATTGTGTATTGTCATGAAGAAAAGTTAGATCGTTATTCTATGTACTACTTCTCAGCAATAATAAAAGCAAATATTACTGCTGAGGATCGATTATATGCCAGAGACTGTCCTAAGCACATTTATTCCTCACAGAAATCCTACAAGGCTGCTGGTGTTATTATCCCCATTTTATATATGAGGAAATTGATAAAGGTGAACAGAAAGGTTAAGTGTCATGCCTGATGGTAACAGATGGGAAGCGGCAGAGCCAGGATTTGAACCCAGACATTCTAGGACTAGACTCTCCCCCGCTAAGCACGGTGCAACATTCACAGAAAATGTGTGATGTATTTCAAAAAGGGTCTCATGAAATGGTTAGAGTAAAAAGAAATGTCGTTACTTGTGGTAATTCATAGAGCTGGATACATGCAAGATGAGTGCTCTTTTCTGTATATGGTATGCTTCAGTTTTTGAAATAAGAGGAATATCATGATACCTAAAAGGCTAAATCTAAGTTAACCAAAATTCTTTGGAAAAACACATACTTTCCTGATGGTGCTATTTAACTATACTTATTCACAAGCAGATGGAGAGGTATGGAGATAGGCAATTGGTGTCTGTGAGGAAGAAGTAGGTTCCAGTGGGTGGGAAGACCTTGAATGAGTCGTGCCTTTTCAGTTTCTGTATTTCCAACACTTTGACATCTGGGGTCTTGCTGACCCTGGATAGACTGCTCTTTTATTGCTAGCCAGTTTTTAGAGATAGCAAATGACTCATCAGCTAGGGTGACTTTCATATGCAAACTAACCAATCCAGAGCCCATAACCCCTCAAACATCCTTGTCAGGTTCTTACACTCTGGGGTCACCATTCCCTGCTCGAATCATCTCTTGGTTAGATATCAGGCAACTAGGGACAACCCCTATACCTACTGAAATTACCGAAACTAGCCAATCTTAAATCTGCTTAGCTGTTTACCCTGCCTCTTCCAATCTTTACTGAAAAAGCCATGAATAAGTTTCTCGCTCAGGATTCCAACCTCACCCCTCAATGCCCCCAGCGATTCTGTGTGTGGCCCTTGCATATATCCTGTGGTAATTCATAGAGCTGGATACATGCAGGATGAGTGCTCTTTTCTGTATATGGTATGCTTCAGTTTTTGAAAAAAGGGGGCGCGGGGGGGGATGGCCTGCGGAGAGTGCCTCCTTCTCTTGGGAACTTTGAGTAACAAATTATCTTTCCAATGACAGGAATTGTCTAATCTGTTGGCCTCACCATGCCTAGATTATAGTAAAATGTAAATTTTAAAACAGAGTCTCCCTCTGTTCAGTATTTCCACCACATTTTTTTTTTAAATCCGTGACATACATGGGTAAGTAAGTTTCTTATAAGATGAAATTCAACACTTTTTGAGGACCCATTATGAACAAATTAGTTCTAGACATTATAGACATTTCCAAAATGGGTAAGGCATGGCATCATTGGCAAGGGATCTATTTTCAACCACAAGAGATATCATACATCGATCATATACATTAAAAGGAAGAATGTGTGTGCTATTAAAGTGGGTCAGATGAAAAGCTTTAGAAGTGTAGGAGGAAATAATCATTGAAACTTGTTAAGAAGGTCAGGGAATGTTTCATGAAAAAGAGCATCTGAACTGAGCCTCAAGGGTTATGGCGCATTTTGAGAAATGAATACGATTTCGGGCAGAAGAAACACCATTAATTTTAATCGAACTACACAAAGGTCCAGAGACAGGAGGACAGAAATCTTGACTATTTTATTGACTAGAAGCCTGGGGTCCCTGCCTAGGAGAAGTGCTAATCATGGAGACAGGGGGGTGAAGCTTTGGAAGACCTTAGCTAAGGAATTAAGATGAAGTTCAGGAAAACGGTTAGGTGCTGGTTAAAGTGTAAACAGGTTATATAATTGCGAATTATACATGACCATGGTGAACTCTTGGTAAGGGAGAAAACCTTTTCCATCTTCCTGCTGTAGCTAGAGACAGGTGCATAGTAAGTCGGCCTCCGTCCCCACAACTATACAGAACCTTATGTTGCTAGCTGCCAACACTGAATATTGGAGCAGATTTTTTGGCAGGAAATGCCATGTCTCTCTCCGGGAAAACATCTCTCTCTTCATTTTTTATTTACTGGTGCAAGGCCATGGTTTCTCCCTCCTGACCCCATTCTTCATGAAAAATTAACTTCAGGTTAAAGTCAAGTATATTTATTTATTTCCAAAGAAAGAATTCCTCAGAGGATGAGATTTTACATTTTTAAAATTAAAATGGCAAGTGGGACTTAGGCATAAAACTTAACCCTACAGGAAAAAAAGAAGGGGGGGTTAGTTTTATAAGCAGTAGCCATTTGCTCTGGTGGTTCCTTTATTCTACAGCTTCTGCTAGCCATAGGCTGGCAGAGTCCTCAGCAACAATCAAAAATGATTGTTTATTTGGTTGAATAACCTGACAACATATAAAAATAAAAAGTTACTGCTAGAAATGCTATCTTCCCAAATCCAAAAGATTTGCTGGCAAACCAGTCCAGTTGTCGAGATGCTTGCACACCCTCTCTCCCGTGTGATCAGCGATCACAGCGATTCAGGCCCTTGCCTTCATCCCAGGCAGGCAATGTCAGAGCCCATCATGACATCCCCCTCACTGTGCTATGTTGCTAAATCATCCTGTACTCAGCCACAGGGAATAGGGAAAGAAATAATGAAGCTCCTGAAGAAATAAATGCTTTTCTACCCATCCACCCTCCCTCAGCTGTTAAAGCCAGCATGGAAAGGAGGTTTTGAAGTGACTGTATACCAAATTGCAATAAACAAACAGAAGAAACTTTATTGATTTCCTTATTCTTTGAAGAGCTAAGAAGCAGTATAGGAAATTGTGAAACAGCAATATCACAGAGCTCAATAAGGCTGCTCTTAGAGCAGAACCAAACAGACGAGGGAATTTACAGATCACCTGCTGCCCAGAGACTACTGGGCTTTGTGTATGTATTTCTGAATACAGAGAAGTTGAGCAAACAGGCATTCATCTTTTGCCTTGCTGGGTAGGAGGCTGGAATGGACCTTATTTCTTCTTTGATAATTTCACCCATTTATATCTAAGGTGCCATGCTGGTGATTGGCATTCTGAAGACCAGCCCACAAGCCAAAGTCAACCTCCCCTTATTACAGACACATTTTTTTTTTTTAGCATCAATGTCTCCAAAGAATCCTTTCGTTTTGAAATGAGATCAAGTGGTTTGCCAAATACTCCACTACAGATTATACCCTTTTCTAAAGCATGGAGACTTTTGCGGTGATGAAACTCATTGGCGTCAATCCCCTTAAATTTACAAACGTAATCTCATTGCTTGGGATATCATCAGGAGACAGGGGCTGAGACAGCCAATTCTACGGGGTCAGATCACACGTTTTGTTAAATTGTTACTAAAAATGACTGGCTTCCAGAATTGCAGTATCATAAATTGCACTTTACAGGACTCTCAATTACTGTCTTCACATCTACTCCAAAAGACCTATGAAGTTGAAATGCAATATTTCATCTCTGACATTTAATCTATGAGAATGTCCTTGGAGATCTATTATGTCTTTAAAATAATTTACGTACATTCTTTAATGATTGTGCTATGCCAAAGGTGTTATCAAAATGCTTTGGGCTTTATAAATAGGTTCAATGGGAAAATCAGAGTAAACCTTTTATAGTTAGGAGTTACTCTTATAGAACTAGGGTTAATCAGAAAAATTAAGCACTTGATTCAAATGGTTACCCATACTCTCAAAGTGTTACTAATATATGGATGTCATCCTTTTTAGCATCAGCTAAACATTTCTAATAGGCTATCATGGAAACAGCATGGTTTTGGAATTGGACGAGCTGGGCTTTTTCTTCTTTCTCTGCCACCTTGAACTATTTGGCTTGGGTCATTTCTCTGAGCCTCATTTTCTTCATCTCTAAAATCGGGAATTAAAAATCCCTAATTCACAGTTTGGTTGTGAGGGTAACACAAGCCTTCTGCCCAGTAGCTCTTCTATCACTGGTTAAGCTAGAAACTTGTTTGCTTTTAAGATAGGTCAAGCAGATCACAGTCAACTTGCCCCCCCCTTCTCAGATTTTCACTATATATTTTTCTGGGGACTAAGTCCAGGTAAAGTTCCTACATTCGTCTCCAAACTCAATCTTAGGGGCAACCCATGAACATTTTCCCATTCGCAGAGGGTGACTATGTTCCGTAGTATTTCAGTAGGAGAAGAGCACAGAAATGACACAAGTCTTTAGCAACTGCTGAATGGCTGTATCTTTCATGTCTAAGAGGTGATAATTACCGGCATCCTCAAAGCGCAAAACCAACCACTCAGATGAGACTTCTAAATACTCGGGTGGAGCCTTAGCACCTCTAGCACACTGAGCCAGTGTTTACAGCCATGCAGCACTGCCCCCCCACCTCGGCCACTCTCTGCTTAAGTTTTGAGCACGAGTCACTGAGGGTGTGTTTAGTAAGTAAAGATTAACAATGGGGGTGATGTAGGACCAAGGACTGAGGAAACCAATAAATGAAAATGAGTTGACATGAAAGAAACTTGTCAACATATCCAAATGTGAACTCATTAGCCATATTCCCAAACCCAGCATTCTACCTTTTATCTCTGTAGCATTTAATAATGCCAACATCTCTTGCGGTTTTCTTAGCTAGAAATGTCATCATCCTCAACTGCTCTCTCCTCCTAATCCCAACATTTATTTAGCTCATGAACCTTACATTTTCTTGCAGAAATATCCTACTTTTGTAAGTTTGGCAAAAACAAAAAACACAACACAACAAAACAAAAGAGCCCCACATGATTCTGTTAATATATTATTCAGCCCCTTCGTGGACTTTGGAGGCTTAAGCTTTATTAACTTCATGAAAAATGTGCTTCTGGTGACAAGCATCCAAATACTGACTTTCTCAGGGGCCTGTCGGAGCAAACCAACTGCCACATTTTACAGCCTTGGAGATTTGATGCCACTTCCCCACACTCCCAGCTAGTGCCTGCCTCTGGTGGTCTACCTCAGAGTCCCCTGCTATGGTGAGCTCTTCACTGACTCGACGGTCCTCATGGATAGGGCAGGGATCCTGTAAGACATGATGCTGTCCTTGTTGTCCATTTGACCCATGGAAAGATCACTTCATAGAACTGTCTAGAATGTGCCGGCTGCTAATCAGCTGCTGGCCAGGCTCCATCTCCACTCTTTCTCTCTCTAATTCTCTTTTCTTATTTTCTCCGCTCAAGTAAGCGCAGGGCACAGATGAACAAAACCCATTATGATTCCAATCAACAAAGAATGCCAATCTCTTCTTTTTGCAGACATCCTAATTTCCCCCAGTCGCTCTCTTGTGCTTTGGGGGAGAGGAAAAGAGAAGCACCTGTCTGCCTCAGAATTCTCTACCAGACTGAACACCTGTAACTCAGGTGGTTCTTTCCTTCTTTCCTCAACCATTCACTTATGAATTTCAGAGATGAGGGTGGGAGCTGCAAAGAGCGTTGACTGCGGTAGGGCTAGTTCCGAAGCTCTTAGCACGTCCTTGAAGTGGTATCTGTCTCCAGTTGTTGGTGTTTATCTCAGGATGTGTCTTTCGTTTGTGGATCTTAGTTGCCGATCTCAAGATAATAGAAGAAGATAATTTATAAGCCAGGTCTTGTTTTCAGCCCAATTTAACACATTAATCAAGAATTTATAGACCCATCACTCTCTATAACTTGGCGCGAGCCAAGCTACTCATGCTGTTTCACAAAGTCCAAGTATGGGGACGATCCTGAAAACAGGAGACTCCACAGCTGGCTCCTGCTATTCTCTTTCATTTTGTTTATGGCAATCTTTATAATTGTGGGAATATTTCTGGGGTTTCATGATAAAGTGACTACTCATCTTAGTGATGCCTATCTAAGCAATCATAATGAAACTAATTCCACGAAGAATTAGTTTCTATAGAAAAAAATAACAAGACGGTCACACTCTGTCTAGCACCTTTCTCTTTGCGTACTGCTTTTTAGTTTTAGCAAAAGCCAGTAAGCAGAAATCAATAAAGGTCATGTTAACCATTACAAAGGAAAAATGAAAGAAGGCTATGGCTGTAATCCAGAAAATGATCTTAGATTTGGAAAAACAAAAATATCCTAACATATAAATAAAGTTCCTCTGAGGCTGTCAGGAGGAGATGCTTGCAACCTGACCCTGTGTCTGTGTCTCCTCATTCCCCGACGCTGTCCTTTCCTACGAGAGACCCACCCCGGCTGGAGCTGGACTCTGGCAATAACTTGTTCTATTTTCTGTCCATGCTACAGATCTCTTTTCTTTCCTATCCTCTGCTCTCCTCTCTACTTTCCTCCACTTCTCTCTCCTTATGTCTTCTTCCTTTAAGATAGACCATTTTGCATCCCAAGGAGCTCCTTAATTAAAAAAACAAAACAAAACAAAGAACCTTAAATATCATATAGTCCAGTTATTTGCATACTGAGCAGATATTGACGACTCTCCTATCCTGATAAATACCTTTAAGACAATCCTTTCTGGACCTCTGGCATGCTGAGCAACCCCTTGATCCAGCCCTCTCTCAGCTGCCTTTAGTAAGTAGCCCTTCATTAAATCATTCTCTATCTCAAATATTTTGCAAATATCTTTATTTTCCTGTTTTATCCCTGATCCTTCCCTGTTCAATGGGAACACAGTTTGCCACTTGCATTCATATTTCTAACTTCACTGCCCTTTGGTTGCTGAACACTCATGAAGTAAGCATATCTAAGGTAATTTTACGTTGGATAACTTTTCATTTATTGGGAGAGATGGGGTCACACTTAAATAGGTAGTAGTCTTTGGAAGGCGATGTTTATTCATGACCACAAAGTCAGGCTGATTTAGTAAAATCTCACATGTGGCTAAAGCACTTGTTTTAAATAAATAACCCAAAGAAAAGAAACTAACCCTCTCCAAAACCCCAACACACACACGCCCCCCACATCCTGAAAAGACAATAACAAAAATTCACACTGTGTATGCGTAACGGGAGTACAGTAATGGAATGGGTGGATTATTAGGAAAAAACTATATTTTTGGTGTTTAAGAATCCTGGGCGGTATAGAATCATAAAAGAGCAGGGAGCGGACAGAGAATTCCCCGAAGTAAGTCTATTTCATTGACTGACAGACTGAATCAATGGCAAATAGATTCTTTAAACTTTGAAAGTTTCCCAGTCAAAGATGAAAATTAAGTACAAACAGTCTGATTTGTACCATTCTTAAATTTTAAGACACAAGAAAAATGACTTCACAAAAAGGTGCTCCCCTGTCAAATATCTTCAATGTGGATTGTAACGCTTTTTAGTTTGAAATGAGACTTTTTAGTCGAATCTGTCAAGTCTTGCAGGCCCGCAAATGCTGTATCAAATATGTTGGTATCTTCTGCAGCTAAAATAATGGAGGAGCTTGTATTAATCTCCAGTTAAGAGAATAACTGAGCCAGCATATCCATTCATGGTCTTTTAGTTAAGGTTGATGTGTAAGCCTTTACGCTATTCAAAATCATTTTGTTCCTGTTTCCACTTGATGTTATTCTCAAAGCTCTCAGCTGCACTGTGCCTCTTAAGTCTCAACCTGCGAGCCATTCCTGCTGTTTGCCAGCTTTGGTTTTTAACTCTTCTGTTCTCCCAGTACTTACTCCATTGCTTTACAATAATACTATACAAACACTGATTTTTATAGGACCATCATTCATTATTAGCATATGAAAATTCTGGGTTTCTAAGCCATATATCTCCTGGCCATATCATTCTACGTGTATATATAATCAGATATATGTGAAAAGGAAGATGAGAGCTTTAAATAAAACCAATAGCAGGTCCAAATTGGTATCACACTTAGATCACATAGTCTTGAATATTTTTAATCTTATTCAGTCAATGTGTTGGTTGAAAGCTATCAACCATCAGAATTTAACAGATTAGTCTTTCCAAGAGTTATTAACTCGATCCAGAAAAATACACCCCACCCCCCCAACTAGGGAAGCTACAAGATTCTTTCTGCAGAAACACTACGTTATTGCCAATTTGTGTCCCTGCTCCTCCTCCTCCCAGGTGTTCTGAGGTAGATTAATCCCCAACTTTGAGTAGATTTCCAAGTTCCCAGGTCATAGAGTTAAATTTGCCTCTGAGTTTTAGGTTAGAATTTTCATATAACTGAAACAATTTGGCACGACTGCAAGCCTATATAAGCACCTTTGTCAATATCAAAAAAAAAGGAATCCCTGTCCTCAAGACATTTTCTTTTCATCTGTCAGAAATTGTTATAATATACTAATTGATTTAGAACAAGACTCTTTACTGCCACCTACTGGAAAAAATATAATAGATATGCAAATCTATAAATGGGAGCCCTGAGGTGAGGCTTGAAAACCCAAGTTTTTTTAGTTTAGATTTTAATGAAGTTTAAATTCTCTTGTTAATAAACACAGCACTGTAACAAGATCTAAGATCTTTGTTTTTGTGAGTTGGTCTCAGTGCAGAGTATAGTTTTGTTCATGGAGCGTTGTATTTCCATAATAATTAGAAGTTTTAGATTTGCTTCTTTTGCTTTAGGTTTTGTTTTGTTTGTTTGTTTTTCCTGTGGCTTTAGGATTTTTTTTAAAAAAAGCATTAGTATGTAAATACTTATCTAGATAATGCTTGATTTTAAATGTATGGGAGTACTAAAACATCACATTTAATTTGGCAACTCACAAGACCAGTCTTCGTCTCATCTCAGGGGTCCATCCAAGTTTAGGTGGGCCTGAAGCTTGTATACTTTTGGGAAACTGAAATAGAAATGTATAAAGTTATCAATATAGAGTTAAACATAAAAGTGAATATGTATCCAGAATTGAATGAAGAACATACAAGAAATACAGAATTCTCTTTTATTTTATTTTTTTTTTTAATTTTAATAGTTTTATTTGACAAAGAGAAGCCTAGGAATTTTTCAAAAAACATTACCAGAGGGAACATCTTTTTACCATAAAACAAATTTGTGTGATTTGGGAGGACAAATTTCAAATGTATATTTTTTTATATACGTGCCAATTTCACAATTAATAACAAAAAGATAGTTGAAGTATTTTAAAAATGTAAAAACCAGTCCAGGCAACATAACTACACAATCTTGTATCAAATTCTGCTCCAAATATGTACGCAATATAGTAAACTTTAGTTCCTTGAGTCATTCTTCACCGCCAGCTGGCTTTACCATTTGCGGTTGTCTCCATCCCATTTTCCTCTTTAAGATGTTGATATAATTCAGCTCTGTAATAACAGAGGTCAAACGTCCAGCAAACTCCTGATGTTTCCTGGAATTGGCAGTATGGATTCTATTACTCCATGGGGATAATAAGGACACTGGCCCTTTTGGAAATACAAATTTTTTTTTTTTTAAGATTTTATTTATTTATTTGAGAGAGAGAATGAGAGAGAGAAAGAGAGAGCATGAGAGGGGGGAGAGGTCAGAGGGAGAAGCAGACTCCCTGCCGAGCAGGGAGCCCGATGCGGGACTCGATCCTGTGACTCCAGGATCATGACCTGAACCGAAGGCAGTCACTTAACCAACTGAGCCACCCAGGCGCCCGGAAATACAAAATTTTAAAATGTTGACAAATACCACTGACATCAACAAATCCAGAAAAACCAGACTATTTTTATTAATTAGCTGCTTGGATACTCTTGATTTTCCTCTTCAAATGACAAACATTTGTCACAATTCTAATTGAGAAAATAGAAAGATAATTTGGTCTTTTTTCTTACATCGTTAGTAAAACTTCTCTATCACTGTTAGATGAGATGCGTAGAACGTGGGGTTTCACAGATAAATGTTCTGCTGTGTATACTGCCACAGTGCCCTACGAACAAAAGAATTCTTACAGATTCTATTTCATTTTAATATCATCAAAAAGAAAAAAAAACTATGCATGGTGCTTTATAATTGTATATGCTTCATTATTGAATAATAAAGAGAACTTCCGTTGTGACTAAGTAATTTATGAGAGCTGAATCCTCTGCTTCTCCACAGATTAGCTTGCCTTTGTGTGTTTTACACCTTGTAGCTTCTTCACCTCTCACGGCTCACTCACTTCCAGTACTGGTTGCCACAATTCCCATTTTGTGTGGTATTTGGCCACGCACCCTTGTGTCACAACATTTAGTGAAGAGGCACAGTGAGTCCTGAGAGTCATTTTATTAAGAATGATTGTCAGACAGCCAACTAAACATGGAAGTGACTGAAAACCACATAAGTATATCTAGTCACTCCGTAAAATACCACCTGGGCCACTCTATTGACACCATTTTATTGATTGAACTTGATGAGCAGGAATTAGTAAATACTTGAAATGCCTTACTAAAACAGCTGTGAATGAGAGGGTGGAAACCCCACCAAACTTCAGGCTCTCACCACCTCAGTTAAAGTTTCCAAGAGTCTGATAGTCTGGAGCATGCCAAGATATTCTCTCCAAAGTGAAAAACAAGTTGCTGGACCTTGGGCTATCTATGACAAACAGAAGCCTTTTTGCATTTTTTTTTTAAAGATTTTATTTATTTATTTATTTGAGAGAGAGAGAATGAGAGAGAGAGAGAGTGCACACATGAGAGGGGGGAGGGTCAGAGGGAGAAGCAGACCCCCTGCCGAGCAGGGAGCCCGATGCGGGACTCGATCCCGGGACTCCAGGATCACGACCTGAGCTGAAGGCAGTCGCTTAACCAACTGAGTCACCCAGGCGTCCCGCCTTTTTGCATTTTTGAGGCACTGGATACCACATCTGAATGTGCTACTTCAACTCATCTACGGAGTCATTCACAGCGCTGGCAGTTTGGAGCAGATAGTGAGGAAGGAAACTGGAGCTTGGCTGCTCTAGAGCTCTTAGTCCACAAAAGGGAAATGCTTCCATGGGGTGCGGGGGACACGGCAATTCTGCCACTGAACTGGAAAGTGAAATAGATGCCTGGCCATGTGGGGCTCCTGCTGCATTGAACTAACAGGCACACACGAATGGGTTCATTTTCTAGCTAAAGGGATTATACCCGTTTAGCCAGGACAACTTAGGTGGCTGCTACAGAATGGGGGATTGTGGGCACTCTGGAATCCATAGGAGACTCTGGGATGCCTTCAGTACTTCCATACCCAAGAGTCGGGGGTCTTGGAAGACCAGAGCAACCAAAAGAAGGCGGGGCAACTAAGTGCTCAGACCTTGATGGAAGGAAGGTTTGCATCACTCCACCAGGTAATGAACACAGAACAGCTGAGGTTCTGGCTGAAGGCAAGGGAAATATAGAGTAGATTCGGAAGAAAGAAACCAGAGATAGCAACTACGACCTCATGGACAAGTACAGAAACAAGGACTCTAGCAGCTTTCCGGATTTTCTCTTCTTTACATGTGCATGTGTATGTGCGGGTACCTATCATTTTTTTTTTTTTCTTTTTTCTCCTTTCCATTTTGACTTTATATACAGGTTGCTGAATGTCAATTTTATAGTTTAGTCTTTAGGTAATGGAATTTGCACTGGGACTGGGACTGAATATGAGCAATAATTAATATAGGCAGCAAAAATGGATACTATGACCGTTGGGACCGTGGTTCTTATTTTGAGGAAGGAGTGAGAACATCTTTATGTATAAGACATCTTGTTTTAGGTGGAAATACAGAGTTGTTTTGCTGATACACAGGAATTCAAATACGTGGGCAAATGAGAGTGCATATAGAAGCTGAACAGCCAAAGGGGTTGACTGTGCTAGTTACTGAGTTATTACTTCTCAGCTCCAAATTAGTTGCCTGCTTTATAAAAATGGATCTGGGCCCTTTGTTTCTATTTTTCCGACGCCAGCTGGCACAACATTAAACTTCGTCAGTAGAGGGTGCTGGAGAGACATTATAGGAAGAGAGGGTTTTGCTTCCTGTTTCTGTTACGCTCCCTGGGCAGTTTCCTCAGGGCTCAGCTCTTGCGGTGCAAAGGTCTCTGCCCATCAGGCTCCTGGAGCTCTCCTGCGTGCACATTGACCAGCGACACCCAGCAGTAAGAGGCTTCCCCAGTATTCTCCCCCAGCAGTTAATGGCTTCCCTCCCTGAAGGTGGTTTCATAGTGGAGTGCTTCCAGCAAGATTCTTTCCCATAAACAGCCTTCCCTGGCACTCTTGAGGGTTAGTTTCTTGTAAGTTCTGCCAACGTGGCACCATGGTGACTTCTCTGCCATTCAGGGCGCCACGACCAGGCCCTTTTCAGCAATGTCTGGACCTCAGTTATGGAAGGCTCCTCCTTGGGCATTCTATCTCAGCCCTAGGGGTAGTGGTGGTTCCTTGTATCTGCCATTCCTATATTTTTTAGAGTTTTCTTTCTTTCTTACTGGCCAATCTCTTTTCATTCCAATCCACTTGGGCTCTTAATAATTTTTTATATTAAATCTTCCCACTTTAAACTACTGTAATTTTTATGTCCTGATTTGACCCAGACTGATACTCTAAATTAAATGTAGTTAACTTTTAACTTTTTTTTTTTTAAGATTTTATTTATTTGACAGAGATACAGTGAGAGAGGGAACACAAGCAGGGGGAGTGGGAGAGGGAGAAGCAGGCTTCCCGCCGAGCAGGGAGCCCGACGCGGGGCTCGATTCCAGGAGCCTGGGATCATGACCTGAGCCGAAGGCAGACGCTTAACGACTGAGCCACCCAGGTGCCCCTAACTTTTAACTTTTAAAGGTAATTAACACCTTAACTTCCCCTAAAAATGCCCACAACCACTCCATACCATCTGGCTCGAAAGTGAAAGGAAGAAGAAGGAAAAATTGGAGTAGACATCCTGGCAATTTTACTAAATCCTATAAAAAAGCAAAAGTTACCTTTCTGACTGCTTACCCATCACTTCTGCTACCCTTTATCTATTTCTTTCTTTCTTTCTTTCTTTCTTTCTTTCTTTCTTTCTTTCTTTCTTTCTTTCTTTCTTTCTTTCTTTCTTTCTTTTTTTCTTTTCTTTTCTTTTCTTTCTTTTTTTTCTGGATCTCTCCCAATGAAAAAACAGGAATATCTCATGTTTTCATTTGAAAATTCTCAATCTTAAGAATTTTTTTTTTCCTTAAGAAAAGTATTTTACTCTTGAGGTTTGTGTGCCCTGGGGAGCGTTGTTGCCGCCTCTGCAAATCTGTTGTTATAATGTCAACAAATCTCTCCTGGGTTTGAAAACATACCAGTTATGGGGCGCCTGGGTGGCTCGGTCAGTTAAGCGTCTGCCTTCGGCTCAGGTCATGATCCCAGGGTCCTGGGATCGAGCCCCTTGTCGGGCTCCCTGCTCGGCCGGAAGCCTGCTTCTCCCTCTCCCACTCCCCCTGCTTGTGTTCCCTCTCTCGCTGTGTCTCTTTCTGTCAAATAAATAAATAAATGAAATCTTTAAAAAAAAAAAAAGGAAACATACCAGTTATGTACTGAAAGTGAGATTACCATGAATGGCTCACATGTCTTCCTGGGTAAATAAAAAATAATTACCATTAGTTAATAAATATATATATTTGGAATGAATTTATTTAAAATAAATTTTTGCCTGAAGGCTTAAAAATCCTAAGAGTAGAGGAATTTATTCATTAAATATGGAGATTCAGTGGGAGCTGTCAACATCCCTTGTTGAAATTCATGGCTTCTTTCTGTACTTCTCATTTCTACCTTCTGCCATTTACCCTTACTATTTTTATTTATTCTTTTAACTGAACAACCCAGAATGCATACTCCAACCTTTCATCAAACTGTGGCTGAATCCAGCCCTTTCCCTCTCCACCCACTTAAGCAAGTTCAAACACTATTCTGACTGACATCTTTTATTCCCCAAAGCTGACATCAGCAAATGAAAAAAGAAGTATCTTTGGGCAATGTTTATTAGTTACCAGAATGTATAGGTGTTGACAATAGTGTTTATGGAAAGTACTCCTTTAATTATATTCACACAATGATTGACTACTGTGCAAACACCCAAATATAGGACTGTTTTTTTGTTGGACAAATTTTAAAATATTTTGTGTTTACTTTTAAGGGAGCACAAACTCTGTTTCCTAATTCTTTTGTGTATTATAAGCCATAGATATTTAGATGGCAACCTGAAAGTGAGCAGTCTGAGAAACGGATCTGTGCTTAGTTTGGTTGCTTAAATGTTTTCCCAGCCTTTACTCCCAATCTAATTTCAAGAGGCTTTGCTTTCAAAAATTTCAGAAGCTGAGGACAGATCAGTGGTGGAAAACAAGAAATGTCACCTCCTTATATGGCGAAGCCATGTCAGACACATGGGACAAGAACTAAACAGAAGGGAAAATGATTTATTTTATTACATAATGTTTAGGGTCTGGTTCTTGTTACCTTGCAGTTTAGAAAGGACTGCATTGATTTGACTGAAGTAAATACATCAATGAAAACTTGAGAGGGGGCGGAAGGGGATGGATACTTTTTAATTAGGACTGTGTGGATGGTTCAGACTCTGAATAATTCCATGCCCTTATACCAGTTACCTAGAAATGAATACTACTACTTGTGTGCATGGAAATGACCATAAGGTTTGCTTCGTTAATGAAAATAATCTGTGTTGTTCATTTTTACAAATTGTTTAAGTATTTTATTATAAGTTTTTTTTTCCTGTAATAAACAACCATAAAAATCAAGAATTGGAGTAGAAGAGACAAGTATTAAATATTAAAAAAATTTTTTCACAAGTAAGTTAAATCCTAATTTACTCAGAGGGTTAAGAAATTCCTTTCTTTTGGGCGCCTGGGTGGCTCAGTCATTAAGCATCTGCCTTTGGCTCAGGTCATGATCGCAGGGTCCTGTGATCAAATCCCGCATCAGGTTCCCTGCTCAGCAAGAAGCCTGCTTCTCCCTCTCCCACTCCTCCTGCTTATGTTCCTGGTCTTGCTATCTCTCTCTCTCTGTCAAATAAATAAATCTTAAAAAAAAAATAAATTCTTTTCTTTTATATATCTTGTAGAGTTGTTGTGAGGATTAGAAAAAATATGTACACAGTGCAAGCTCAACAAATTCATTGCTAATATAGTATTAAATGAGTGAATGAAAGTAGTAGAAAGAAGAAAAGTTTGGATGATATTAGAGTGAAAGAAATGATTATGTGATTCTTTTTTTACTAAGATTTTATTTATTTATTTAAGAGAGAGGGAGGGAGAGAGAGAACAAGCAGCGGGGAGGAGCAGAGGGAGAGGGAGAAGCAGGCTCCCCGTTGAGCAGGGAACCCGATGCGGGGCTCGATCCCAGGACCCCGGGTTGATGACCTGAGCCGAAGGCAGACGCTCAACCGACTGAGCCACCCAGGCACCTTGATTATGTGATTCTTGTATATGCAATAAACAGTCCACTTACGAGCATATTAGAAAAAGTCTTTCTAAAAATTGAATAAATTTAACATGTACCATTGTGCAAGTTTAAGGTACAGCATGCTATTTTGATACATTTATATATTGTAATATCATTGCTGATGTTAAAATATTTACCACATTACATCATTATAGTTTAATATTACTGTCTATATTTATAGTATACCATGCATCAGATCTCTACGCCTTCTGTACTACTCATTACAAGTTTGTCCCCTTAAACACCATGACTCTTATCCCTGCCTTCCATCTCTCAGTAACCATTTTGCTCTCTGTTTTTATAGGTTTAACTTTTTTAGATTCTACATATAAGTGAGATCATACAATATTTGTCTTTCTCTGTCTGACTTACTTCATTTAGCTCAAGGTCCATCCACATTGTTGCAGATGGGAGGATATCCTCCTTTCTCATGTCTGAATAGTATTCCATTATGTGTATGTACCACATCTTTCTTATCCGTTCATCCCTTGATGGGTATTTGGGTTGTCTCCATCTCTTGGCTACTGTGCATAATGTTGAGATAAACATGGGAATGCATATTTCTCATTGAAATCCTATTTTCATTTCCTTTGGATATATACCCCAAAACAGAATTGCTAGATTGTATGATAGACCTATTTTTAATGTTTTGAGGAACTCCACATTGTTTTCCCCAGTAGTTGAACTAATTTACATTCCCACCAACAGTGTATATGAATTCCCTTTCCCTTCATCCTCCCTGGCATCTGCCGTCCCTTTTCTTTGTGATGATAGCCATTCTAACAAGTGTGAGGTGATATCTCATTGTGGTTTTAATTTACATTTCCTGATGATTAGTGATGTTGAGCATCTTTTCATGTGTCTGTTGCTCATTTGGATGTCTTCTCCGGAATAATCTATATTTTGTCCTTCTGCCCACTTTTTACTTGTATTGTTTTTTTGTTGTTGTTATTAAATTGGTTCTTTATATATTTTGGCTATTAACCTCTTATCCAACATATGGTTTGCAAAAACTTTCTCTCATTCCATGGGTTGTCTTCTCCTGTTGTTAATTGTTTCTTTTGCTGTGCAGGAACTTTTGACTTTGATGTAGTCCCATTTGATGATTTTTGCTTTTGCTGTTTGTGCTTTTAGTGTCATATCCAAAAACCAATGCCAAGACCAATATTTTCTTCTTCTAGGAGTTTTATGTTATCAGGTCTTATGTTTAAGTGTTATCCATTTTGAGTTATTTTTGAGTGGTGTGAAATAGGGGTCCAATTTCATTAGAAGAAGTCTTGATGTGCTAGAGGAAAAAGAAGGGCTACTTTTATTTATCCAAAGGAAGGAAATGCTATATCCATAGGGATAAATAGGATTCTTGCAACTATGAAAGGTAAATGTATGATTTATGAGCTCCTAAGTGACATTAGATTGCATTCTGCCTCATCCCAACCTCCCCACTAATAGCAAGGTCTGACTGTTATAATTCAGCCAGGCAACAAAAGGCCTGAATTTCTCCAGAGGGAAGGCTTGGGGGCTCCTCGTGGTCTTTGAAAGGGATTTTTGAATTCATGCTCTGGTGGATCAAAATTTCACTTTTTCTAAAATCTTCCATCTCAGAGTCATATTTCACATCTATGGGGCATACTTTCCCCTAGAGAGTGAGGAAGATGAGGAGGAAAGAATCAAGGAAATAAGTTTTCTTTCTCTTCATGCAAATGTCAGATTCATGCTGGTGGTAATGGGAAGTTCTGGGAGGAAGAAAGATGGGGAGCGTGGAGGCAGCTGACCTTCTGGAGCATGTTGCTCCATTTCTTTGTGGGGGAAGCAGTATGGGGACATGGAAAGAGCAGAATCATTTGTACCATGTTAGACCTGAGTTTGAATCCTGTCACAGCCACATCATAAATACAACCTCAGCCAAGTAATTTGACATCTCTAGCTGTAGTTTCAGTTGCATAATGGAGATAATACTACCTATCTTTGAAAATTGTAATGTGTAAAACAGAGATAATATTAAAGTGCCATTATACTAAAGTATGTTCTGGAGATCACTTACTTTCAGGAGATATAAATCTGAGCTCTAACAACTAAAGTCTCTATGGTCATATAAATGTAGGAAAAACTACTTTACTAAATCCCCTTCTTGGAGGTTCACAATACACATGCTGGCAAATATATTAATAGCTCTGAGAAAATGTGCATTAAAAAAGGAAACCTGGCTAACAGGTAAACATATCAAGTTTTTGTTTGGGACTTTTTTTTTTTCCTGTGGGTCACCTAATTACATTCCATAGAATATTTTTACCTAAACGTTGTTTGGGAAGCCTTGGGCTAGTGTAGCACATGGAACATGATAGATTTCAGTAAATGATAGCTATTATCTGTGGATTTCCAAGAGCACAGCTTGAGGATAACAAAGGATAGAAGGGTTTGTTTTTAGTCCAATATAGAGCTAATAATTAAGATGGAAAGTTCCTGTAGGGAACAAGGCTAACATAATTAGGTCACAGTTAATCTATGTGGCTACTTTCTTTCTGTCTGTTTATAGTGAACTAAATCAATAGTGGAAGTGCAAGGGTTTGGATATATATTTTGGACTCACATAAATGATCTCTGACAAATTAAGAACACACATATTCCTTTTAAGTTAAAGACAATGTAAGATGTTGTCTCAGTTTATTTTGATTAATTGTAAAAATAAGGCAGTTTAAGAACTCATTTGATACTTATCATTAACCAATCCCCTCTGCCTTTAATGATGAGATTTCCTTCCTGTATTTGGGAGAATAATTATGTTTTCTAATTAAAAATGGGGAATGTGGAGCCAGATGGCCTGGGTTGACTCTGAGTTCTACAGTTTATCAGCCATGAGACCCTGTTATCTCATTTATCTGAGCAGTACCTACCTCAAAAACGTATTGTAAGAATTAAAAAAATTAACCTATACGAGGGGCTTATTTTAGCACTTGGCACATGGCAAGCAGTCAATACATTTTAGTTATTATTAGCAAGAGTTCAAATATTTCTTATTTAGATACGCAACTCAAAATATTTTTTAACAGAAAACTAATCTACCCTGGGCTGAGTATTGTCCTAAGTGCTTTACGAATCACTTAAGTCTTAGTAAAACCCCATGAGGTGGATACTATTATTTTCTCCATTTTATAAATTATGAGACTGACACACAAGGAGGGTAAGTAACTTGCCAAAAGTGACACATGTTCGAGCTGAGCTGGGAGCCCCTCCCAAGCCGTTTACCACGATACTCTGCTTCTTCTCTGTAAAATGAGGTTATTGATGAAGGACAGCACAGGTGTAGGGATTCCTCAATTTCCCAGCCTAAAATGCTATTTTTGCATTCCCTTCCCTCCCTCATGTTTGACATACAAATAGTTTTCTCTTTTGTGTTGTGAAATCAGTGAGTGGTTTCATTCTTTTTTTTTAATTTATTTTTTATTTTTTTAAAAAATATTTTATTTATTTATTTGACAGAGAGAGACACAGCGAGGGAGGGAACACAAGCAGGGGGAGTGGGAGAGGGAGAAGCAGGCTTCCTGCTGAGCAGGGAGCCCGATGTGGGGCTCGATCCCAGGACCCCGGGATCACAACCTGAGCTGAAGCCAGACGCTTAACGACTGAGCCACCCAGGCACCCTTCATTTTTTTTTTTTTTTAAGAATTTATTTATTTATCTGACAGAGAGAAAGTGAGAGTGAGAGAGCGCAAGTGGGGGAGTGGCAGAGGGAGAGGGAGAAACACACTCCCCGCTGACCGTGGAGCCCAATGCCAGGCTTGATTCTGGGACCCCAGGATCATGACCGGAGGTGAAGGCAGACGCTTAACGGACTGAGCCACCCAGGCGCCCGGGGAAGTTTCATTCTTACTGATGTAACATGAAAGGCAGATTTATCCTTATAGATCTATGGTTTTGATAAAGCTTTCCATGCAAGCCGTCTTGTTTTTGTTACAACATTCTGAAGATAAGTTTAACCTTATCTATCCCCATTCTCCAACTTAATGACATGAGTTCTTGGCACGCTTTGTTCCTGTAATTGTCGTCTGTTGTAAATACAAACCTAACTGCACATTTTTAAATTTTTCATTTTTCATATATTTAACATGCATCTTTGTGGTACATTAATCACAAGGATGTACAGATATTGTCTTCTCTTTCATGGGAAAATGCCAGATAATATTTTTTTTTTAAAGATTTTATTTATTTATTCATGAGAGACAGAGAGAGAGAGAGAGAGAGAAGCAGGCTCCCAAGGAGCAGGGAGCCCGATGCGGAACTCGATCCCAGAATCCTGGGATCATGACCTGAGCCGAAGGCAGACGCTTAACCATCTGAGCCACCCAGGCGCCCTGCCAGATAATATTTTTGAAGGAATTTTTTTTGTTTGTTTTTGGAGCTATCTGAGTCGTTCTAATATCACATAACTTTTAAAAATACTGTGATTTCAGCGGCACACCTCAGGCTGAGGTGTTTTGTAATCAGACAGACCTTGAGTAAGGGCCAGGGTCTTTATTTCTCTTCGTAGTTGTAAGATTTCGGATAAATTATTAACTTTTTTAAGCTTTCATTTTTCCTTTCAGAATTGTAAGGATTCAATAACTCATGAAAAGCATTTAGCATGTGCCAGACACATAGTAAATGTTCAAACAATATTGGCAATTATGTTATTTTTATAACAATAAAACAAATGATGTTTTTCTTTGTAGGTAAGACCTGTTCAGATGAATTTCTTCCTTCATTTTCATTTGAGTACTGCATAGAACATTTGGGTTACAGAAATATTTTATCTGTAAACAAGATTTTTAATGATTTTTGTTTTGTTTTGCTTTTGAAAAGGAGTTAATTCCCTTTCTGCCCTCTAAATTGTTTCTATAATACCACAGACAAATCAGACCTAGCCCAGAACCTTTTAATCAGAACATTTATTGGGTATAACCCTCCTTGTCCTCAGAGAAATAATTTGTGCTTCCAAGTCCTTGCTGAATAATTTATTTGTATACAGAGACTTTGAAAAATTGAATAGACAAATGTTTCACTTTTATGTTATATGACTATGGTCAAATATAAACTCATTGTGTGTGTGTGTGTGTGCTCATCCATGCACTTCTAGCTTCTTTCTGCTCAAAATCATAAGGAGGCTGATATTTAAAAAATTTTTTTTTTTATTATTAACATATAACATTATTTGTTTCAGGGGTACAGGTCTGTATTTTAAAATAGTTCCTGTCAATTTATGCTTCAGACAGCGCCCCCTACAGGAATAACGCCAATAACATCTGTTGGTGAGCCTTATTGCCAGGCTCTCTGCTAGTTGCTTTTCACAAAATATGTTAACGACTACATCTTATTTCCCCGGTTTCCAGATGAGAAAATTAAGGTTCAGAGAGTTTAAAGGACTGGAGCAAGTCTCTGTAAGTGCCAGAACCAGAATCTACAGCCTGATGCTTCTATCCATAGCATGTGCTTCCTCACCAGCACCCCTCTGCGACCAGCTCCGTGGGCTGTCACACATTCCTACTCATTCACGGTGTGCACGGAGCTGAGCACTCTCAGATGGCTTTCTGCTCAGTGGTCCCCGCGTGTGTTCATTTTTCTTTTTAAAAAGATTTTATTTATTTATTTGACAGAGAGAGAGAGAGAGCACGAGCAGGGGGAGCTGCAGGCAGAGGGAGAAGCAGGCTCCCTGCGGAGCAGGGAGCCCGATGGGGGGCTCGATCCCAGCACCCCGGAACCATGACCTGAGCCTAAGGCAGATGCTTAACCGACTGAGCCACCCAGGTGCGCCCCTCTTTTTTCCATATTAAAAGTTTGCTGGTCATATGTAATATGTTTGTCTTTGGATATCATACAGTAATAGAAGATAAGGTGGTTTTCAAAACCAAATCAGTGAATGATAAATGTGTTCCAAAAAAAGATAGATGCGATTGATACAATAAGACGGAGAAATGATTACGCCGAAGTGGTAGTGCTCATAAAATCTTTGAAGCACTAAAAGATTCAAACAACAGCAGACTTCACTCCACGCATTAACGCAGTCTAGGGGAATAGTTGTATCCCATTCTTTGCCATTAAGTTCTCCCTAAATTAATTCCTAGAGAAATTATGGGCACATAGCACCTTCCCCGCAGTGCTTTTTTTATGTTGTAAGATAAGGATTAAGAAACCCTGTGGCCCAGTAAGAAACCTATTTTGTAGTCTCTTTGTACTGATAAAATTTCTTCTGGCACTGAACTCTCACTGTCAAAAATACTATAACATTTTACTAGTTTGCAAAAGATGAAAATGTTACCAGATGTTAAATTCAAGGAGCAAGTTAACAACTTCTGTTTTCAAATGGGTAGGTTTCCATCTTAAAAAGAAAAAAAAAAAAGACTCTGTTCACCAGCCACAGTTAAAAAAAAAGTCTAGTCATTTCTGAATTGAATTTTATAATTATTTATTCTCACAGGATTGAGCTTTTGAATAATGAGATATGTGCTAATTATCTTAATTCCAAGTAGTCTTTATAAATGCCTTCTTTTGAACCAAAAAGGCTGGGGTTTCCAGAACAAAGTAATTAAATAACTTTCCCCTAGTAACATTATGGCCACAGATAGGACATGCCTCAATGCAGGAAATCGTAACTATTGTTCGTGTGTTACATATCTTTTGCTCTACCATGACGATGTCTCTCCTCCCCTGGCCTGGCTCCTTAGCATAAAAGGTTTATTGAAATGAAAGCATTTCAGAGGTCATTTCCTCACCTGACTCATTAATCAGGGCTGGCATTTTTACCCAGTTCTGCTATACTCCGCATGAGTAAGATTAGTCGATCTGCAGCCACACAGAAAATGAGAGAGAATAGGAGAAATGAATACGTGTATCAAGTGAGTGTGGGCCTGTGTTTTTATTAGTCTTTTGATGGATTGCACCAGATACTTGGAGGAAACACACATGTGGCATTTTTCAGATGTATCCCGAAAGGATTTTTCAATGTTTCACCTTAGGTTCTTCACAAAATCATTCTTTGGTTCAGTAATAGCTATAGAAACCTTCTCCTTTGATATCCAAGGGTGGTAAGGAACTCTTCTTTTGATTAAGGAATGCTCGGGCGATTGAAGAACATTACAATAGATGAAATAAGGAGAGTACGTCAGTCATATCATATTAAGTCGGGCCTATATTAAAGACAAAATTGAGTTAAGTGTAAAAGAATATTTGACTCTATGTATTAAAAAACATTCAGAGTGTTTTTACCCTGTGTAATTTTTCCTTCTTTGTTTCTTCTTATGATACGCTAATAATTTCTATCCTTATTCTAAAACATTCTTGGTAAAAACAGTATCAAAATGATCAGAGATGAGCTCAATATTTAAGCAGCAAATTAGCCAAGTGATGGTTGTTGCTTAAATATGGTATGGGTGCATTTGTTGTAGATCCTGAAAACTTTAGTTTCAGGGATTCATTTCTCAGATTATGTCTGTTAGAATGTCTGTGGTTTACTGAATACTTATATCTTATCATTTGAATTGGGACAGTGAAAATGTGTTATTGAGGACATTGCAGTTCTCCATATGGGAATGCAAGGAAACATTAATTGGTCACTCATTTTCCAGATGCTTTAAAATTGAGATAGAATCTATTTCAGTTACAGATAGTACTTTAAAAATTAATCCTGTAGGGCACCTGGGTGGCTCAATCCATTAGGCGTCCAACTCTTGGTTTCAGCTCAGGTCATGATCTCAGGGTGGTGGGATCAAGCCCCTCAGCAGGCTCCACACTTAGCAGGGAGTCTGCTTGAGATTCTCTCTCTTCCCCTCTCTCTACTCTCTCTCTCTCTCATAAATAAATAAATCTTTAAAAAAAATTAATCGTGGAGATGCAACTTCACTGGAAATATATATATGCACATGTAAAAATGCCCTTCAGCCAGGAAGAAATTTGTTGGTTTTCAAAAATCTATATTGGAATGGAGGAGTTAAAGCTGCATTTACTCAACAGCACTAATTCAATAGCTTTCAAATCAAGTCTTGGTTTTATGAGAATGATCCTATTTGCTACCTGTGCACTTCTCTCCTGAACTCTAGACCCACCTCTACTACCATCTCTCAACTTTCTCCTTCCTTCCATCCTCCCTCGATCCCTTCTTTCTTTCTTCTATAAATAGAACTGAGCACTTAGTCTGTACCAAAATATGTCATGGCATCCATGGAATTTAAACCTTACAGAGAGGCACGTTGAAGATATTTCACAGATACATATAACATTATAAAAGGGATAGTGACAAACTTTCTCATGGAAATTTGATCATTCTGTTATCTTTCTTCTCCCCATTATAAGTAACGCCATCCACAAACATGAAATCCAGGAGTTCTCTTTCCTCTCTCCTTAACATTCAACCTCTAAACTAGTCGGGTCAGTTACACTTTTTAACATGTGCTGGGTCAGGCCCTCCTGCTAGTTTGCCCAGTTCCTGCCTATAGGAGGCCCTTATTTCTTTCACCTGTAGTTCAATAATTGTAAAACTAGTCTCTCTTCAGGGCATTTCCCCTCCCATACAGGCTTCATATTCCTTTTCCATCATCAACTACATCTGGAGTGCCTTGTTAGTGCTAAACATAGTGTTGGGATCTCTCTTCAGCAAACATATCTGATAATGTCTCCCCTTCTCCCAAGCTTATAAACTTTTGCTGCATTGTCATAAGCTCTGGGATAAATGTCTAACTCGATTCCTCAATGTGGTATATATGGTCTTTCAGACTAAGCCTCAGCTCTTTCCCTCCCTCCCTCCCTCCCTTCCTTCCTTCCTTCCTTCCTTCCTTCCTTCCTTCCTTCCTTCCTTCCTTCCTTCCTTCTTTCCTTCCTCTGTCTCCCCACCCCTTCCTATACCTTCTCTCTTACCAGTCAGTCCTCACCACTATTCCACTGTTTCTTACCTTACCAAACCTTTTCATTACTCTAAGTCTTTTCAAATAATTGTCTCTGTGCTTCTTATCTGTTCTCCAATTGACAAATTCTGCTTATT
Source organism: Neomonachus schauinslandi (assembly GCF_002201575.2). Lineage (NCBI taxonomy): Eukaryota > Metazoa > Chordata > Mammalia > Carnivora > Phocidae > Neomonachus > Neomonachus schauinslandi. The sequence continues at coordinate 31,185,329 of NC_058408.1, read as the reverse complement.
CTTTAAGATCTAATTTTAATCCTTTCTTCCTCCTTGAAGCATATCCTGACTTTCCCACCTTGTTTATGCCCCTATTTTGCGCTATCATGCTACATTTATATGTGTACCACTTGCATTAGACTTGGAGCTCTTTGAGGCCTGGAGCTGTGTCCTATCTCATTACCAGCACACACTAGATGCCCAGTAAAAACCCAATATATGGCGTTGTGGCTTCATGAACTGGCATTAACGAGCATGAACTGACATGTTTTCACTTTATCAATTAGTTGCCAAATATTCTTTCACATAATCACAGCTGAACTCATCAAGGAGATTATTTTATTATTAATTTTTACGTAACTATCCCGTGAAAGTGGAAATAGCTAACCAGTGTCACACTTAGACCCTGAGATTATGGAGATTTATTTGGGGAGGCATTCCCTGTTTTTTTTTCCCATTCTGATGGGAAGGGATGGAGCAGCCAGCGAGCATCAGATGTATCTGAGAGATCCAGGATGAAGGCAGACTTAGGACAGGTAGTTTTACCTGCAGGGCTATGGGAAGAGATGATCTCTGGGGACACAAATCTTAGAACCCATATTTTCTTTCCATCATGAATGCTTTCCCAAACTTGCCTGTCTTCTCCAAAATTTGGCACAATAAACTTAATTCTTCTAGTACAGTTTGTAGAGTGAGTCACATTGTTGTGCATAGTTTTCTGTCATGACTCTCTCTTAAAACATGTAATTTGTGCTGTGTTATTTAGCATGCGCAGGTACATCACCTTGATGTTGTTTTCCTGAGTGAGTACCTGTGTGCATGTTTGTGCTTGGGAATTGGGGAAGGAGAGATGCATGGTGCCTTCTTCTCAGAGCTACACACCAGAGATTTAATGTGTGTAGAAGAGGAAATTGCATCCTCCTGCTTCCTGAAGATGAGCATGCATTTTCATTGGTCTATCTAAATAGTTTCTATAGTCTTTTCATTTGAATATTACAATTATTTGCTGACTTTGGGAATGAAAGGCATAGTCAAATTTCATTAAATAATAAGTGTAGGAAATGTAGGATTACATTATTGTGGCTCAGACCCTCCACTGTGTAGCCTGGTTGGTATATTGCATGTATCTGGTCCCCTAAAGCAAGGTGATTGACAAGGATTAGGATAAGTCTGTGGCAGAAGCACAAATGCTCAGACCAGGAACAATTTCTCTGTCCTACAGGATTGCTCTCTAAGGTCAATATTGCATTTGAAGGCAGCTTTGCTTTGAATATGACAAATAGGTTACATAGAAGACCATAGGGAATCAGTTGGTTCCTGGAATAAATAATAAGAACTGAAACAGTAATCTTTTCCTCAAGTGCAAATTTGACAACTGAGCTATGTCTGACTAATATTGAACATCCATATCGACCTGTTGAGGTCAATAGTTGGGCTTAGTTATGCTCCGTATTGACTGCTTACATTTTCTAAATGAGAAAGAAATGGCCAAATGGGAAAATTCAATTGCACCTGGAGAACAGTTGGTTTCTTCCTTGTTTTTTTTTAAGAGTAATTTAATTTTACGTGGTAAATGAAGGCTATCTTTTGGAAAATTGGTCTTAGGTTTATTTTGTTCACATGAATTAATCCTATAGAAATCAATGTGTTTTTAGAGGAATTAAGATGAAATAGTTATGTTCATGCTACTGTAAGTCTTGGCCGAAGTTGTTTTTATAAACCAAGAGAAAGTGCGGCATAATAGAAAGAGCTTTTGGCTTTGGATCCATAGAGATTTGAGGCTGAGCTTTGGCCCCATTTATGCTAGATGACATCCTTGGACAAGCGCCTTAAGCTATTTGGTTCTCATTTTCTTAATTAATAATTATATAGCAGAAGTCCTCTGATCTAATCCAATTAACACTGATTGTTGATTAATGAAAAAAATAATTTATATGATGAAAAATTAAAAAAAATCTGTACAACAAAAAACTTTAATTTTACTTAAAATATCTAAAAGTACATTCATTCAGCAATCTTTTGATGGCAGACCAATGTCAATTCTCTGGATAAGTTTTGCTGATTAGTGTGAATTTTTTTTTTAAACCTAAGTTATACCTATAACTGATGAGTCAATTTAAGATTGGTTTTGAGAAAATGGTGGGCCGAGGTGGGAATGGGTAAATACTTTGTAAATAGGAAGTTCAAAATGCCACTATCCCTATATGAATATGCAGTGGGTCATATATTATATAATTATATAAATACATAGTGGAAAAGAATAACAGAGGAAGCCCAGTGAAACCTATCTCAGTTCCAACAGGCTGAGGATAGCATATATGCATATACAGTTAAAAATATATATATAAACGTAAAATGTATAAACTTAAAATGTATTAATGAAGGAACCTAGTTGAGACAGAGGTATGAGGGAGAGGTGGAAATCTGCCTGCAAAACCTACAAGAGAAGAAGTGGCAGAACAGGGCTCCAGGCAGAGCTGATAAAGGTGTAGGCAGTGGAAGATAAGAGAGAACCTGCCAAGTTTATGGGAACAGAATAAACTATTGGTGCTAGAAATGAGATTATAAGGGTGAAATAAGGATGGAGAGCTTTACATTTAAAGTTTTGAGCATATACAGCTTTGCATGAAACTAACATAAACATAATCATTTAATTTATGAATGAGTCAATGAGTAAATCCGTACACACACAATACATGGTATGTTTTCTTTGTTGCTATTTTTGGATTTTTACAAAAGTGCCTGAATATGTGGGCAATAAAATCATATACATTTCTCACCTACAGGATCTAGGGAAAACTAATTTTCAAGGAATTAAGAACATCTTTGTGAAACTGTGTTGCACATAATGATCTTTGACTACTCAGACAGTCTTCTGCGAACTTGCAGTAGCTCAGACCCATCATTATGGTAATGGATTATCAGTGCACTGAGAAATGTGCACATCCTTGTTAACAGACATTCCTGGCTGATAGAATCCTGGGTGACAGTTTACTTTTTTTTTTTTCTTTTCTTCATTTAGTAACATTTTCTTTCAATATCCATACCCGGGACTGTCCTAGAATCAAGAAAAATTCTTGGAATCAACTTCTAAATGCAAAGCAAAACACATAAATAAATAAATATAAAAAATAAATAAGATCTGCTCGGGGGCCTATTTTGATTTGTTTTTAGCCACAGCGGTAGCTGATTTGGTTGGGTTCTTAGAGGTCAGTGGATGGGGAGCACATGAAAGCTGGCTTTTAAAGTTTCCTTAAAGAAGCCTCAGTGATGTGATGAAATTGCTTCAGAAGAGGATGGCTCTCTTCAGAAAGCACGAAAAAAGGTAAAAGGGGATGAAATCAAAGTAAGAGAGAAGAAAAAAATTATAATAAAAGGCTCATCTGTTAAGGAATGTCATTTGGGCTTAGGGGATGGGATGTGAATGAAATGGAGATGAAATGGAGAAATATCGAAGACCCCATAAAACAAAAGGGCTTTGAAGAAGAAACTGGCATCCTGAAGAGAAGAGAGCTGTTTGCTTGACAAGGAGGATTCGCATTTGATCTAAATACTCATTTAGACGAGATGAAATAGTATAATAAAGAATTAATTTCCACTGTATTTAGTCCATATGGACTTTAGCATTAGTTTGAAATCTCCATTTACCTGCCATGCAGAAAATGCTCAACCTTGAACTGTAGTTGGAGAGATGTGATATGAACACGGCATTGAATTCAAATTCTAGAACCGATTTTCTGAGAGACTTTAGGTGAATCGCATTGTATGTCTCCCACTTCAAATCTATTCTTTCCTTTGGAAATTGGGGTTTGCACGGATGTGTGCATTTAAAGCTGAGTTTGAGAAAAATGGGGGACATTCGTAAATGCTTTGTAAATGGAAACTGGAAAATGCCTCTGGCTTCAATTCTATGAAGCTCATACAGCAACTCGGAAATGTTTAAGGTGCTGGAAAGAGGAATTCAAATTGTACATATCCTCTGACTACCACTCAAAAAAAAGAGGAAATAATTGAGATGTTAGAGACAATGACTATCTTTTTCTTCATATTCTTTTAATGGGATTTATACAGTTTTTACAAGGTGATAAAGAGTTGACACACAGATGCTAGGATGGCGTCTTCCTCCTTCAGTGTGTCAAGTCCTCACTCCACACACAGTTTGAAAATATTGAGATGATAGATTACTCACACTCACAATTTGTCAGAGGGGACCTCTGCCCCAACACAGGAGAGATGGATTCTTTAGAGAAAAACCCTGGGGGGTGGTGGGGGGTGGGGGAGGGGTGTGGGGGGGGAAAACCATGCATTACCACGGTTTCATCCTACTTGTAAATACCTATTTCCAGTACCAGCCACTCCACCCCCAACTGTGCATAGCTCAAGCCCAGATCACACACCTGGGCTCCCCTAAGGAAGTAATTTTGAGTAGATCCAGGAGGATGTGCTCCCAAGTTATCTCGCTTATTGAGGAGTTACTCCTTTGTCTTAACAATTCTCTTTCTTAAAAGCGTACTTTGAAATGGAAATAATCCCGGGAGTAGCAATGTAACAAAGTACCAACCCTTAGTATGAATTAATTCTTCAAATATGACATTAAGAAACACTCTGCTTTTTTTTACTATTTTAACTCTAGATCTCTTCCTCCGACCATTTTACCCACTGTGCTTCCCAGACATCCTGATTCCAGTTCTTCCATTTTCCAAACCATCTCTCCTCTGTCATTCTGTTTTGTGAAACTTTTACTGTACTTACTGCATATATACTGGGCTGCATATATTAAGAATTTCTTTTTTGCCTGGTAATCAGAATTTTGAAAGCCACAGGATAAGCCCACTTTCAGTCTGGCTTATAGGGTTTTTCCCAAATGTCCTTCCCAGCCTTCTCTCTCTTGCTCCTCATTCTTTTAAGCATATTACTAACTGCCTTCTTCTTTTTTTTTTTTAAAGATTTTATTTATTTATTTGAGAGAGAGAATGAGATAGAGCATGAGAGGGGGGAGGGTCAGAGGGAGAAGCAGACTCCCTGCTGAGCAGGGAGCCCGATGTAGGACTCGATCCTGGGACTCCAGGATCATGACTTGAGCCGAAGGCAGTCATTTAACCAACTGAGCCACCCAGGCGCCCTACTAACTGCCTTCTGTCCTACATACCTCCTTGAACATATTCCATGTCTTGGTGCCTTTGTTTGTGCCTCTACCCCATTTCTCTGCTTGATGAACCATTAAGGCCTAGTTCAGATATCATCATTTCTATGTTCCTCCCAGGCAGAATTAAGCACTTCCGGTTGCATTTGGATCTCTCTGTCTCTCTCTCAAAGCACTTAGCACATCCTGTATATTTAGTGTGTCATCTCTCTGTGATGAGAAACTCCTCAGAGAACAGCCAAATATGATGCCAGGCCCTCAATGTCCACTGAGTAAATGAAAAGAAACACAAATAAAATAATAACTTTTGTAAAGTATCAAAGAACATTTTGACTGCATAATTGTGGGATTTTGAGGAAATCTTGGAAGAAGCAACACGTCGAAGGCATTAGATCGGGAAGGAGCTTCTACCCAGCCAATGATGGTGAGAATCCCATGGTGGAGTAAGATGTGAAGTAGATAAATGATAGGTGGTTAATTCTGGGGGTGAAAAAATTTTAAATATCTAAATTTAGATATTTATTGGATCTTGATATCTAAATCAAAGATGAGGGACATGTAGCTGCTTTTCAACCAGGCATTAAATATGAATAATCTTTTCATTTTGGAAAGTTTGGGAACACAATGAGAATTTAATGACTCTGCTTAGATCAATTAAAATAAGACATTTTATAAGATTTTCATTTCTACTCCCAAGCTCTTTAATTTAGCCAATTTATCTTTGAAAATCTAAATTAAGAATACTAGCTCATCTTTGAAAATCTAAATTAAGAATACTAGCTACTTTTCAATATTTTCACTGATCATTTTCAGTGATAAAAATGTCTGTGGCATAAAACTGTTGGTAATAATTACTGATGGGCTAGAGACTGCCCAGTGAAATATTTTGTCAATTTCTTCCCCAGTAATTTTACTATTTCTTAGACATTTTTCCCCTTTAAGTTAAAAATGTTATTTTGTTCATGTTTCTTTCCAATCTTAATTAATTTTTTGTATAAAAATTTTTTATTTCAAAAATGCAAAGAATTTCTAAATTGCACAGTTAATTCTTATGAGAGCAGAAACTGTTATCATAGGATTAACCAATAATCATTTCTACACCTGACTAACTTAATCCAAATCAGAGCTTTAGTTCACTAATATCTGCACTTACGCTCATTAGCACAGTTCACTAGAGATTAGTGTATTTAGGTGTTCTCACTTCTGTCATTGAAATGTGTTCCTCTTTCCATTCCTTGCATATTGATAATCATCAGACCTATGGTTTATCTAATTTGAGTTGAATGAAGCAGAACTAGATTCATTCCAGAGGGAATTAGAATTAATAAGGACAAAAACCTTGTGTTCAAATTTTATTTTAAGAAAAGCCTGACACAAATGAGAATATAGGTATGGGGTGTTGCTCAGTTCAAATCATTTTGAGGGGGGGAGAAAAAAAACCAACTTCAGATCTTTGGTAGAAAAACAGATCTCTTTCTCTTCCTTGACATTATAAAACGTTTATAAAATATGGTTGCTCTTTGGTCTTTAATTCGCTTTTGCATTTTTCATTCACTATGGATTCCTTCTTCCCCTCATCTGTTGTTGTAGCTTTTTAATTTCCCCCTCATTTCTTTCCCCTCTTTTTTGTTTATCTCCAGTTTTCTCTCTTTCTCTTCTTTCCGTTTCCTCTGTTCTCCTTCTTTTTTCTTTTCTCTCTTTAAGCATGCTGTAAACTTATTCATTCCCCAAAGGCAAAAACAGCTATCTGAGCAACACTTTGTCAGCATAATACATTTACAGAATGCATATTTATGAACCTTTGAGCTTTTATTGTTCCACGGGGCAAATAAAAAACATGAAAAGTAGCAATATAGTGTTTCAAAGGTCCCTCAAGGAAAACAAAAGTAGCTGGAAATAAATTTGGAAAAAGGTTCTTCTGTAAAAACAGAACCTTGAATTTGTACATGCAAAACTTTGAATAGTAGAAACCATTTTTGTTCTTCCTCCTAAACTAAGACTTAGGAAATTTTAAACTTTTTAATAGGTCTAGCCTCTTAAAGTTTGGAAAAGAAAATAATTTTAAAAGAGGATTGGACATAAATGTTTATAATCCAGAGAATCTTAAAACAGCATGTTGCATTTGGCTGTAATAAAAAAAGGGGGAAGGAGGGGGACTTTAAATTGAAAAGCCCATCTTACCTCCAAATTACAAGTTTGGCTTCCAGCGTGGAGTCCTATACTAAATTGGCTATATTAAAGAGCTTGGGAGTAGAAATGAAAATCTTATAAAATGTCTTATTTTAATTGATCAAAGCAGAGTCATTAAATTCTCATTGTGTTCCCAAACTTTCCAAGATGAACAGATTATTCACATTTAATGGTTGGTTGAAAAGCAGCTACATGTCCCTCTGACCACATCCAAGCAGAGTGGGATAAACTAAAGGAGGTGAGAAGCCTACAGGTGAGAATTCTGAAGAATTCTGAGGGGACCGCTAAGTCCCATGTGTTGATTTAGATATCAAGATCCAGGAGGGTGGTTCTTCAGGATCATCTCTGTCCTTCAATACATTCCACTGATTGATGCCCTACACTTCAAGCTCTCAACCAACTAGTATCCCCAAGACCTATGTTTAAAAAGCATCAGAATTGAGCTTCCAATTTTGTGATTCCTGCAGTTTGGTTAGAAATGGAAGATGCTTTCTAGAACCATTACCCTAAAGTTAACCTTTAATCACTGGGCAAACAGGTCTTGGCAATGAGCTGTACCTAAATTAGGAACTGAGTTCCAAAGAATAAACTGAAACTAGATTCTAAATTCCATTTGAAGTGGGAAGAATTGTAGACTTCTTGGACTGAGAAACTTTATAGTATTTAATTTCCATTGAATAATGTGTGCTAGAGAGCAGTACATCCCTAACAACCCCATTCATCTTGCCATTGTATACTTTAGGTTTAGGTCTGCAATTACATAACACTTGGAGAGAGTTTTCTTTCCTATAGGGGACAGAAGAGAAGCCTTAGTCCTCAGCCTTATTCCGTCCCAGCCTTCAATGATAGTTTTCTTGACTTTCCCTTCTCCTAGTCAAGTCGTTGTCTTCTATTCCAGACAAAGGAAAAACCCTATGTAGTGACAATGTGTAAGTCTTAACAACATCTCAGCCAATCCAAGGTTAGGAGGAGATTTTGTTAATTCTTAAGTTCCCTAGGAAAAGTGCCATTCCTTACCTCTCACTTTGTTAGTAAGAAAATCAGCTCTTGACAATGAATTCCAAGGTTTCCATCAAACGCCAATTGGGAGAAGAATGGTAAGCACCAAGAGAGCAGAAACAAGTCTATTTCATTTGTCCTGTACATACGGCTCGTGTCTGTTAATGTGCCGGGGATATAGTTGGTAGACAACGGATATGGCTTATGTTAATTAATGTAAATTACACTTTAGTCTTTATGAATTGCCCTCCTCAATTACCCCTTCACTAACTCTTACTGCACACATTATGTTTGTTCTGCTGGGGTGTTAAACAACCAACTCTGTATTTCACTGAGCAGAACAAAGGAATTGATTTTTATGCCTTTGACATTAAGGCATGTCACATTTCCCTCTCCTTCTCTCTATTTTATCTGCTTCTTTCACTTTTTCTGCCTCCATTCCACTGATTGCAGTTCTATGTGGGACATTAATAATTGTAACAACTGCCTCCAGGTAAACCCACACATTAGATCACTGTGCATGAATAGTCAGAGCGTCCCCATCATCTAAAACTGAGAATTAGGAAAAGATTTTAAAGAGCAGTAGTTAAATGACAACTGATAGCATTGAGAACGATTTAATACACCATCTGTCTGTAGTGTTATTCACTGAGGGGGGAGACACCAGGACGGGTGGTCCTCAGGAAGAAGAAAGAAAGAAAATGACCTCAAGAACTAGGTTGCTTGGAGGGGCCTCTCCTGTTCAGTGCATCCTTACCTACATGGGTTAAAATACAGTCTCCTAGAATGACATATGAAATCCTGCTTCTATCTCTAGCCTTATCATCAATTTATTTCCTATACATACGATGTCCTCCCTTCACACTGAACTACTCTGTTTTCTGAGCACTAAAATTTTTTCTTGCCTCCCTGACTATGTATGTGTTTTATGTGCCCAGTAGACTCCTACTCATCTCTCAAAAGACTGTATTATGGACTCTAGGAATCTAATCTAACACCATGGCCCTACAGAGCCCTCTTTATCTCTGTTACATCACTCCTAAACTTTTGTTGTAATTATAGAATTCTGGGTTTCTTGAAGGACATGGCTGTGTGTGGTTTGTTTTTATATCACTGAGGTCTAGCACAGTGGACAGATGAATAGAAGGATGGATTAATGAGAGATTAAGGACTTAGTGGGATATTGTTACTAGGGTGATGGAGCTTGGGATATTTGATGATAATGATAATGTGTAAGAAAAGCAGAGTTGGAGATGGCTAGAAATGCACTGTTTGCCTCTTCCAGTATTAGCTATTCCCTATGTATGTATTTTATTTTTTTCCTTAGGTCTCACACATACTATCACCATGTTTGTATGACATCTCTCTCCTTTTTACTGATAAATACTGCTGAAATTGATTTCTGAGATCATCAGCTGGCCAGCATTTTAGAGAGAGTATTCATCAACACTGATGCTAGTATTTTCCACAGATAACAAAGTTCACTGTTTTCTTTAAAAACTCAAGTGGTAAATAAAGATGGCTATAATCCTCTGCAGTTCTTCCTGTCTAGATGTAAAGTCCATTTCCCATCCCCTGGAATCTGAGCTGGCATTATGACTTGTATTCACTAATAGAATGTGGTAAAAGTGAGGATGTGCCAGTTTTGTGTGGAGGCCTTCAGAGACCTGGTGGCTTCCAGCTATATTCTCTTGGAACCTTAGGCTCCCACACAAGGAGTTCTGGCCACTCTGCTTCAGAGATCATGCGGACAGAGAGAGATAGCCAGCTGTTCCAACCATCCTAGCCAAGGTGACAGACATGTGAATGAGGCCATCTTGTATTTCCAGTTATAACCACTGGATGACTACAGCCACATGAGTGACCACGACTTAGACCAGAAGAGAAACTCCTTCCTGAGCCCAGCCTTACTTATAGAATTATGATTCAATGAATGCTCGTGGTCTAAACCACTGAGTTTTGAGGTGGTTTATTAAGCAGGATAATGGGAACACTCAAGAGCCCGTTTAAGATTACTTAAATCAGCCTTAAAATGATCTCCCAAATGATGTATTTTTTAGCAATGAGACTGCCAACATATGATGCCTGTAAAGCATTCATTATAATTTTAAAAATCCAATGTTAGATACGTATCAATCTTGCATGGCTTTGGATGTGTTCCTTATTTTCCCACTGCCCTGCTCAGCAGCTCCCTTTTAAGCTGTGTCAATGCTTCAAGAATAATGCTTTCCTGCAATTTATAACTTAGCCATAAGATTTTGACCGAGGCTGAACCTTGGTATCTAAAGTGTCAGAAGGGGGCATTTTTATGTTTATCCTGTAATCGGCTCAAAGAAGTATGTACTAACCTTATGTCTTTTTCAATGTGTGTGTTCTCAGTAGAGCAGCTTCCAATGTCCAAGGACACGTGAGAACATCTGAGTTTTATAGAATCATGGATCTACTTACCACTCAAGTTTTTCTTTAGAGTTCAGCTCATTCTATCAGGAATGTTAAGTTGGGAATTTTGATGAAGAAGCAAATTACAATATATGATTTTTCCAAAGTGAGTATGCAACTTTTTCTAAAGAACTGGGTTAAATAACGGCTTCACAACTTTTGGCCCACATCCATTCCACGGGAGTAAAAATGTTTTGGTTGATGAAGATTTTATAAAGAAAACTTGTTCAGAGGGAACTGAGCTCTGAGGTCTTCTGACAAAGGGGAAGGTAGGAGACGTTTCCCTCTGCTTACCAAGCTTAGTGAGGGGACTTCAAGGGACCACTTGGAGAGTGTGGGACGTGTCTTTTGCAGTCATGGGGGCACAATGGTGCCTGACTCCTGCTAAGGAACTGTGATCACAGATTTGAGGGCTGCCTCTGGGAGTGCAAACATGATCTTCCCATAGCAGGTTAAATCTGAGAGAATATCAGGGACTAGATGGGGAACTCTTAACCTGATTGTTAGGTCCCTTTTGAAGGAGATCCTACCTCAAAGGGCTTTCCCAGTGTGGGACTCAGAAGAAGTGAAACAGAGTGAATGTCAGGAGCAGCCAGTCAAACGGGTCCATCTGTGCTCTTCTGGCACCAGGGCCTTGTGCCTCAGGAAAGCAAGGGGGACTCAGAACTGTGGGAGAAAGTCCGCTTTGACAACAGTAGCCCAGGGAGCACCAAGGCAGCTTCTAACAGTCCCAGTCAGGAACATCCTGCCTCCCCTTTACTTCTCCTTCCCTTTCCTCGGCCCCTGGATGGGTCAGAAACAACTAGTAGGAACGAGGTAGCAAGAAAGAGGGAAGAACCATATGTCCTTCCTCCATAGTAATGGTGGGCCCACAGTAGGACCCAAACCCACATCTAGGACCCTGGAAAGAGGAAAGTTTTCCTTTATATCAAGTATGAAGTTATGGTTATTACCAGAGCCTGGACACTTTTGCCTTAATCGAGACTGTGCTTTTGACTTGTGATTGTAGGATGTTCTGTTTCTCAAAATAGACCAGAAAAGTCATGAGTGAGAACAGAGAAAAAACTATTTCCACTGAATACATTTTAAAGGGGCAGAGGAAGAGAAAATAAAATTGCGTTGTGATTACATTCCATGTAATCAGATATATTGTACGTCAATACATTGGTTATATGAACTGAGGTGATCTTTTTCAAGAATTGCTTTTTTGTTGAAACAAATAATGCAATATATGTTAAGGAAAAAAAAAGATGAAGAAGGTAGCGGGAGGGGAAGAATGAAGCGGGGGAAATCGGAGGGGTAGACGAACCATGAGAGACGATGGACTCTGAAAAACAAACTGAGGGTTCTGGGGGGGGGGGAGGATGGGTTAGCCTGGTGGTGGGTATTGAGGAGGGCACGTTCTGCATGGAGCACTGGGTGTTATGCACAAACAATGAATCATGGAACACTTCATCTAAAACTAATGATGTAATGTATGGGGATTAACATAAGAATAAAAAAATTAAAAAAAATAAAAATAAAAAATAAAATTTAGGAACAAAAAAAAATTTTAAATCAAATTAAAATCTATTCTTATCTCCTTTTCCAACAATAAACTTCATTTATTCCCCACGTCTTTACTTTTCAAAAAAATATGATAGATGAAGGGAGTGGGTCACTTTGGAATTATCTGAACAATAAGTATTCTAAAACCCAACTATTATTTATTAATATTAAAATAATATGCTAATTTTTTTAGCTGGGCCAACCTTGGTCAAAAATGTATCATGATCACACATCCTAACTTCTTAATTGATGTAATTTATTGATACATAATGGTCAGTGATAAAATCTGCTTTTATACATTTTGTGTTAAAATGTGGTAAATAGTATACAGAACACACAGGGAAAAGAAGCTTCTCACCTTTTCAAAAAATTAGTAGGGGCTGTCAATTGATATAGCAATTGAATGTGACTATAACCATAGTAGTACAATGTCATGAATTTCTGTAATAATATAATATAATTAGCAAGATAATTGAACAGATTTTTTTTCAGCAATAATTTTTCTCTGAAGATGTCTAAATTCTCTCCCAAGATATATTATTTTTACTTGTGAGAAGGAAAAAAAGAGTTACAGCAAGGCTAACAGACTTGCCCAAGGTTAGATACCAAATCAATGAGAGGAAACCCAGAATCCCCACCTGGAAGCCTCAAACTACCTGACTAAGTGTAAGGTCTGGTGAAAACATAAGGAAGAGCACAGCTTCAATGGGAAATGAGGAAGGAGGTATATACCCTATGGGTGAAATGTTAGATCTTTTCTATTTCTTGTTTTCCAGCTTGTTTGAGTCTTTATGGAGTTCTAAGCTAGATGTATCTGACATGTATCTAATAAAATGGTCCCTGGATACACATTTTGGCATCCTGTGCCTTGCTTCCATTGTCTATAATTGAAAGTACAGGACTGGTCTTGAACTTTGCCAACAGAAGTAAAAGGAAAAAAAAAACCTCTCTTGGTAGTAAAATACACAGATTGACTTCATAAAGAGGAAGTTTTAAATAAATGGAAAATGCACAGAAAAATAGAAGTACCTGGGAAAATAATGTTCAGAAGATAGTTTTTTTTTTTTTAATATCATCAGCAAATTTGTCTATGTTGAAGCAGAAAAACACTCAGATCCAATCCTAATACTGATGTTCTAGTCATCTATGGTGGATATAACAAACTACTCCAAAACTTACTGATATAAAAAAGTAAAAACTTAGGATCTCATGGTTTTTGCCCATCAGGAGTCCACACATATCTTACCTGGGTTCTTGTTCTCATCGTCTTTCCCATAGCTATAATCAAAATCTTGACCTGGGCTGTGGTCTCATCTGAAGTCCTGACTTAGGGAAGATCTGCTTCTAAGGTCACTTGTGTGTTGTTGACAAGATCCAGTTCCTTATGAATTGTTGAATTGAGGGCCTCAGTTTCTCACTGGCTGTTCTCCCTGGCTGTTTCCACGTAAGTCCCTCCATAGGGAACTCACAACATGCCAGTTGGCTTCTAGCAGAGTCAAGTGAGAGAGCAAGAGAGGAAGAGCAAGGTGGGTAAAACAGAAGCCAGAGTTTTTTTGCAAACCAATCTCAGTAGCGACATGCCATCACTTTTGCAAGTGTTTTATGTGTTGGAAACAAGTCACTGGGTCCAGCCCATACTCATAGGGAAGAGACTGCACAGAGGCATAAATACTGGGAGGAAACGACCATAGGGAGCTACCTACCATATCGGATTCTGCAAACCAGTAAGTTATGCGTGCAGAGCAGGTGACAGCTCTTGTCTACTGTCCGAAGTAGAAGTCTGAGCACTTCTGCCCACTGCATCTTGGAATCACAATTGCCAAGGAAAATACAGTGCAGTCGAGCACTAGATAGAACAACACTTTACTCACCTAGAGAAGAGACAGAGCACGATCGGTAGTGGGCATTGATTGCCCATGAGCAGCAGATCCCTCCCAGCAGCCAATGTAGGGCTGTTGGCCTGCTCACATCGCTCTTGTGCTGCTGCAAAAGGACCTCATCCCCACAAAAGACAGATAGAGCAGTGGGGTTGGCCAGGTGCCATAGAGACACACACTAAAGTAGAACCAAGGAGCACGTGTTGAGTCTGAAACATGGAAAGACTTTCCTACACAGGATGATAAGCCCAGCATAGACTAGGAGGACTCTATCTCTTGGTAAGAATGTGTTCCAGGTGGAAGGTCCACTTTTATTCCACCAAGTGGGGGTCAAAAGACTGTATGCATAAGACTGCCTTTCCTAACAATGTGAGTTCAGGCAAGTCACCTCAAAAAATTTTAGCTTCCTCATGCATAAAATGAGGAGTTTGGATTTGAGTCCTCAATGTATTTCCATTTTTCTAGGTCCATTGTTCCCTCATTACCAGTTTAGTTAAATAACAAATATAGAGGCAGGACCAACTACGTGGCAAGCACTATGCTGGATCCTGTGAGGATGGTCACTGCTCTTGCCCACAAGTACTCGAGGGGCCCCTGACCCACTGAACCGGGGGACTTTGACTCCGTCTTTTAAATGTGAGGATGAATCCGATTTCTCCATCTGGCTGGAGCTGGTGGTATAGTGGTGAGCATAGCTGCCTTCTAGTCTCTCCATCCAGCATATGCCCCAGAACATTCTGTTTCATTCAGAAATACTTTGTTGCCGCTCTATGAGACAGATTTCATGACTGATAATAGATGAATACAACAGGGATCAAATGGTTCAGTGTATCTTGCTTTATGGAATGAATATATTTCTGAAAATGGATTATTCAAGCCAGAATTTTGTTAGTACTGTAAATGCTTTGCTCTAACATATATGCTTTATTCTTTTAACAAAAGAGAGTGAATAAGTCCATGGCATTAATTTTGTATAGAATACCACTTATGTGTGGGTGCATGGTTTTTTAGGAAAAACAGAACGGTTTTCATTCTTCGTGTATTCTTTAAGAAGAGGGGCAGAGAATAAAGCACAGCGTGAGTCTGTGGAAGGCTCAGATGTGTAGAGGAAATTCACTAGGGCTATCCTTTTTCCAACTCTTGTATCCTTTGTTAGCTCTTACCCTGTCTTTATGAGTAGAAGCCCAGACATTTTCATCTCTTTAGCCTTCCCAGTACCCTTCCTAAACATATAAGCTCCCACCTCTAAGAGCTATGGATTGGATCTTTGGACTATGTCTGCACTTCTAATGGAATGGCTATGCTATACTTAGTCCAGGGACTGATGGGGGGCAGCCTGAGAGACCACAGAGGTAGAGGCAGTTGTGCCAAATGGGGACAGAGACAATGATGATCAACATTCATTTAGGACATGCTGTGTGCCAAGCACTGTAAATGCAGCATCTCATGTATTTCTCGGATAATAACTCAAATAAGTAAGTATCTATATCATTCACATCTTACAGATGACAAAATGCAGAATTAAACAATTCAGTTCTCTATATTGACTGAGCCAGGTTTGGAAACCAAGATCTGAATCCAAAGCTCTATACAATGCTGGCATGATAAACTTTTAGGCAAAATATAGTGAAATGAGAGAGATGTTTGATGACAATTCTGCCCCTCCTTCCTCTAGACTCTTTGGAAAACTTCTTGTTGGAAAATAGCCCGAGTTCCCTTTGCTGAAAACTGAGGAAAAGAAACATTTATTGAATTCCTACTATGTGCCATGCATTTTCACATTATTTCACTCTAATCTTTGTAATTAGCCCAGGAGATATTTATTCACTCATTTGACAGATACTTAAGGAGTGCCTACAATGTGACAAAGCCCTGAGGGGATACAGAAGTGAATAAAGCATACATAGTTCCTGCCTGGGATACAAACAGAAAAATGAACAGACATTTATTTATTATACTGTATAATAAATGCTGTAGTAGGCAAGGCTCAAATGCCTAGGGGACATGGGAGGAAAAATTCCCAAGTGCTGAGAGGTCAGAAAAGACCATTAACAATACCATATTTTTGTTTCTCATATCTGCAGATTTAAGTTATCTGACATGGTTTCCTTTGCATGGTGGGTACCTACAATCAGTTGTAATTTATCAGCCAGAGAATGCATCATGCAAATCTTTAAGAATTGATCCAATGAGGTAGATGATACCTGTGGAAACTCAGTGGCCATATCTTCCATATATCTAGGTCAGGAACCTGCATTTTTAACAAAAAGATGATGAAAATCCTGCTTGCTCTTTGGATGATCGTCAAAGCCCATGGATTTCCTATTAATTGGCAAAGGGAATGCCTACACTCAGGTTTCAGCTTGGGAAAAAAAAGCAAAAACAAAAAACCCTTGAGCTGACTCTTTTCCATTGCTAAGAAGTTTGGTTGCGACATTGTGTGGCTTGCCTAAAGGTTATGCCGTCTATTAATTCATGGTAGTTAAAAATTCATCCTTGAATCCATCTAGTTTATTAGAAAGCTACAGGTGGGATGACATGAACTTGCCCTTGTGAAGAGTTCTTTTACTGAATGGAATTCTGGCACTGTACCAAACATGGCGGAAGATGTTACCATGTATCTAGTGTCCCTTTCTATGAAGATTCAGGGAAGGAATTTTTCTTAGTCCTTGGAAAATCAATCCTGTGGCATGGCTGGGTAGATTTGAACTGTTGCAGCTTTGCTTTGGATGCTAGGGCGCTCAGAATCAAATTCCCAATGTAATTCTGGAAACTGTATATGAACATGCATGATTCATAGCACGTATTACTCATGATACCAATTTCATCTATTTCCCTACTCTCATTTTCTCTTCATCCAGCTTTTTTCAGCTGTTTATTTTTTTTAGCTGATTGTATTTTTAAATTAATTCTCTCAGATTCTATTTGGGAAAAGGTGAGCCAACTCATGAGAATGATTGAGAATTTAAATTTTTAGGACAATTTCCTACTTAAACAATATGTGCAAGACAAGCATCTCTAATGATTTTTAATTTTACTACCCTAAACTGACATGATTTTCCATAGTAATGCAGAGGAAGAATGTACAGAGTTTTCTTAAATTATGAAAAGCCCCAAAATAATTGATTTGTATTTGGCTTGAAATAAACTTTACCATTTACTTATGACGATGAGTTCATCTGAGTTCTCATTCAAAATTTTTCAGGAAACAAACTTTAAGTCATTATATAATCCTAATTTAGGAGGACCCGCGAAATTATCCCAGCAATTTTTATTGCCCTCTGCTCAGCACCATCTTTCTCTTTTCTGCAAAGGAGAGGAATGGCCCATTCTTTTAATCTGATGCACAAGAACAGCCTGAACTGTATTGATATCTCTTTTTCTCTATCTCTGCTTTTCACTGGGGTGGTTTGAACTTTTCCTAGTTTAGCAAGAGAGATTATTTTGGCTTCAAGTTACTGATAAACGGCAAATTGCTTGCGAGAATCAAAATAAAAATGAAAAATATTAACAAAGGACAAGTTACTTAACTGCACCAATAAGAATTTGAAAGAATCAAATTCATTTTTAAAAGGTACATAAGCAGAAAAACTATTTCTCCAGTGTGATTTTATTATATTCTATGTGTGTGTGTGTGTGTGTGTATGTGTGTTATATTTAGGACAGTTTCTGCTCATGTCATTCAAGTATTTTTAGAAATTAAAATTGGATTAGAATATAATACCCATGGTTGTGTGACCAATAAATTGTATGCACAGTATGTTTTCCCTCTTTTTTCAAATTGCCTTAATTTATTTACCTTTTTCACACAGAGTTCATATATTATAAATCACAGGGATGTTTCAGGGCATGACAGACCCTCATTCCTGAACAGAATGGTCTCTCATGCATAACTTTCTTTGATCAACAACTTAAGCCAAATGAGTTTAGGGTGAAAAGAACATGGAACATATTTAAACCAGGGAAGACAACAGCATATGGATTGTCTGTGGTTTGGTGCAAGAGATATCTATTGTTAACCTGGTGCTCTGTTTTTACTCTTCATGAAAACAAATGGATTTCTCAATAGGACATACATAATAGATTTTAAAACTTAAGATTCAGTCATTCTTTTTGTGGTTCATAAAAATAAACATTTGACCTAATTTTTAAAAAGATAAATTTAAAAACCCTGAATTGCTTTTTGATTTAGTTCTTGGAAAATTAACAAAATAGGTATCCATCTATAATTCTAAGTCAAAAGGTAAACGTTTTTTGAAAAGAGGACCAATGGTAATATAAGTAAATATTTACCCACAAAGAAATCCTTGGCTGTGTTATTATAAAATTTACTTTTACAAAAATATTATGAATAATCCTGTCTTTACTGCTTAAGAGAAATTCCACAACGTTAGAGTGAGATCAAGAGAATGATTGATTACTTTAATGTTGATTAAAATATAATTTCAAAAATTAGCCCCAAATCTATAATAAATTTGTTTTGGGTTGATCTGATTTTTATTTTATGCTTGTGAGGCTTATTTTTATTTCATCACCAACTATATAATCCTTATGATTTATGTGACATTAGGTGAGTCTTTTGCTAGTAAAGTTAGTTGATGTAATGTTTACCAAATTCTCATTAACCTAAAACCTAAATAGCATCTTCTGTGTGTTTTCAGCATATTTAATATGAGTTTTGTCCTGAACTTTTTTATTGGCATGTCTACAGTTTAATTATATATTGGCATGATAAAACAGACATTTTTTGTTTGAGCACATGATCCTCATTTAAAGAGAACACCTAATTATCTAATTACATGGAGAGTTTTAAGTCATTCCAACTTCTCAGGTGAAAAATATAGTATACATGCTTAACAAGGGTGGAAGGGCTAATTATATATTTATCAGAGAGGCAATGTTTTATTTACAATTAATATATTTGAGCACCTTAGGTAAAATGTCTTTTGTTAAAAAAGCTTCAAGAGTTGATAATGAAGATAAATTTTAGCTTGACCAACACATATCAAATAAATACCATCATTCCAGAAATGTTAAAGTTAATTCTCTTATAACTGGGAAGCTGTGAACTAATTTGTTTGAAATAGTTCTTTTGCTCTACTACACAAACAATACAAAAATCCCTTCAACCTTTCATTGTCATGAAACAAATTCTTCAGTTTTAATTGTGAGAGCCATTAAACTTTATTAAATACGTTTACATTCAAATGCATTTAATCTCTTTCAGTCAACACATATCAGAAAAATGATATATTTATTTTAAAAAATATTTTAAGTGGTTATACAAACTGTTTTCTCTACAAGTGAGATTCACTTATTTTCATGGTGGTTCTTGAATGTTCTTATGTTTAAATTTTTGTCAAACTAGTTCAAGTCTATAGCTAACTCCTAATATTCAGAAATTGATTTTTCAGGTTCAGGATTATTCAACTTCTCTGGCACAACACCCTATCTCTTTTGATTACTGTGTTTTTTAGCTCCCTGTCCGTCCATTCATTTGATCATCATTCTACAGTATTTACACTCTTCCTACTTGTGCTAGGTACTATGCTGTGCTGTAGACACATTCATGCTCAAGACAGACCTATTTCTTCTCTCGGGGCTCTTTCATCTAGACATAAACAAGCAATTTCACAAATGATTATTTAATCTCATTGGGATAGAAGGGGCACAGGGCTCTGAAAATATTTAATGAGAAGAACTGACTAGTCTTGGGGAAAATGTATGGGTGGGGTCAGGGCAGCATCCCAGAAGACTGGCACTTAAGTTTAAACCTGAAGGATGAGGGTTGTTGGCCCAGAGAAGGGGGATAACGGATTAGTCGAAGAGCATTCCCGGCACAGGGAAAAGTATATGCAAAGGTACAGAAATGGAAAGGAGATTAGCAGTCACTGTATAGAAATGCCAGAAAGGGGAGGGTGGCTATAGATGAGGCCAAGAAACTTGATAGTGGCCTATGGCTTACACCACCTGTCAGAAGGACAAGACATGAAGAGACTTGAGTGTCAGTTCATGATATTTCTCACCGTGACTCTCAGAAACCTTGGAGGAAGAGAGGAAAGGAAGGAAACTAACACTGGGGCCAGGCACTTTTTGTCTCTTCTTTCACAAAGCAGAGACAACTATTCTGGAACTTTCACTTTCTCCTCCTGTGAACAATGGGTTTCAAACCCCTCCAGTCTAATTCTTTCTCCCTACTCCATTGTCTTGTGAGAAGTCTCTATTATGGAGAAAATACGAAGAAAATGGCTTCGAACAGTTCCAGGTAATCTTGTGAATGGATTGTACTTATCTCTCTTCCCTTCATGTTTTCTTCTTGTTATCTCCCTCTCCTTTTTTGGTGCCTACCTCTGCTCTCTAGTGCCTGGACCTCTGATGCCATCCATCATCTCTATACTATGCATCTTGGCCTCCCAGGTATACTTTCTGTGACCCACTGTCTTGAGGTCCTACTCTCAAATGGTTCAGAATGGTTTAAAGCAACAGTGATCAACTCTTGTTTGCTTCCAGGACACATTTAACGGGTATAATCTGAATGCATGACGTATGCTCATGAATACATACCCAAGTGTTTTTCTTTCTGGGATGCAGCACGAGTGAGGAAGGTTTTGCAATATAGTTAATTTCCAGTGTACTTACTATAACTTAGTTCCCTGGTTTATAGAATTTCTACAAGTATCTGTGAACATTTAAAATGCACATTCTCCCAGCAATTTTTAAGAAGTTATCTTTCAGAAATGCTCCCACATGTGCCCAAGGATATATATGTTGGGATATTAATTGCAACCTTTTTTGTAATCATAAACATCACAAACAAATGAAATGTCTATCAACAGGGGATTGAGTACATTTTTACAATTTTACAATTATCTAATTACTTATCTACATTCATGATTTTCTTTGGAAATGCCTGTGAGTTTTGAGTTGTAAGGACAGCAAAAGGGGACCTTTGTGTTTTATTCCATAGTTATACGTTTGATTTTTTTCCCCAGTGAGTGTGCATTAGTTTTACAATAAAAGTCATTAAAAATATCTTGTTCCTCCCAAATGGTGACATTTTAGGCATTGAGATAAGCCAGGAAGAGAACTACGTTTAGAGTAAGGGCCCACCCAGGCACCCTTTGTCTTAACCCGATGGGGCAGTCACCTACTTTGCTCATGTATAAGGCTGTCCCTGGCCAGTAACATTATATGGGGAAAAACAGAAATGGGAGTGAAGTACTCAGTAAGACTCTCACTGCGGTGTTGAAATTATGGCTGCCTAAATAAAGACTCCATCTAATGGCCTTGCCTGTGTCTCCATATGTGAGAAATAAGACCAGTCTCTATGGATTCCTATCACAGAAACGCAGACTAGTAAGATTTTAGGTTCTTTAGTCTAGTGAACTACGTGAAACTTGACCCGGTGGCCCTGGAAAAAGGGTCTGCAAAGTGAACTTTGTTATTTGGGATAGGGCTAGTACTGGGTAGAATGGTTCAGCCTTAATATTTCCCTGAAAAAGAATTTTTATTTTTATTAAATCTTTATTTTATTAATTATTTAATTTTTATTAAAACAAAACAAAACAAAACAATTCTTACTGGTTTTAAATGGGCCAGTGTGAATTAGTTTCAGGAGGACTGGGAAGCCCTTCCTAGAGCCCTAGTGGGCTGGGACACTTAGTTTTGCTTATGAGTCTGCCTCCTTCATTTCATGGTAAGCTTCTTTTTTTTTTTTTTAAGGATTTTATTTATTTGACAGAGACACAGCGAGAGAGGGAACACAAGCAGGGGGAATGGGAGAGGGAGAAGCAGGCTTCCCACAGAGCAGGGAGCCTGATGTGGGGCTCGATCCCAGGACCCTGGGATCATGACCTGAGCTGAAGGCAGACGCTTAACGACTGAGTCACCCAGGTGCCCCTTTGGTAAGCTTCTTAAAGGAAGAAAATTCTGCATTCTCCTTTCGGTCTCTATTCTTGCACCTGATACACCACAGCACAAAATAAAATACCCTGAATTTATTAAAATCCTCTACTCTAATTTAGCCTAGAGAAGATAGGAAATAGGGGTAAAATAACTTTTACTAATCTGACCAATGTGGCAAAATCAAAAGTGTGAATGCATTGCCCTCCTTCAGAGCTAGGTTCAGAGCCTACTTACAACGTTCACTAGTTGTATGTTCTTGGACACATCAAGCCCTCTGAGACACTGTTTCCTCAGATGTAAGGTGAGGATATTAATAACTCACAGGCTGGGCTAACTATCAGAGATAATATATATAAAGGACCTGCGACCTACCAGAGGCTTAATAAATGGAAATTGTCACAGGGCACTGATTTTGGGGACAGAGAGACATCATAAGTTATTGTTGAAATTATAATATACCTCAAGTTCCTAACATGGGCCCTGCCACTTCTGCCTGCATCCTCCATTACCAAGGCTGGGAGAGTGCTGCTTTATCTAAATCAGTCATTATGGCTTACTACTGAAACTGTGGTTTGTGGCAGGACATAGATAGTCAGATGGAAGAGGTAGGTCTGGTATAGCAGCACGATTATTAAAACTTAGGAGATGACAATCCCTTGAAGGAATTTTTTACGTCCAAGGTATGATCTCCATCATGGGCATCCCCCTGTCTGCCCTGGCTCCAGATCTCCAAGGGACATCAAACTCATGTCAATTTTATGAACATCTGAGTTGAGAATGACCTTTTGGTGCAACAGAAACATTAAAGGAGATTATAGGGCCAAATGCTCAGAGCAGCTACACTCTGAAGTCCCTAGTCTGCAAAATGGCAAAGCTGCTGGAAATTTGCCAGGAGAACCCCACTGAAGCAAGGGGCATGAATAAATAATAATTGTGGGCATCTCTTCTTCCTTTGTTTGAGCTCTTAAGGGGCAAAGACAGCAACATTGATTACGGTGGATTTTACATTTCTTTTACTTTTTAAAATGATTTTGTTCTACTTCTTTTTAACTTCTTTCATATATTACCTATTTTTTATCTTTCCATGGCTCTATTGTTTTTAATTTCCCCATTTTTTTTTTTTATCTTTGTTCTTCATTTTCTCCTGTTCAAACATTTTCCTTTGGTCCTGAGTAAAGCTTCACTCTGTTTATCAGGGTATTCACTGGTTTACCTTTGTCATCATCTTCCTTCATATTTATTGTGACCCCAGATGTTCCTTGTGTTTAATGCTTTTCTGACCCCAAACTATACCTTCCTCCCCTCACCCACCTCCTCCTTTTTATTTTCCATTTTAACAGTCTTATTGAAGTAAAATTCATGTAGTGAATTGAAAAGATCTTAGGTGTATGACACTCATTCTTTATTTCCCGACTCCTGTTTGTGAGCTGTGTCTCTAATGCAGTATGAAGATGTCAATCCTGCACCCAGAAGTAACATAAGTTTGCATATTAAGGGTGTAACAAGCCTCAGGAGCAAGGAGACCCTATAAATGTCAGAATGTAAAACTATTTCAGGGTGGTCTGAAATGCCTGTGTGTGGCTCCATGACTAGATGTTTCCTTCATGTTTGTGAATCCTAGGTGATTTGTCATCTAACTCCCTACATTCTTTTCAACATCTTAAAAATAAAAGACCATGTAATTTTCTTAAAATCTTGATAAACTTGACATTGCTTGTCTTTACCTTTGAGGGTTCAAATAGCAGTTCTGTCCATGAAAGTTGAAGTAGACTATGTCCTTGGACAGCTTCTCAGTATGAAGCTTGTCCTGGGAGAAGCTAGTGTTTACGGTCTTGTTCCCAATTAACCTTGGGGTTTTGTGGCCTCCCTCATGCCTGCCAAGCAGATTATGGCTTAGTGGTGGTATGAAACTCTGCCAATGCCAATTTTCTACATAACAAACTTGTGTTGGCTCAGTGGGAGGACCCCCCTCCCCCGCCTGAGCAGACATGTTTCAACAGAACATATGTGCCTGAGTGCATGGGCTTGCACACATGCACACACGTGCACACATGGAGTATCTATGCTGCACAAGTTCCTCACAATTATAAGAAAATCCTGCTCACATAAGTATGATTCATTTTGACGGGGAGGCCTGAGTGAGTGAATAAAAGGACCTTTTTTTTCTTAGCTGAGCATTTAAAAAATTCCTACCTAGACCTGTAGATATTCATGGAGATCGAAGCATGAAGAACAGAAACTTGTCAGCCAGAACTGCAGGGTGCATTTCAAGCCCAGAATGTCAGAATTGGAAAGAGCCTGAAAGATTGCCCTGGTTAGCCCCTCTCTGGTGCTGGAGTCCCTTCCCCTTGCCAAGGTCTCCCCAAAGCCCTCCTGATGCTATGAATGCTGCCAGTGAGCGGGAACTCACTGAATTACAATTTGGACACAGTTTCAATCCACTAGCTGGTTCCTAAACTTTTCTTTGGTAGCAGCTCATTTTTAATCCTTAGGCTTTCTCTGGGGAGGAAAGACTGAGGTTTGAAAGTCTCCAGGCGTGCTTTTTGTTTGTTTGCTTGTTTCTCCTCCTCCTTTGTATTCTCTAGACCCTAAGTGTGTGGTGATGAGGAAAAGGGACTAGAACTGGCTATGTTGTGCAGCCACTGTGGAAAACAGTAAGGAAGTTCCTCAAAAAAATTAAAAATAGAACTACCATATAATCCAGCAATTCCACTTCCGGATATATATCCAAAGGAAATGAAAACACCAGCTCAAATTGATATGTGCACCCCATAACTCATAGCAGCATTATTTACAATAGCCAAGGTACGGAAGCACCTGTGTCCACTAAGGGATGAATGGATAAAGAAGTGGTGGATATAGTTTATATGTAATAAAATATTATTTAGCCATAAAAACAAGGAAATCCTACCATTTGCAACAACACGGATGGACCGTGAAGGCATCATGCTAGTGAAATAAGCCAGACAGAGAAAGGCAAATATTGTACTACCTCACGTGTGTGTGGAATCTAAAAACAACAACAAAAACATACTACGTTCATAGGAAAAGGGCTCTGACTTGTGGTGACCAGAGGGCTGGGGGTTGGGAGGAGACGGAATCGGAGCAAGGTGGCCAAAAGGTAGAAGCTTCCAGTTATAAGATAAGTAAGTACTAGGATGGAAATATGATGACCATGGCTAACACTCACGTGTGCTGGACAGGAAAGGTGTTCAGGGAACAAACCCTAAGAGTTCTCATCACAAGGAGAAATTTTTTTTCCTTTCCTTTCTATTGTATCTATACGAGAGGATGAATGTTAACTGAACCCATGTGATAATCATTTCACAATAGAGGCAAGTGAAACCATCATGCTGTACACTTTAAACCCATACAGTGTTATATGTTGATTATTTCTTGGTAGAACTGGAAGGAAAAAAAAAGAACTGCTTACCTGGTGCCTCTGTTGGTTTAGTGTGTCAGTGAAGGAAGGGTTCTTTTTGTGCGGGGATCACAGAGTCTTCTTGGGTGAGGGAGGGGTGCCTGTTCCCCCACCTTGGGCTACTCGGCTACGTGGGGCCACTGCTTTCCCTTCCTCGTTCTCTGCTTCTCTGTGGAGAATTACAGAAAACTTCCCTTTGCGCACTAAGCTCAGCTCTTACCTTAGGCTTCACTTTCAGAATATATTTAGCTAGTGGTCCTTCTCATGCCATCTTCCAAAGGGGTGTATGGAGGTGAAATTTTCACATACGTGGTATCATGCGTTCTGAATAACACCAACAGCTTCTTCATCTGTAACTGATACACAAAACCCACCCTCATAAACAAAATACCCATGGCACTCTTGAAACAGAGTTAGAGTGGTTTCACTGTGTAATATGTAGTTAGAAGGTTGGGGATTGGAGGCCCTGGTGAGCTGGGGTTTCCCTCAATTCTTTCTTCCACATTTACCACCTCTCAAGTCTGCCTATTTAGAGAGTTGGTTGAAAATTCATTCTTATATTGAGCTGAAATTTATCTTTGTGAAGTTTCCACAAAACTTGAAATTTGTGGAAGCTGAAATTTATCTTTGTGAAGTTTACACAGAGTAACTTTAATCCATCTTGCAAAGCCTTACAAATAATTGAAGACAATGGCCGTGTTCCCTACTCCTATTCTTTTTCAGGTAAAACAACCTTGGGCCCTTCCATCTTCTTAGGACATAATTTTTTAAAAAGATTTTATTTATTTATTTGATATATATAGAGAGAGATCACAAGCAGGGGGAGGCAGAGGGAGAGGGAGAAGCAGGGAGCCCAATGTGGGACTTGATCCCAGGACCCTGGGATCATGACCTGAGCTGAAGGCAGACACTTAACCGACTGAGCGACCCAGGCACCCCTTCTTATGACATAATTTTGAGTCACTTTGACTGTTGGGTTCCCCTTCTCTCTGTGTATTCTTGTTTAACTCTATTTCTCTTTATCAATCGTGGCACCTACACCTCAGTTAACATTATAGATGTTTCCTGTTGCAAGATATCGTCTCTTCTAGATATGGGGGTGACTTAAAAACCATATATTGCTTCATACTGAACATGCTATCACTGAGGACACATATAACATATTTCCTTATTCTACCTTCATAAAAGTGGTTTGGGGTGTTCAAACCCAGGATCCTATTTCATGCCAGGGAATTTAGCTTTCCTACATGCAGGTCATCATTTCAACTTAAGTTCCTTTTGAATCATGACTTAATAATTCAAGGAACTGACAATTACTCTTAGCCACGAATTTGACAGGCATGCCCTCTAGATCTTCATCCAGATCAGGAAAGGTGATGATGAGTGAAGCAGGGACAAGAACACCATGACGCAGAGAACCTACTTTAAGACTGACATCGGTACAGTAACTATTCAGTGCCCTTTGTATATGATAGTTTAACTTGTTAGCTTCTTAACTAATGCTTCTTGCATCCAGTCTATATTGCTTCATCTTTCCCTCAAGGCTGTCATCTAAGCCATAACAAACGCGGTGCTTCAATACTAAATATCTACCAGACTGTGAAGTCTGTGAGGGCAAGAAATATGTGCTAATCATCTTTGTATCCGTAAGAACCATCACATTTTCTGACGCACAGTAAATACTTAATAAATTATCATTCAATAAATGTGATGAGAAAGACACTGCTAGCGTCTATGAAGAATTCAATGAAATTTAAGACACAACATCTGTCTCGAGGAATCTTAGGAATGTAAGTCTTATGCATGAATATTGCATTCTCCAAGCCACCATGTAGCTTACCTAACACATGAAACAAGTAATACAATCAATGGAGAGAGAGAGAGCACTTGGGGGTGGTTAGAGTGTCAGATAGGCTTTCAGAGGAAGAGAATTTGAGGAAATTAAAGAGAATTTGAGGAAATTAAACTTGGCCAACTAGAAATTCCGTTCCAGTTCTAAAGATTCTATAATTCACGACTACAAAAAATGTCTAGAAATAAAAGAGGGGGGAAAATAACGCCATCTACATGGGTAAAAACAGAATTGAAAGGTGAGCACAAGTTGTCAGGTTGATGTTAAGTGATTATACTTGATAACTTCTATCCATCTGAATGAACAGGGAATAGATTTCTTCCTTTGTACCAAGATCAGGGGAGGATTCCCTCGGGATCCACTTTTTAATGTTTTTTAGGCTCTAACTTCTTCTTTCTCACTCTATAACAGCAGTGGTGTATGTGTATTCTGAGTCTCTCTAAGTCAATAATGGGTCCTAGAATTTTAACCTGGATAGAGTTTAAGAAGTAATCTCTACCTCCCTCATTTTACCAATGCGGTAGCTGAGGACAAGAAAAGTTGAGAGGATGTTCCAGGTTACCCTGGACCTACACAGCCTGAGGTAGACCTACATCTTTGAAACTCCTATTCTTATCGCTAGGAAGAGGAACTTCGTCACAGAAGTTCTTAGAGAACTGAAGTATAATGTCTGGGTTACCCCTGGTACATTTAGAAAGGGATATTATTCTCAAGTGTCAGTCCATTCATGTAGGAGAAATGTCTTCTAAAAAATAATTTCCCACAGTCCTGAAAAATTTAGGGGCTCAGAAGATGTTTGAAGAATGGAAATTAATCCAGTGGGAGCTGGTCAGTGAGTCTCTTGAAGAAGACAGACCAACAAACACATTGTCTAGTCCTTGGCCCTTGAAGCCGGGGAAGAGAGTCAAAAGGAAAATCAAAACAGCATAGGTTGTTCTTTACCTCATTCAATCCAACAGTGTTTTCTGAGAAAGATACTCAGATGGCCTTATTTTTTTAGTAAAAGTTGGGAAGGCGAGAAGGAAGTCAATGGAGTGTCTAGCAATAGTTGCCATTGCCACGACAGCCTAGAGAAGGTATCAGCTCTGAGGCTGGCTTTGCTGGAGGAACCCCGTAACCCTCACATGGTTTTAGAAAATGATTTCTATTCAGACGTAGCTGAGACACATTGTTTTCCATCACATCAGTCCCTCTGTTTCCTCAGCATTCCCTCATTTCAGTCCACGTATTTCTGAGACTCATGCAGGACCAGCCCCATTTAGAAAAGGGGCAAATTCTCCTCTCCACACCCCAAATATCTTCGTCATGGAAGGCACTTGCATTTATATATTAGAGATTTCCTACAAGGCTTCTGTTTCAACAGTAGACTCTTGCTTTAAGTTGATAGTAAAACATATGCTTGACATCAAACATTCTAATTGTTTTCGTAAAGGCATCTAAAATTGGTTTCATCTACTTTTACAGGGTGGACACACAACTTCATGCCCGGTTCTTTATTACCAGCCACAGGCTAGATCTCGGACTGTGAAGCTCGGCTCTGTGATTAAAGGAGGACTTCACTTCTCAGTCGCAGATTCAGCAGAGGCCCAATCGGGCAGGCCCACCAGCTGCAGATTTGCTAACCCGGAGAGCAACCGTGATTGTGGTGCTCGGAATTTCTCCCAGTCATTCCCATCTTATTAATGCTTCAGTGTAGCATAAAGCTTCATTCATTATTCATAATAATCCAGTCAGAGGGCACTCGGAGACCTGATAAATTCTCACCTAAGTGACAACGGCTGACAGGGCCTAGGGTTTTATAGCCCTTCTCCTGCCATAGCAAGGTGCTGTGGGCAAAGGTCCAGAATGATCCTCCACTAATGACCAGTGTGATATACGAGCAGCTGCTGATTTCTTGACACCAAGGCTCCTCGGCTGAGGCTCCCACCTGCAAGCTGTGAGCCGGAGATGAATATCTGTCAGACTGTAAAACTCAGGATCAGACCACAGCGCGGTGTATTCTTGGGCATTAAGAGGTTAATTCTGAGAGTGGGAACATAAGCATTAAGCCTGAGAAGAAAAGAAGAAAAACCACCAGCTCAAATCCCACAGTGAAATCGGTGTAAATTCGGGATTGTGTCATTGGGCTCGACGGACAGATGTTCTCAATCCTGTAAACTCTACTTTGTGGCATCCAGAGGGCTGAATAATCATGATTTTTAAGGTCTGATAAACTGGTTTATAAAAATCAATGATGAGATTTTGAAGAACATTAATTGCAATCCTGACGAAGGGTAGAAACTTTGGACTATTTTGTTAGTTTTAACTTTGTGAAAAACATTTTATATTTATTTATTTATTTATTTATTTATTTATTTATTTATTTATTTATTTTTATAAACCAGTCCTACTCTCCTGCAAGCACATATATTATCTTCCTCTCCATGTTGCAAATTCCAGTTAGGCCTAGGTGTGGTTGTTAGCATTTTCCCTCAGCTTTTTGTATTGAGCAATGACCACTGTGAAGTTTCTCTTAATTCACATTTTTTTTCCTTTTAATTTTTACATTATGTGTGTGCGTTTGGTGCTATCTCTAAATTTTAAAACTTTTAGAGATTTTTCTTGACTCAAAAAAGGAATGGAAGAAAGTGACCTATGGAAAGTCAGGGTCTCAATAAGCATCTCTTTGATTCTGGATGGTCAAAATGTGTGTATGTCATATTTCTACCATAATTATATATATTATATATTTATATATATAGTATATTTCTACCATAATTTTATATATTTATGTATATATGTGTGTTTATTTATAATATATTTTAAATATATATAATATATTTAAAGGAACTGTTCATGGGAACAATTCAGCTCTATTCGTCACACTTCTGTAAGAAGGGTATTTTTCTAAATGCCTTGCGCTGCCTTCTCACCCACTTCTCTCTGGAGAAGAGAGCAAAGCGGCCAGTTTGGTAGGTGAAAGCAGTCATGCATCACTCAGCCCTGCCTTCTTCTCTCCTTCCAGGAGGCCACCTTTCTCAGCTGCTGTCTGGTCTAGTCTTCCATGCAGAATGTCTTGCAGAGGGCAGGCCCCACACCTGAGGGAGGTCCGAGCCTGGGCAGGCGAGCTCCGGGTCAGCAAACTTAGGACTGCTGTGGACCGAAGCCACATCTTCTGCCTCCGTTTCCATCTATAATAAAGCTTCTATTTTTATTTCATTGTGCATTACTGTTTGTCTACTGTTGTGCTGACTTAGAATTCAAGTGGGGAAACCAGTAATATTTATTGTTTCTCCTTAAAACCCTAACAGCATCTATATTAATAATAAACATTTACAGAGAATTGGGGAGGTACAGGGCAGAATATATGAGACATAATTCTGTCCATTGAGCTGATAATCTAGATTTATCACCATAGCAGCGTCTTCTTGGTAATTGGTAGGCACGTGCACTTGGATGTAAATGTTACTTAAATTAGGGTAACTGGAACTCGCCAGGAAACCAACTGAACTTCAAAGGAAAGTTCTTACCTGAAGAATAAAATATGTCTCTAGTCCTCTGCGTAGCGTTCTGAATGTCATTGTTTTTTCTACTCGTCTATAATCTTCATGTGTCAGACACAGTCTCCATTGTAGTCTTGATTCTACTTGAGGAGTGAAGGCTTATTTTCTGCTTATTTTTATACTGTACCTTATTTGGAAACAAGAACCAGTGTGAAAAATACCCCCAAACCACAAAAACAACAAAATGGTGGAAAGCTGTTTGAATTCTAGTGCCAAGGAATAGATTTCTTTTTTTCTCTATGGGTAAAATGTAACACTGCTAGACACATAGAAAACCTCTTAAAAATAAAAAAAAAAAATGTGTGTTTTGTTTTGTTTTTTTTGTTTGTTTGTTTTAGAGGTCACTATCTAAGGGAGGATCTATATTCTATCTCCTCTTTTTCTATTTGCTTAAAATAGTCTCCCCAAAGCTATTTGGAGTCTTCAGTGCCTTTCCCCTTGTCTGCTCCAACAATAAAGAAGTAGAATCTATTTCCTCCCCCTTTGAGTCTGGGATGGTCTTGTGGCTTTCTTTGACCATAGGATGTGACAAAAGTAAGGCTGTGCCTGTTCTGGGACTAGACCTTCAAGCAGACTGGCAGCTTTCACCTCCTTTCTCTTAGAAGTCATCCTCATGAGTACCATAAAGAGACTGAGACCACCATATTTTGAGGAAGTCCAAGCTAGCCCTGTGGAGAGGTCACATGAGGAAGCACTGAGATATTTTCCATGTGAAGGAAGCCTTCTTGGATTTTTCAGCCCGGCCTGATGATCAGTTGAATGCAACTGAGTGAGTAACTCCAGCTGACATTAAATGGAGCCCAGTTCTATGTGAGCCCAGTCAACCCTCAGAGTTATAGGCTATTTTTAGTCATCATTGTTATTTTAATCTACTAGGTTATGGGATTTCTTTTTTTTTTTTTTAACACAGAAAGAGAGAGCTAAAGCACCCCCTAGCTTATGCCTACTCGGCCTTTAAAACCAAGCTTCAGTTCCAACTGCTACACAAAACATTTCCTTGATCAGTTGATCAGTCCACACGAGGGAGTGCTTCTTGACATGTCATCACACTTACTGTTAATATGCCTTACTTGACATTATTTGCTGCAAAGATTAAGTTACTTTTCAGTGTGTTGAAGTTTTAAGCCACTAACTAGTTTATACACTTGTTGAAGGCAAGAACTGTTTTTGCCCCTCTTTATGTACTCTTTAAAGCCTAACTAGGAGTTTGTGTAATGTAGGTATTCAGTAAACATTACTTAGCAATCATTGATTACTGAAAGTATTCTATAATTTTTTTCATCTAAAAAGGATCTCATTGGAGCATCTGGGTGGCTTAGTTGGTTGAGCATCCAGTCTTGACTTCTTGATCTTAGGGTCGTGAGATTTAGCCCCACATGGGACTCCATGCTCAGTGGGGAGTCTGCTTGAGACTCATTCCCCCTGCCCCTCTCCCCTGCTCTCTCTCTCTCAAATAAATAAATTAATTAAATCTTTTAAAAAATAAAATAAAAAGGATCTCATTGACTGTTGACCACAATTATTGATAATAAATGTGAGAATAAATATTCTGACCACCTCCTTTCTCCCCCCAATAACCCAAACTTCCAAGATATTAGCACGTTCAATTAAAAATATTTTTAAGCTCACTCAGATCTTAGTCCCAATACACACTTGTCCTTAACCATTTTCAAAGATTTTGTCTGAGGCTTTTGTGTCTACTTGTTGGTTTTAATACCAAGAAAAAAAAAAGGACAAAACAATTCTCTAGAGAGAAAAAAGACTTTTTAAAGTCTAAAGGAATATTCTTGACAAGGATATTTTACTGCTTTTTTAGAAAGATAAACAATGAAACACTACAATGGAGAAATCACTGATTTCTTCTAAGAGATTCTCTGTAGATTAATGTTTTGGATGAAATTCTGGAGACTTCTGGTCCTTTGGTGGAGGAAGGAAACAACACGTAGTTGGTGCACACGTGTTTTAATTCCCTTAAGAATTTTTATAGACTCTATGTCCCGCAGGGCCCGAATAGACACATTAAACTGGGAAAATTCTCTTTCTCATTCTGTCCTCTTCCCTCATTTATTAGGCTAATTAATTTATTTTAATAAAGTAAACTGCATTCTTGTTCACTCAGAGCCCCAGGCCCTCAGGGCTGGGAATTCTTGTTTTCAGCTGTTTCCTTTAGATTTTTTTGGCATGGCAGCAGCAACCCCTTTGGGGTTTTTTGTTTTTTTGTTTTTTCTGAGCAGGAGGGGAAAGTGTCTAACGTGCAGAAATTCTATCCCTTCACAAAGTAAGTAGAAAAAAAGCGCGCCCCTACTCTGGAAGTAATGGCTAAAAATGTTTTAGTAAGAAATTTTACTGGGAATTTCTTGAGAGAAGGTGTTGCTCTTTCTTTCTTTCTTTCTTTTCTTTTTTTAAAGATTTTTTTATTTTTTATTAGAGAGAGAGAGAGAAAATACAAACAGGGGGAGCGGCAGGGAGAGGGAGAGGGAGAAGCAGACTCCCCACTCAGCAGGGAGCCCGACACGGGGTTCGACTCAAGGACCCTGGAATCATGACCTGGGCCGAAGGCAGACGCTTGACCGACTGAGCTACCCAGGCGCCATGAAAGTGTTCCTCTTTCTATCTCGGAGTTAGCCCTGTGTGTAGTTTGCTGTAGTTTGAAGACAAAAACCTTTGAGCTGAAGCTAAAGCTCTGAAGCAGGGTCATTCTGTCTTTCTCAAACCTGAAGGATAACAATTACGAATGAGGACTCCAACCAGACAAACAAATAGACACCTGAGTGGTAAATGGGTTGCTTTCTAGACATCTGTTCTTGACAGAACACTGCTTTGGTGGATTCTTATGCTTGATTAGGGGTTGAAAATGGCATGAGCATACTGTGTGATACATAGCCCAGCCTCATCACAAGGCAACTTTAGTTTGCTGGTTTTTCTCCTTGTCTTGTTTATTATGATCCAACTTTCCCAGCTCATCACTGATAGTCTTTTGTGGATACTGAGTGGACACGGACTTTCATTTCAAATCCTGTAACACAAAAAGATAAAAATAATAGAAATATTTCTTTTGGAAAGTCCCTAGGCCTGCCTGCAGGTGCAGAAGGTGCTGGTTTCATTTTACTTTATCAAATCAACTGCAATATCTGCCCATAAATCCAAGCTTGAGTTCCTTTCATGGCAGGTCATAAGTACAGTGGTTCACACTTCGTGTTTGTGGATGGGGGTCACTTTCTCAGCAAATTCTCATTTTCCCAGTCCTTGCCTTGGGCTAATAGTTAGTTACAAAGCTCAATCTCAAAAATGTCAAACCTAATGAAAAGAAAGAGGAATCATAAAAGAGAAAGATGGCTGCAGTTACCACCCTGGGTCCCTCTCACTCAGGCTTTGTAGATCCATCAACCAGTTAGAAGGGCAGGCTACTGCCTCTACAGCTTGGGCTACCATTGCCTCCCTAGTATCACTGGGGTACTATTCGTCAAAGAACACTTCTGGAAGAACAATATAGCAAGACCTGGCTGCTGAGTAGCAAAAGAAATCGAACCATGTTTCCACATTCCTCAGCCTATTCACTGCAGCATTTATATCAATCACGAGTGTTAAAAGCTATGAACTTTTAATTTATAGAGCAGATGGGCTTTTTCTTCTTCTTCACCTTGTAGGCTGGGATACCTGGATTTAAAGGAAGGCCAGTGCAATAGGATGGGGGGACAGGTTATGAGGTCCTGTTAGATAGAGTTTTAGGTAGCTACCCAACCTTTCTAACCCAGATTTTGCCATGGCGAGGAAGCTAATACCCACAGAAAGCATGCAATGGTGCAGATCTCTGGGACTTAAAGGAAATTAGCTATAGTTGTCTCTGACAAGAAGACAATAGGGGCATACAAGATTCTTCTCCCTCCCTCCCTCCCTTCCTTCTTTCCTTCCTCTTTTCCTCTCTTTCTTCCTCCCCCCTTTCCTTCCTTCTTTCTTTCCTCTGTCTCTTCTTTCCTCCTTCCCTTCTTTCCTCTCTCCCTTCCTTCCTTTTTTCTTTCCATCTTTCTCCTTCTGTCTGATGCATATTTTCTGAACATCTGTTATGCACCAGGCATAGTACTATGTATGTGGTCTATCATAGGAAAATAGAAACAATCCTTGCCCTCGTGGAGCTTACGTTTTAGTTGGGAAGACATACTTAAGAAAATATTCACAAGTACATATACAACTATTACTGTGGTAAGTGCTGTGAGAAGAACAGAACATGGTGCTACGCACGCATATAATGAATTAGTGAAGTGACTTACCTGTAGCTCCTGACAACTGTCACCAGGCCCTGCCTGTAGGTGTTCAGTCTTTTAGAATCTCAAAGTCATGCCTAGAAGTGGGATTTAGTAGAGAGGATTGTGTGTTCACTGGTAAAATTCAGAGTAGAATAAGACCTACTGGAAGGGTTTCTGTTGCTCTCACGGAATCTTGATTCACTTTCTACCTGACGTTTGATCCCTAATCTCAATGTGTTCAAAACAAATACCATCAAAAAAATTCATCCCTGGAGACCCTGTCTTTTCAAAACAATATAATTGGGAGATAACAATTATTTGGTAAATGTCACCGGTGGTAAAGAACAGACATACATTATAGGGGTTAATAATAATGCTAAATTATGACAAAATAAGGGCATGGGAACCTAATTTATTCAGCTAATCTCAACTTTCTTCTATATTTCTGGTTAAGTAGACACAATCCCAAAAGGCGGATAGTAGCTTTAGGGAGTATATTAATCATTCTTTCATACTCCCATTAGGAAAGAAAAGAAAGAAGAAAATATTTTTTAATATGACAGCTGTTGTAAACATTGTCCTCTTCATAATGCTTCCTTACATGAATACACCTGGTGGTGGTCAGGTTGCTGTCTCCTGGAGGCTTAGTGTAGACAGATGAAGGCTCCAGGAGACCTGCTGACTTGTAACTTAGACTCAGGGTCCTCTCTTGGGCATTTGCAATACTTTTTTCATTCACCGAACAAATTACTGAGCATGTTGTATGCTGCAAGTACAGTACTAGATTCTGGAAACACAGAAGTGAACAAAACAGGCATGACCCCAGCCCTCATGTAGTTATATTCTAGTTAGATCTTAAACAAGATCAATAATAAACTATATAATGTGTTAAATTTGAACTGTCAGGAAACAATGCTCCATGAGTATTTTCACATTTCTGTACTCTCAGGGCACTCTTAGCAAAAATTACTGGTAACCTGGCTTAAAAGCATGGTGGAATAGCAGCTATGAAGATGGAGACTTCTGGAGAGATAGAGAACAACTTATCTTCTCTCCTTGAAGCTACTGATTTATGTTCTTTGGACAATGAAACCAACCTGGACCCATTTGCTTACACTTTAGGGTAGTATAAACCTAAGAATCTTCCCTGTTGCTCTCCACAGAGGACTTGTTTGCATTCCAGGGCAAAGATTGCTGTCTCTCCATTTCTGAAGGGGAAGAGGGAGTAGGTGTGCCTGCTGCCCTATATAAGCTCCCATTTTTATAATTCCTGACTTCCTCTATGGAACAAACCCTAATATACATGAAATGACATGAAGACCCAATTGTGTCTCCCTGTGGGGAACAAATACAACACCTTCTGTGAATGTAGTGGGTAGAATGCTATGTCCTAAAATGCTAGGTCCACATCCTAATCCTGGGATCCGTGAATATTACCTTGTATGGAAAGAGATGCAATTAAATTAAGGATCTCAACAGGGGGAGTTTCTCCAGGATTACCTGGATGGGCTCAAAAGCAGTCACGTGTATCCTTTCAAGAAAGAGGCAGAAGGAGTTTAGAGACAGGACACACAGAGAAGGGCAGGAGGCACTGTGACCTGAGATTAGAGATTAGAGTGGAAGCAGAGATTAGAGTGACCTGGTTGCAAAATAGAATGCCTGGAGCCATCAGAAGCTGAAAGAAGATAACTCATTCTCCCCCAGAGCTTTCAGAAGGGTCGTGGCCCTGCCAACACCTCAAGTTTGGATTCATGTCCTCCAAGCTGTGAAAGAATAAAATTCCATTGTTTTAAATTAACAAGTTTATCATAATTTGTTACAGGAACTGCAAGGCAAAAAATATAGTGAGTAAGTAAAAGTTTGTCTTGAATCCAGGTCTTATTATTCTGTTAGTGTGTGTTTATGAATCTGTACACACACACACACACACACACTTACAATTATATGCATACTGTGTGTGTGTATATATATATATGTATGCGTATATATATACTGTGAAAGTAGGTTAACGTCTCAGATCATTTCACTTTTGGAATTAATATTGGCAAACTATGAAAAATAATAAAGCAAGGAAAGAGACTAGGGTTGGTAGGGGTTATAATTTTTAAGCAGGGTGGTCACACAAGACCTTCTTGAGGAGGTGACAGAGTCCTGAGGAGTTTGTGTGGACTTCCAGTAGGTGGCATCGCGCCATATTTCTCTGACGCCAGAGCACATTACTTCCAGTTCTGGCCCCGCACCAGCAGATTAATGGTCTCCAGTCTCTTGTACCCGTTGCCCTCAAATTCTTGGTCCTACAAGAAAATCCTATTTTCTAAATCTTTCAGAAATGGAGAAAACGCATTCAAATCTTTTAATGGCCAGCACAAGGTAAGTTCTACCAAAGGTTGATGATAATGAAGACATTGTCTTTTTCAGCATCTGGAGCTACTTGTATAATCACAACTACTCCTAAGAGGTGGCAAATTAAATATTATCAGCCACGGAATGATATAATGGGTGAAATTTCTCTCTACAGTTCAGCAAATTCATTTAAGGATCGTGATAGAATAGAAATTATGGTTGATAAGTTTTAATAATGGGAGAAATAGGCAGGGTATGCTGGATCCTATAGTGGGGCATGGAGAGCGCCCCAGAGACTCAGCATATGGGTGGTGTGGCATAAAGGCATTTAAATGAGTGGGTCATGATTCTACAGTAGGAAGAATAAAATCACTGAAAAAGAATAATCTCAAAACAGAAAACTTTGCCTATTTCACACAGCTTTGATCTGAGTAAGTTCTCAGTCGTTGTAACTAACCCCAAGGTTTGTAGAAATAGCTCTTGTCTTTCTGGGGGCCCGTTGAATAAAGAACTTCTGGGTTTGCCTGGATTTTCAGCCATACTAGTAGCAATTGCCAGTATTACTGTAAGATTGTCAACCATAAATGCTAAGAACCACAGATTGGAGAGTTGGGAGAACAACAGCATGATTCTGGGGTAGTCCAGCAGAGATCATTTCTATAAATTCAGTGTATACAAATGTCAGTTATTTAGTGAGATGGAAGTCTGTACAGGGTTCTAGGACCTGATCCTTTGAATAATTACATTTGGGTATGACTTTTGCCTCATCCTTGCATCTATAATCTGGGCAGATAATCAGAACTACATTACTTAATTTATGTACAAATTATCCCACATGTTTCTTGATCTTGCTAAGCGTGCCGACAAACACACACACACACACAACTGCTCACCTCAGCTGAAGCCTTCTGTTGAGACCTTTATGATTTGGAGTGAACAAGGCCTTATAATTATTTGGCAAAACAGCCTCCCTCCTCTGTGAAGCTGGTAGATACTCTGTTAAGTGCACCTCAGCTGGAAGTTGCTCTTGGCAAAGCTTATGTTTAGCTCTTCCTTTGTGTCACCTGTCACAACAACTGTGAAATGCTGTCTGGTTTATCCACCACCCACCTAAACCAAAGCTCTCAGAACTGCTGCCTGGATTCAGGATTCATCACTTCTGTGCCAATGATTCTGATGAGCTTTAGCTTTGAAGTAGATCTGAAAATGCAGTTTCTCCAGGCCAATGTAGGAGTGCTCCAGAGAGCTTAGCAGAACATTTTTGCAGGGAAGAAAAATGGGAGAAACCTGAATTAATCTAAAAGCACCCCTTATGCTTCTGAAGCACGGTGGTAAGATTTTTATGATAAAAATGCTGTAATCTTCTACGTTGGGGTCAGTGAAGAAGTTGGAAAGACAGCTAATGTTCAGGCATATGAGCTGAAGGCTTACCTTCTTATTATCATTTACGATGTTCCACCACTTTTATGAAAAAAACAAAACAAGGGGCTCCTGAGTGGCTCGGTCATTAAGCGTCTGCCTTCGCTCAGGTCGTGATCCCAGGGTCCTGGGATAGAGCCCCATGGAGGGCTCCCCGCTCTGCAGGGGGTCTGCTTCTCTCTCTCCTCTGCCCCTCCCCCTGCTTGTGCTCTCTTAAAAAAAAAAGCATAGGGGCGCCTGGGCGGCTCAGTCGTTAAGCGTCTGCCTTCGGCTCGGGTCATGATCCCAGGGTCCTGGGATCGAGCCCCGCGTCGGGCTCCCTGCTCAGCGGGAAGCCTGCTTCTCCCTCTCCCACTCCCCCTGCTTGTGTTCCCTCTCTTGCTGTCTCTCTCTCTCTGTCAAATAAATAAATAAAACCTTTAAAAAAAAAAGAAAAAGAAAAACAAAACACTGTGTTTTGCTTTAAATGCCCATTGTAGTGGCAACATCTGTTCCCTTGATCATGGCTCTGTGTCAGAGTCTGTTTTCATGATTGTAGTTTTCTGTTTGTTATGGCATTATTTTAAGCACTCCACTTATTAACTTTCTTAACTCCTCACAAAAGCCTTACAAGGTAGGTGTCTTTGAAATTAAATATTCCCCATTTTATAGATGAGGAAACTGAGGCATGGAGATGTTGAGTGACTTGCCCAAGGCGATATGGCTGGTTAGTGGTAGAGCTAGTATTTGAACATGAACCTATTCTTCTAACCACAGCACTATACTACCAGTCATACTGGTGAACGATAGAAATATGGGTTCAATGCATTAATGAATTCTTATGCTGAGTGTCTTGGTTACTTTTAGGTCTGGCCCTTATCCAACATTTTTATTAAAACTGATTATATAGGAATGGACACCAAGTACTGCGATGAAAAATAAGCTATTAGGAACTTCAAAGTTGGAAAAGAAAATAATAATGCTGTATTTACATATAATGAGGATGGTATCACATACTATACTGGGTTTTTGTGAGAGTACATAACATTACAATGTTTAAACCAAGTGTTACCAAATAGATGTTCA
Organism: Neomonachus schauinslandi; assembly: GCF_002201575.2. Lineage (NCBI taxonomy): Eukaryota > Metazoa > Chordata > Mammalia > Carnivora > Phocidae > Neomonachus > Neomonachus schauinslandi. The sequence goes on along the minus strand of NC_058408.1, from coordinate 31,145,363 downwards.
AAAAATATTTCTTCGTTCTCTCTTTCCATAAAAAAGACCCAAGGGATTATAAACTATACAAAATAGCAATATATGATTAACCTGGGAAATTAGTGCATTTTATTAATATTTTTTTATAAGTAGATATTTATCTTATCCTTAACTCAACTGAATTCTAAAGAATATGGGTTCATCAACGTGTCTATACTCTCAGGTGAACTTGAATGTTCTGCCACACAGTGTTGCCAAAAGCTCAAAAGCTCAGTTGTAAATAAAAATATTTAGGGGGATTGCCTATAAGAAAAATTCCATAGTTATTCCAAATAAGTTTATCTCATACCTAGATAATCAGAGATCTGCACTCTTCAACCATCTTGGATGTGTCCTTATGGAATTAAAGTACTTTTTTTTTCTTTAGCTTATATTTCAGGATGATACAAATAATTGCACAGTAAAAATCATTTTTTAAAAATTAACTTGTTGAGGTATGATTTACAGAAAATATACACATTCTAGTTATACTGTTTGATGAGTTTTGACACATGTATAAACTTGTGTAACTAATATTGCAGTCAAGGGAAAATGTACGTTGCCCCCAAATGCTCTCCATGCCTCTTTGCCGTCATTTTCCTCTGTGCCCAGCCCCAAACTGCTGCCTGATATGACAGGTGAGTTTTGCCTTTTCTGTAATTTTATGTAAATGGGACCATATATGTGCATCTTTTTTGTGTCCCTGCTATTTTTTTTTTATTTCACTTAGCAAAATATTTCTGAGATCCGTCCATATTATTGGATGTAGCAATGGTTGTTTCTTTTACTGCTAGGTAGTCTTCCATCCCATGTATATGCCACAGTTAGTTTATCCATTCACTAGTTGATGGACTTTTGGGTTGTTTGTAGTTTCTGACTATTATGAATGACACTGCCTAGAACATTTGTGTAGAAATCTTTCTGTGAGCATATGTTTATAATTCCTTGAATAAATACCTAGGAATGAAATTGCTGACTTTGGATTCTAACTCAAGCAATGCAACTATAAAAAGACATTTATTAGAAGCAGAAGAGACTGTATGGAATATTGTAGTTTGTGTAAAAAGAGGGGGCAAATATGAATATGTGTATCTCTTTGTCTGCAGTTCAAAAGGAAAGATGAAATGATAAATCAAGTAGAAATAAAACTGATTATGAATGTAGAGGCAGAAAGTAGCAAGCTAGAGTTCTCTGTACTTTGTTTGTACTTGCTTTGGGTATGGAACTACTTAATGTTTTATGGAGCTAAAATCAAATCAATCAAATCAAAACCAAAAAATTTCCCCCAAATCAAAAATCCATTGTAGCAAATGAACCTAACTGTATAGCAAGTTGCTAAAATAACTACACATAGAATAATTATTTCAAGTTATTTTAAAACAGTATTTATTTATTTATAAAGATTTTATTTATTTATTTGGCAGCGAGAGCAGGAACACACACAGGAGGAGTTGGAGAGGGAGAAGCAGGTTTCCCGCGGAGCAGGGAGCCCCATATGGGGCTTGATACCAGGACCCTGGGATCATGACCTGAGCCAAAGGCAGACGCTTAACTGACTTAGCCACCCAGGCACCCCTTTAAAACAGTATTTTAACTGTACAAACCTAAGACAAAAGAAAAGAAAAACAACAAGTCTTAAATTGTAGTCAGAGGGCTTACGGTTAGTGGTAGTGTTGATATTGTTATTTTGGAAAACATACGTATCATGATAAAACAAATAATTATTGTGATATTTTCAGGAATGATAGTTTTCAGAATAAGAGAAACAAGATCAATTATAAAATACAGTTTTTAAGTAAAATATAATTCTTGATACAAATTGAAAATATTAGAATGAACTCAGGATTTCTTTTTATCTTTATCAAAAGTATGTCATTCTTATTTCTATACTTTGAAAGACCTATAATTAGTAACAAAATCATGGCAATAAATATCTCTAATGCAGAGATTGTGATCCCTTAATATGATTTTCCATGAAAGGAAACCAAGGATTCCTGGAAAAATGGCTGATTCCAAACCAGGAACAGAAAGTACACAAAATAAGCCTGCCTGATAGTGAGGAAACTATTGGGATAATGCAAACTATTTGAGATAGTACAAAACAAAGGACACACAGCCAACTTGAAAGGACTCTCACTGGCCAGAGATGGGTGATTTCATCACCAAGACAAAAAATACCTGTAAAGGATTGATCAAATCAAATATATAAAAGTGTATGAATTCACGATAATCCTCAAAAACAAAATAAAATCTAACTGGTCGAGTTTAGTGTTTGCTGAAATAGGAGTTATAGAGTAAACATGATAAATAAAGGGAAAATTTCAAGCATTTGCACTACCTTTCCCTTGGGCTGTTTTTCAGTGTAAACAATATTTAAGAAGAGAATGTTCTTTTTTTTTTTAATTTTATTTTTTTATTATGTTATGTTAGTCACCATACAGTAGATCATTAGTTTTTGATGTAGTGTTCCATGATTCATTGTTTTTATATAACACCTAGTGTTCCATGCAATATGTGCCCTCCTTAATACCCATCACCGGGTTAACCCATCCCCCCACTTCCCTCCCCTCCAAAATCCTCAGTTTGTTTCTCAGAGTCCATAGTCTCTCATGGTTCATCTCCCCCTCCAATCCCCCCCCTTCATTTTTCCCTTCCTTCTCCTAATGTCTTCCGTGCTATTCCTTATGTTCCACAAATAAGTGAAACCATATGATAATTGACTTTCTCTGCTTGATTTATTTCACTTGGCTTAATCTATTCCAGTCCCATCCACGTCGATGCAAAAGTTGGCTATTCACCCTTTCTGATGGCTGAGTAATATTCCATTGTGTATATGGACCACATCTTCTTTATCCATTTGTCTGTTGAAGGACATCTCAGCTCTTTCCACAGTTTGGCTTTTGCGGACATTGCTGCTATGAACATTGGGGTGCATATGGCCCTTCTTTTCACTACATCTGTGTCTTTGGGGTAAATACTCAGTAGTGCAATTGCTGGGTCATAGGGTAGCTCTATTTTTAATTTTTTGAGGAACCTCCTCACTGTTTTCCAAAGTGGCTGTACCAACTTGCATTAAGAATTGCAGCTAAAGGGCGCCCGGGTGGCTCAGATGGTTAAGCGTCTGCCTTCGGCTCAGGTCATGATCCCAGGATCCTGGGATCGAGCCCCGCATCAGGCTCCCTGCTCAAGTGGGGAGCCTGCTTCTCCCTCTCCCTCTGCCATTCTCTCCACTTGTGCTCTCTGGCTCTATCTCTCTGTCAAATAAATAAATAAAATCTTAAAAAAAAAAAAAAGAATTGCAGCTAAAGTAAAAAAAATAAAGGACTCAAAATAGAGCACTCAGACAACAGAAACATCCCGATATGATGCAATATATGCACGACACAGCACAATTTTTGAAGTAATTTTTGCCAAAGTGTTCAGCCTGAATCTAATCAAGATTTAAATATAATGATTAGTTTACAAGCAACATAGGGACTAATGAAACATGTTAAACAATACCGTGAGGACATAATTGGCCAAATTCAGAACCGTGGGAATTACTATGGGACAAATGAACCAGTTTTTTTCAACAAATAAGCCTTAATTCAAATGGTCTATTATAGGCTTAAGAGGCATATGAACAGAATGTGTGGACTTTGGATTCTGATCCGAACAAACCAAGTATTAAGAGACATTTTTGAGAAATTGGAGAAAATGGAATATGTGCATTAGATTACATTAGGAAATTACTATAATTTTGGGGGGGGGGTTGAAAATGGCTTTGAAGAAAAAAGATTTTATCTGTTATAGATAAAACAAATAGATGAAGAAAATAAGGCTAAGTGTTAACAATTGTTAAATCCAGGTGTTGAGTATTTGGAATATACTGTGTTTAATACACTATACTTCCTACTTTTCTATATTTTTAAAATTTGCCATAATAAAGTCTAAAAATAAATAGAAAATAGTTCTATATATCTATATTTGTATTTATTGGACAATTATAGATTAAAGTTACAACACCACCATTGGAAGGATTTAAACCAGTAAGGATTTTTTTTTTTAAAGATTTTACTTATTTATTTGAGAGAGAGAGAGAGAGCACATGAGGGAGAAGCAGACTCCCTGCGGAGCAGGAGGCCCAACGCAGAACTCAATCACAGGGCCCTGGGATCATGACCTGAGCTGAAGGCAGTCGCCTAACCCCCTGAGCCACCCAGGCACCCCTAAACCGGTAAGGATTAATGAAACAATAATGTTCAATGTTGGTAAGTATGTTGCAGATGGACATTCTCTCATGCTGCTGGTAAAATCTAAATTTAATTGTAGACAAGAAAAATTTCTATAAAGCAATTGGAAAATACAAGTCAAAAAATTTCATACTTTCTCTCTGTGTGAATAAGTGCTAATACATGCTTTTATTAGTTATTCATTTTGTTGGTTCCATGGAGTTACATTGTAGGATTAGAGTAGCACTTCACTGAAGCAAATTCCATCAATCTAAAATGTGTAATGTTTCAAATACGCCAGACTCAGATGCACTATTCCTCTGCCTATACAGATTTAATAAATTAAACTATGGTCAAATAAGATGAAAAAACTTACTTAATTTTAAAGGCAAATAAGCTTAAGTAGGCTGTTTCCTTTTTTTAAAAAGTTAAAATGTTAACATCAAATGATTCTTTCCTATTTATGAACCTAGCATTTAACACTATAATATTTTAATTCATTCTTTTTTTTGTTGGAATAAATGTATTTGAAACTAGGGAATTTTATTTTTCATTTTATTTGTATCTTTTCAAACACTCACAATGCACAGTTAGAAACAATTTAATTTTTTGAGGAAAATGTGCTTGTCTTAAGGAATTTGGGTAGGAGGGTATTGTTTGTTACATATATCCAATAGTCTGTATTTTTCTACCTGGCATTCTGGTACTCAGATCAATTATTCTTGTATTAGGATTTTATTTAAAAATGAGGCAGAAGAGAAAGCCATATTGCATTTATTTCTCAAATTGCAGTAAGAAATGATGGCTTTGCACAGTGACATTGTTAAGAGAATTCTCCCCATCCTCAACCTACAGTAACATAAACAGGTATCTTTATTTGTTTCACATTGTGATTTGAATTCTGTATCATTTCTATATTCAAAGTCTTTTTATTATACTTGGATTTTGGGTCTTCCTCCTCTCTCTATTCCATTTTCTCTTCTTGCTCTTCCTTCTTTGGCTTACATTTTCCTCAGTTGTAGCAGAAAATGGTTAACAGAATAACTTCTGTTCATCAAGTAACCTCAAAAACATAGAGAGAAAAAGTTTTCTTTATGTTTCAGACAAGAAAATTTCATTCTGCCTTGGGTACATAAAAACCAAACCCCATAACCTTACATGTGTTTTAAATTTAAAGCTTTGAATAATTTTGTAACTAAAAGACTCATTTCCCTAATTTGTAAGGGCCATGGAATTGTGTGAAAATAAGTGTTTGTAATAAAAAAAAAAGAGTGTTTGTAGGACCCATAATAGCCTTAACAAACATTTCCACATTCAAGAGTTGAAAGGTTCTCATGGATTGAGTGTGTTATGCTCATACTTACAGTATTTTTAAAAAACATTATGAAAAGACAACACAATATGCACTCTAGAGATAGCTTTTGTGTAAAAAGAAAACTTTCTTTTTCTTAAGGCCTAGAAATAACAGTAAAGATAAACAATAAACATTATGCTCCAGCTGAGGCCTCAATAATGAAATGAAAATAAGCAGGTCATCATTATAGTGGCATCCCACTAGAAATGTCACCATATTTTTTGAGAGACTCAACAATGACTGCAGGTTTGCATGTGTAATTCACCTCACTCTTTCAGGCACTGTGAACTTCCTGGGACTTTCTGCATGCATTTTTTTGTACATTTTTCCTTCAATATCCTTTTTGGAAACAAAGCCTGAAGGAAGTAAATTTCAGAGATTGTGTGAAAGTCGCAAGAGCCAGGAGGAAATTAAGCCTATTCTGAAATCCCAGCCACAGGATGGTGAGGTGAGTCTCATAAATCCATAGGTCAGGCTGGTGATCTCTTGCCTTTGGGCTTTCAGACAGATTTAGAAACATGAGAACCCCGAGGAATGCTGATCTAGGGTCTCTCTCCCAACTCCAAATTTTATAAAAGAAAAAAAGTGACAAACTAAATGCTATCTCCAGTGTTTGCAAAGAAGCTAAGTTACTTAATTTACCTAAGTTTGACTTTGTGACTCTTCACTTCTGCATGAAGACCCCCTCACACCTCCTTAAGGAGACTCTTCTCCATCCTCATGCCCCACAGCCCCTGACTTCTTGTTCTGCCAACCCCCTCACCCACTGCCTGAATTTTCCCTTTTGCTAACAGCACATTCCAGTCTTCCCCAAATTTTTCCAAGGCGACAGCAGACATAAAAATAATTCAATTAAAAACAAATCATGTTTCCTTTTTTTCCTTTTTAGATAGGGTTATTACACTTAAGAATAGGAAAATACTTTAGATAATTATGTTTATATGCTTAGATAATAGGTTTTGGTAGGTAAGTTAGAGAAATATAAACTAAATGGTAGTTGAACTTGGAATTTGTTGAACACTGTACCAAAGGATTGTTGATTAACAGATTTATATAAAACTAGGGAAGCCTGTCCTAACATCTCTAAAAGCTTGTATTTATTTAGTCCTAGTTGATATTTTTGTTACTAATTTGAATAAAGATAGAATACTTCTTACATAATATATTAAGCACCTGCTATGTGTTGGCCTTGTTCTAAGCACTTGTCATCTATTAACTAATCCTCGTTCAACCCTGAGAGGTAGATATTATTAATAGACATTGTTATTTCATCCATTTATAGATAAATTCTACCATTTGTAAATGCTTTTAACCACAATTAGAGCATCCTTTAGAAATCATGATTGTCGGGTGCCTGGGTGGCTCAGTCGGCTAAGCCTCTGACTCTTGATTTTGGCTCAGGTCATGATTTCAGGATTGTGAGATCAATTCCCACATCGGGCTCTGGGCTGAACGTGGAGCCTACTTAAGATTCTCTCTCCTGCCCTGGTGCATTCTCTCTCTCTCAAAAAAAAAAAAAAAAAGAAGGAAGGAAAGAAAGAAAGAAAAAGAAAAAAGAAGTCATGATTGCCAACTATAAGGAAAATGAACAACTGGGAGTAAGCGCTGCTGGTTTGTGGGTGTGAAGGAGACTTGGCAGAGGATTTTCCTCCCTATTAGAAATAATTCAGCTCACCTAGCTATCTATGCACATGAACATTTTCTCTCTCGTTCCATGTGTGTCCCTAGAAGCTATATGCATGATTGAAGTGTCAAATTCTTATTCTATAAAATATCACCAAAACAATCTGTGATGAAGCAAAGCTGAATTTATTTTTGCTCAGTAAGAGAGAATACTACCTGGACAGAGAGAGCATCAGTACTCTCTCAGAGAGGGGAGGGTAAAATTGGGGCATTTATGGAGATGTTGAAGTTTGGTTTGAGGCAGGTCTTTCTGTGTAGAGGCTTAGATAGAACTATGCAGAGAAATAACATAATAGCTTATGATTAGTGGACATAGCTTTGAGGCAAAGAGCTTTGGGATATAAACTGTCATTGATGCTTTCTATTCAAAAACTGATGAATTTTTAGGAAGTTTGTGGAATCAGCAAAGGAGTTATCTGTTAACTCTTCTTTCTCAACAAGAGATCCCTGGAGTCTTAAAGTTACGTTGATGTAGACAGTGGGATAGTCAAGTTATGTTGATATAGACAGTAAGCTGTATAGATGGCCTTTATTCTGAAGCTCAACTTCCTATGATATATTAAATGAGGGAATGAAGATATTTTTTAAAATTCTTAGGCTTGATTGAAAGTTATAAAGTGAAATTCAACCAGTCAAACACAAAGTTAAGTGAACCATACAAGTATAGAATGAAGATGGGCTGGCTAATACTAATTCATTTGTTGAGGTTGGAGACGGGAGAACCCACGTCAAAATCTTGATGTTTCATTTAACTGCAACTCATAAAATCAGAAATATGTGTCATGGTTCCATAGAAACTAATATATTTTGAGTTGGGCTAATGAGGTATATTGTAGAGTATGCAAAGTAATAGCCCAGCACTCAAATGGCTCATATTCATTCATCCATCTATCCATCCATCCGTCATCCATCCATCCATCCAATAATTAATTGATTAATTATTTGAGCAAACTGTTCCCTGGGGATCTATAGTTCTCTGGAGCTGGATGTGAGGAAAGGGAGAGCCAAGATAGTTCAGGTTCCTCAAATCTTCAAACAAGCAGTCCCATTCTTTTGTTTGTCAAAAGCCACTTGCGGCTAGACCCAATTTGGAAGTATTTGCCTTGGGGCTTCTATGATCTACTTAAGGCAAAGGATGTCTTTTCTCTCTTGGGGGAACAATTAAAAATGGCTACTTAGTGTAGGCTAGAAAGGTACTGTAGTGATAATGGGAAATTAAGAGAAAGAAAAAGACAAGGCAAGACATTTTTATATTTGATAGCCGTTGATAATCATTTAACTACAAACATGAGATTTGGGTCCTGCCTCCAATTAAACTCTGACCTCCTTGGGGACAAGGGCTATTTCTCACTTATTATGCTGTGACCACATTTTGTATAGGCTTAACATATCTCAGATGTTCAATAAATAGTCTTTTATTGACTGAAACAGTGGTAACTGAGGTTATTGTGGTAAGCTGAACATAATCTGAGTATTTTATTGAGACTGAGAAATTTGTAAACAGCAATGCCATAGAGCATGATAAAAGAATGAGTGTATGGTGCATGAAATAGGAAGCAGTTAGTCTCTGCTTAGAGGTGGGAAATGCTTGACAGAGCAGTAGGCATTGATGGGGTTCAGCACATATTCGATACATGGCATCTTGGCATGTTGAATATCTTAAGCTAAAAGAATTTGAGAGAACATCAGAAGCCAGAAGGTCATTCTGACCTCCTCATTCTCCCACTTCTTCCCTGAAAGAGGACATAAAGCTCTCATGTGAAAAAATCATCCATCTATCAAGAGGAAGGAAGACATTTTTATAACCAGAGACAGGGAATTGGGGGCTAGGAAATCTGTATAAACAGACCTTGTTAAACTAACCCTTATCTTCCTAGTTACCTCTTCACCATTAAGGAACCCTATCCTAAACCCGTTTGTCTTGTCAACTCTGCACAGATATATTATTTCTTTGTCTAAAATTTATAAAACTTCCTGATCTGGTCATTTCTTCGGGTTTTCATTCTTTTGTAAAGTCTCCCATGTACATGTAAAAACTCACTAAAATTTGTATGCTCTTCTCTTGTCAATCAGTTTGATTTTCAGACCCACCTGGGACCCTAAGAGGTTGGAGAAAAATATTTTCTCCCCTACAGGATTTTCTAGACCAAGAAGCAGAGGAATACTGTGGGAAAAGTCATATCAGTAAAACAGCATAAAATGTTCAAGACTTAGCAAGCAGTTTTGCTGAAGCATAAGCTGTAGGTAGCAGTGGCAGCAGAGAAGACTGGGGATTTAAATAGGAAGCAGCTTGTCAGTGGCCATGGGTTATAGTAAGGAGTTTGGACTCGATCCATTTGTACTAGGGGCACTATCTAAGCAGAGGTGTTAAAAGATAAGTGCATATCTGTCTACTGAAGACTGCCTAGTTTCTCTCAGCAATGTCTGGTAGCTCCTAGGGTACAGAGCATCAGACTTCTGTTAGAATTTCCTAATTATGGATGTTATTGATGTAGTTAAAATTTTGTTAAAAAAAAGATAATTTTCAAAAAAAGAGTAAAATCATGACTCTTGTACAGGTTTAAAAATGAACACATGTTAAGAATTTATTCAACTCATGAGGGAACCAGGCAGATGTTAAAACTGGTTCATGAATGAATCCAAGAAACACAAATTTATATGGAGTAAAGGAATGTTGAAATTAATGTGTAACAGAGATAAAACTGGCTTTTCTACACTGAAGAAGGGAAACCGATTGAATCACTACCAGATAGACCAGAATTTGTATATCTATCAGTTATCTAAAACTGGCAATGCTTAAAAGTAATTTAAAGATAATGGAAAATTAGAATCAGCTAATCTTGGCTAGTATCCTCTAGGCAATTCTTAGTCTTTCACTGATACACAAATTGTTTTTTTCTATGGTGACTTCTCTAGTTTGTTTTGAAAGACTATCAATGCTTTAGGGTGAAGAAAAGAACTAGGGAAATAAGAGAGAGATAATGCCTGAACCAATGTATTAAGGATGAACATGAAGAGACAGAATTGTGAAATGATGAAGCTAGAAATTATGTGACTTAGAAAGTGATTGAAAGTGGATGCTGAGGAAGAGGAAGTTTTCTACTTGGGCCACTGCATAAATTGTCTTCTAAGATCTGATGTAAGAAAAAAAAAAATAGAAAAGGTATGAAGAGAATAATAGGTTTAGTTTTAGGGTCCATGGAGTTTGATGTGCCCTTGAGACATCCAAGAGGAGATGCTTAGATGACAGTTGTTAGGAAATGGATCATCACCAGAAATACAAATTTGGGAACCATCAGTGAATCAGTGACCCTAAGTCTTGGGTATAAATAGGGACTTTCAGAAATAGTAAGAAAAGGAGAAGTCTGAGACAATATTTCTGCTGAATATCAACACTTAAATGATACCCAAAGGAAGAGGACACTTACAGAAGATTGAGATGGAATTTAGAGAGATAAGTGGAGAATAAGAAGAAAATATGTCATAGTAGCTGTATTAGTTATCTTTTGCTTCTCTAATGCTGTATAAAAATTACAGCCAAAATTTAGCAGCTTAACACAGTAAACACTCAACACAGTTTCTGAGAGTCAGGAATCTGGGTGCTGCTTATCTGGGTGGTTTTGGTTCAATGTCTCTCACAAGATGGTAGTCAAGATGTTGGCCAGGGTGGCAACCATATCAGGGAGAGGCCCCAGTTCCTCACTGATTGTTCCTTGGAGGCTTTTTTTTCTTGTTGTGTGAACCTCTCCAGGGGTGGTCTGAATGACCTCACAATCTGGTAGCTGGATTCCCCCATGGCATGTAATAGGAGAGAGATAGGGAAAGAGAGGATGAGAATGAGAGAGAAAATGCACAAGTGAGACAGTCCGAGACTGAAAGTGGAATCTCTTAAAGCCTGAACTCTGTAGAAATTGATCATTGCTTCTTCCATATGCTATTCATCACACAAACCAACCTTGGTCCAATGTGGAATGAGTCTCAATAAGGGTGTGAGTACCACAAGGTACTGATCATTGGGGGCTATCTTGGAGGCTGGCTACCATAAAAGCTAAGGAAAAAGAGTTAGAAGAAGGATGCACTCAATAAATATTAAAAATATATATATTATATATATTATCATATTCTACCTTTTAAAAATGACACACATTAGAGTATAACTAGATTGTGAAGATTCTATAAATAGAATTCTACAAAAAGGACATTGGGCGTATACGGACGTTTAAAGTGGAAAAGAGAATTAGGAAGCACATGCTAGCTGTGTTAAGATATCTGCTCTCATTTTTGCCTTTAAAGCTCAAGGTTTTGAAGTTCTTCAAGTTTCAAGGAACAGGGAAATACTTAGGCAATGAAAATGGTTGATGATTCATGAGAAAGATTCACAAGACTAGGAAACCGTCTTTTTTTTTTTAAGATTTTATTTATTTATTTGAGAGAGAGAGAGAGAGCATGAGTGGAGGGAGGAGGCAGAGGGAGAGGGAGAAGCAGGCTTCCCACTGAGCAGGGAACCCTATGCAGAGCTCAATTCCAGGGTCCTGGGATCATGACCTAGGCCAAAGGTAGAGGATAAACTGACTGAGCCACCCAGGCACCCCAGGAAACAGTCTTAATAAGCACAGAATTTATGCTTCACAAGTAATGGAAGAACATTCTGGTTACAATCAAAGTTGCATAGTCAGGTTTGGAGAATTGAAACTGTCTGGCTACACCATAATGTTATGACCTAATCTTACCATCTCTTAGCATCAAGGGGTAATCGATCCTAATCATTATAGTGACTGAGAACATCTCTGTTACTGTCAACCATCAACTGAATCCTCTCTTCTACTTTTGTTTAGTCATTGTTTCCACTGCCTTGTCACTTTTGCTTGTTCTTAACTTACCCTCTGTTCAGTTTTTCCTACTGCCTTCCGTCAGTGTGTCTACAGGCTTGTGTCACCATACTACTGGAATGAAAATCTCTCTCTCTCTAGCACCTGTTCCCCTCCTCGTGGCTCTCTGCTCCCTCACCTACTTCATTCCCCTTTCTAGAAGTTATCTCTACTTGATATGACACTCATTCATTCATTCATTCATTCATTTTTGCTCACTGTTGGAATGTAGCCCTATGAGATCAAGTTTTTAATTTTATATACAGCTTGCCCTGGCATATCAGGGACTCAATTATCATTTTTTAAAAACTTAACTAATGTGGCATATTTAAATAATCCCATGAACCCATCTCTGACCTGATTGTCTGGAGGTAATTTCTTTCTTTTTTTTTTTTAAATTTATTTATTTGAGAGAGAATGAGATAGAGAGAGAGCGCATGAGAGGGGGGAGGGTCAGAGGGAGAAGCAGACTCCCTGCTGAGCAGGGAGCCGGATGCGGGACTCGATCCCGGGACTCCAGGATCATGACCTGAGCCGAAGGCAGTCGCTTAACCAACTGAGCCACCCAGGCGCCCCTGGAGGTAATTTCTATGGGTAAGGCAGGCTCCCTACCTGCTGTGGTGCTATAGGTTGTGTGAACTTCATCATGGGAAGTATGGTAACTACAGAAGGTGACCTCTTTTAATGAAAAAAAACCAAAAACAAAAAACCAGTATTTACTATCAGAAGTGTTTACTGTTTAAAGAAACATTAGAATTAAAAGTTAGAAATGTAGAACAGTAGTACATCTTTAATCATGAAACTTCAAAAATTTTAACGTGTATTAAAGAGAATAAAATATCTTTGATTTTGTGTCTACTAAGTGAAACAAACACTTGTTTACCTTAGTATTAATAGAACTCCAGTATAAAGGAAAATCAGCAAATAATGAATGAGTCGTGAGATAATAGCTCAATATTCTCTATCACATTCTTATTAAGTTCCACTTCTCTTAAGAAACTACTGTAACTACTCTAGCACAGTGTAGGTATTACTTTTATAAATTTATATTTATTTTTCCCAGGTTATTAAGACATAATTGGGGCGCCTGGGTGGCTCAGTCATTGAGCGTCTGCCCTCGGCTCAGGTCATGATCCCGGGGTCCTGGGATGGAGCCCCGCATCGGGCTCCCTGCTCTGCGGGGAGCCTGCTTCTCCCTCTCCCACTCCCCCTGCTTGTGTTCCTACTCTCGCTATCTCTCTCTCTCTGTCAAATAAATAAATAAAATCTTTAAAAAAAAGACATAATTGACATGCATCATTGTATAAGTTTAAGGTGTATAGCATGATGGCTTATTTACATATGTTGTGAAATTATTACCATAATAAGTTCAGCTACATCTACCTCCTCATATAGAGACAATATAAAGAAGAGAAAGAAGTGAAGAAAGGAAAAAAAATTTTCTCATGATAAGAATTGTTAGGATTTACTCTCTTAACTTTCTTATGCATCATACAGCCATATTAGCTCTAGTCATCATGTTGTACATTACATTCCTAATACTTATTTACCTTGTAACTGGAAGTTTATGCCTTTTGACCACATTTCTCCAATTCCCCTTCCCCCCACCCTACACCTCTGGTAAACAGATCTGATCTCTTTTTTGTTTGGTGTTTTTATTGTGCTGGTGGTGGTGGTAGTTTTTTTAGATTCCAAATATTAGTGATATTATACATATTTGTCTTTTTGTGTCTGACTCATTTCATTTAGCATAATGTCTTCAAGGCCCATTCATGTCACAAAAGGTAGGATTTCCTCGTTTTTTTTTTTTAATGGCTGAATAATATTCCATTGTATGTGTACACCACAACCTCTTTATCCATTCATCCACTGACGGACACTGAGGTTGTTTCCATGTCTTGGCTCTTGTAAATAATGCTGCTATGAACATGGGGGCGCATATACCTTTCCAACTTAGTGTTTTCATTACCGTTGAATATGTTCCCAGAAGTGGAATTGCTGGATCATAGAGTAGTACTAGTTTTAATTTTTCAAGGATCCTCCACACTGATTTCCATAGTGGCTATGCCAATTTATAATCCCACCAACAGTGTGTAAGGGTCCCCTTTTCTTCACATCCATGCACCTTTGTTATCTTTTGTCTTCTTGACAAAAATGTTCTGTCTGCTCTTCTTTCCACTTGAGCGCTGTTGGGCCTCAGAGCTTCCAGGAATTGTTGCCAGCTCTTCTGCTCAGATTGGGCTAGAAGACGTTCTCCACGGTAGGTGGAGCTATGTCTCAGCCCCCTTGCCTGCGTGGAAAGGGGAAGGAAATGCTCCCAGCTGCTCTCCATTTCCCAAAGAGGCTCTCCATTTGCCTGAGCCACCAACTGAACTCCTACCCTCAATTTTTGCTATGAGTTAATCTCCCACCTGTGCCTAGCATGGAACCTCCATGACTGGTACTGGTTTTGCTCTGGGGGTGATCAGCTCTCTTTACCCCCCTCTCTGCTGGAGTTGCACAGCTTCTAGGAGTTGTCACCAGCCCTTCTGGTGAGATGGGGCTGGAAGGCATCCCCCACAGTGGCTGGGGCTGTGATTTAGCACCTTGCCTGGTATGACAAACAAGGCTGTAGGGCTGGCACACCTCCTCATTTAAGGATCAGAATCAGAGAGATCTGCATCTCTCCAAGTTCCCTGGTATGAGTTGCATCCCCGGCTTAGTTTTGCAGATGAGCAAAACTGCTGGTTAGGATTACTACTTGGACACTGCAAGTATGAATTCAGTCTGCCAAGATCCTTGTGTGGTTGTGGTAAGTTCCACCTGGCTTCTCTGTCACAGATTCCCAGTGGTTGAGCCCCACAGATTCCTCTGCAATCCCTGTGGTGCAAGATCAAAGTGCAGGCTCCCACAAAGTGACCCCATAGTGCTAGTGGAGGATGGTTGCCCACCACTGCACCCTGTTCTCTTTTTCCACTGGAGTAACTGGCAGCTCAGGGGAGACCTGTCCAAGTAGTACTGTCCTGTACTGGGGGATGGTCAATGTGGTCAAGGGGTATCTGCTGCTCTTAACCCTTTTTTTTTTTTTTTTTTAAGATTTATTTATTTTAGAAAGAGAGAGAGAGTGAGAGAGACAGTAAGTGTACGTGAGGGTTGGCGGGGAGGGGCAGAGGAAGAGAGAGAATCCCATGCAGACAACCTTGCTGAGCATGGAGCCTGACTCAGGGCTCGATCTCATGACCCTGAGATCATGACCTGAGCCGAAACTAAAAGTCCGATGCTTAACCTACTGAGCCACCTAGGCTCCCTTGCACTTACCATTCTAATGCAATCTGTTTTGGTCTCTGTGGTATAGGAGGAGTGCTTCAGCCTTAACACCGTGTTCTAGGATTCTCTCAGTTATGTCTTGTTCTTGAAGAGTTGTTAGTTACTCTTCTTGTGAGGGGGAGTGAAGTCAGGAATAACCTATGTTGCCATCTTGGTGATGTCACTCTCTAACTCTAAAGCTCAATGGCAATGAGATACAATAGCATTGAACTAAATTTATTAATTTTTAAAAAAATCAAAAGTCTCATCTTCTTAGATAAACTTAATGGTTTTTTTGGGAGGTGTTATCTTTTGAAGTCGAGGACTTACACTATTTCTGGTTATTAAACCTCAGTGCCTTGTGCGTAGTTGAGGCTTAATACAGAATAATAATAATAATAATAATTATTATTATTATTGACACTGTTTAAAAGCCTATGAATTTTCATGAAAACTTAAGAATAAGTTCTACTTTGCTCTCATTTTAAAGATAAGAAAGCTGTGTCAGAGAAGTTGGGTAAAAGAGCCAAAACTGGACATTGAACTCTCTTTTAACTTGTCAGTTGATATCCAGGATGTTTGAGGTCCATTGGATCTTGCGGATTTGTCAGAAATAAATGTTCCTGTGTCCTTTCTCCTAACACACTATTTACAACAACTTTGAAGCCAAATTCTTTTCAGATATGACACTAAGAATAGGTTGGCTGTTCTCTGGTTGATGTTCTTGATTTGGAATAATTCTTAATTATTTTGGAGAGAATATATTTTTTAAGAGTATGGCCCCTATTAGCTGAGCACATGATGATAATTCACTTTTGAATAAATAATTACTATTTTAAGTGACTTGCCTTCTTTTTGAAATGGATTGATGTGGTTTATGAATTAAGCCACAATTTAGGATGAATGTTTTCATTAAAAAATAGGGCAGAGTTCATCAGGAAAACACCATGCCTAGAGTATTTTAAGAACCATGTGTGGACAATGTGGCTCTAAGGTTTTTGCAACTAAATCAAAAGGGAAAATCTATTGAGTCATTTGATTTTCATTTTTTTTAACACAGAAAGAAAGTACATTGAGAAGTTTATAGAAATGGTTATTTTCCTCTCTTGGCTTAAATGTTTACCCTGCAAAATAAAGACATTACACAAGGTAGTCTCTTAGTTTCCTTCTTGCTCTATGGTTTTATAAGCTTCAATATAATATTACAAAAATAACATAAAAGGCATTTCTTATTGTAAACCTCTATAAAGGCATAGGACAGGGTGGAGTGAAGGTCTTTCCCTGAAGGAATATAAGCCAGCCCAGATGCTCTGAATTCTGATGCTCTCTAAATTAATACAGGTTAAACATTCACAAATAAATAGTGGTTTTAATAGATTCCATCAAGGCATTCATTATAACCAGTGATTATTTAAAAGTAACCAGTAGGTTGACCCAATTTTTTTGTTAAATTAAAGATTGGTTGCATATCTTGTATATATACACATAGCTTGACTCAGTGTTTATGGGTGCAAAGTTTCACCTCTTCTGTATATTTAGTTTTCTCTGTATTCTTATTAATCTGGATTTTTATTTTTACATTTAATTAATTAATTAATTAATTTTACAGTAATAAAAGGAAATGTGACAGTGAGGGATAAAACATTGCTCTCCTGATCCCTTTCTCTCAAGAATTTCTGCCCTCGGCAACTTTTCAACAAACACTTATTTAATGTCTGCTCTGAGACAAGTCCAGAACCTAACAGAGAGCACTCCCAGATCTGTATCTGAGACTCCCAACCTTGACCTTTTCTCTGGCTCCCAAAATCTTACAGCAACTTGCAGGGTATATCTTCACCTTGTTGTGCAGTTTTCGTATCAAATCCTATATACCCCAACTGAGTCCTTTCTAATTCTTCTTCTGAAAGGTACTCCCATATTCTTGCTTTATATCATAATCAACCCATTAAATCACTTAACACATATTGATTTAGCTCCCTCTACATGACAGGCATTTGGCTGGGTGTTGGAACAAGAGTGGCAAAGCTCCTGCTGGTATGCAACTTTCGGACAAGGAATAAACAAGTAAGTGTAGAAAATACATACAGTAATTACATGGTGGCGTGTAACCAGAGTTCAGTTTAGTGCTGTCAGAGAAGGCCTCTCTGAGATCTGAAAAAGGAGTAACTCACCGTAGTAACTATAGAGTCATCCTTACTTCTCATTTTTTTCATCCACTCGTCCATTCACTGATATTCATTTCGTATACATTTACTGAATGCCCACTAAATACTAGTCAGTGTGAAAATGCTTAAGAATGCAAAGATGAATAAAAGCATCCTCTGTTGTCCCTGGATGTTACAGTCTAGTGAGGAGGTAGATCAATAAGCAAATAAGGTCAATAAAGTGTTATTTATTTATTTATTTATTTATTTATTTATTTATTTATTTGAGAGTGCAAGTGTCCGGGAGTCGGGGGAGCAGAGGGAGAGAGAGAATCTCAAGCAGACGCCCACACTCAGCGTGGAGCCCAGTGCAAGTCTCCATCATGACCTGAGTCCAAATCAAGAGTCGGAGACTTAACAAACAGCCACCCAGGTGCCCCTAGTGTTGTAAGTTATTTTGATCGATACCTACATGGGGTTCTGTAGGGGTAACCAGGATGAAGGGGCTTACTCAAGTATAAGCTTAAGAACATCATATGTATCTTATTCCTCTTAATATTCCCAGCACAGGATGCAAATAAGCGCTCAAAAGAATGTGAGGAATGGATATATGAATAACATCACACTGCTATTTATGCTGGAGTAGAGAGTAAAGTCCTATTGATTTGCTTTGTTTATCCATTATTCTATTGTTCCAGATATGGTATATTTCTCTCAATATCAATCTGTATTTCATTATTTATAATACCATACCTGGCATTTTGAAACACTTTTCTTTCTCTGGAGATTCCTTTCAGTAATAAAAAGATAAAATATTTTGCTATGTCTCAAAATACCAACATAGATCACAAAACCAAAACCAAAAAAAAATCTGATAAAATTCTAATTGTTGTTTCCTTGGTATGTCATAGATTCTGGCACATATATTACCTAGTTACCCCTCACCTCAAAAAAATTGGGTTATTACCTAGTTACCACCCCACCTGGGTGGCTCAGTTGGTTGGGCGACTGCCTTCGGCTCAGGTCATGATCCTGGAGTCCCGGGATCGAGTCCCACATCGGGCTCCCTGCTCAGCGGGGGGTCTGCTTCTCCCTCTGACCCTCTTCCCTCTCGTGCTCTCTGTCTCTCATTCTCTCTCTCAAATAAATAAATAAAATCTTTAAAAAAAAATTAGTACATTCTCCAAATCACAGGATTTACAAATGACATGGTAGGGCAGTGGAAACACTGGCCCTTGACACAGATGAGCAGAGATGATTCTTGCTTGTCCCCTCTACATCTGACATTTAGCAAAAAATTAAAAGCCTGAGTCCTGTCTCCATTTTCAGTCCTGTAATTTTAAATACCATTTATTTCTCATTATTGGCAAGTTCATAATTGTTTTTAATTTTGCTCCTTCTTACTACGTATAACTGGAAACAGTTTTATTTTCCCCCAGCTTTGGTGTACTGGAAGAACAGCAGGTCATCTTTCGTTTTAAGAGCTTTTCACAGGTGGAAAGATGAACTTGTCCTTCAAATGTCTCCTCATCCAGTTAAGTAATCCTTTTTGATGTTTTTAGCTCATTTTTTTAAAGCTGTCTTTAGTTTTGAAGAAAGTTAATTATTTCTTGCTGAAACAAAGGATCTTTACCTAAATCTTGTGCTAGAAATATGGTTTTAAACAAGAACCGTCCGTGCCTATTTGAGCTTTCCTCAAATGTGTTCATATTTGGAGGAAATTAGTCACACAGTTCACTAGAAAATTATTACTGATGATATTCCTATTTTTATTTCCTTATTAATTGATTTTATAATGACCTGAAATTCAGTAGAATTATATTATGTAAAAATAGGAACATTTAAGGTAGTGCTTTGTTTAATCCAAGTTATTTTCTGTAACCATCCACACAAATATTTTCAGAATGCCCTTTGTCTCTCTGATATGTTTTGTCTTCTAGAACAGCAACCTAATAAGTTGATGGTCTTTTTTTAATGTACTTTAAAAAATTCAAACATCTGTCTGATTTATTATATTCACTGTAGACCATATAAATTTAATGGTGGGGAGAAAAAAAAGCTTTTCCAGAGATCTTAACCCTTCCATATGTAAGAATATTTTTTAATGGGGTTTTTGAACAAGAAAAAAATATTTGATAGCCTGCAAGTTTATAGGCAGTTGATAACTGTGACTGGAAATCTTGATTTTTTTTTAAAAGATTTTATTTATTTATTTGACAGAGAGAGACACAGCAAGAGAGGGAACGCAAGCAGAGGGAGTGGGAGAGGGAGAAGCAGGCTTCCCGCAGAGCAGGGAGCCCGATGCGGGGCTCTATCCCAGGGCCCTGGGATCATGACCTGCGCCGAAGGCAGACGCTTAACGACTGAGCCACCCAGGCGCCCCTGGAAATCTTGATTTTTTAAAAAATACAGAGAATTGAGCAAGGCTATAAAAGATGACAGTTACTCAACCTGTCACTTTTAGGAACTAAGAACAAAGTTGCCTGATAAACATGACTGTTCAGGGGCAAAAAGACACTTTTGCAGAATTGAGCCTGAAAACAATGCAGGATTCATTCTTTCTGTCTCTTCCTTAAACTTTGAGGCAATGAGGTCAGAAGGCAAGTCAGAATCGTAATGCTATCCCAACAACTGTTAGGAGTGAGCATTGCTAAGAGAAGGAAGGTACCAAATTGGAAATGATGATAGAGGAAGAGTCATAGTTAGAGAATCCCCAGCATGGAAAGCAGAAACCTAATTGTAAGACGAGATGCACAGAAAGTACCTTAGGTCTGAGGTCCTCTGGAATAAATCTTTGGTGATAACAACACAGTCCACAACAGGGATACTTTTATATTTATAGTTTATTCTCCATTATTGCCAGAGGCCTCAAATCCCACATAGTCAAAATCTCCATTCATTGCTGCCTGCTGGGCATTTCACAAGGGCTCTTGTAACAGGACCCAGAGCAAGCATGAACATGAATAAAAAGTGCATGGGCCAGCCAGGCACCACAGGCTGTGAGGTAGCCAAGTGGAGGCATTGGAGAGAAACAGAGAAAGCATCCAATGACCCTTAGTGCCTCAAGGCACGGCTTCAAAAGGTGTCAACACCAATTAAATTGTAAAAGCTCTGTCAGCTTCTGAAAAGTCATCCAGACAGGGACAAGACAGGACATAATCAAAGGGCTGGTATATGATTCTGTATGGTCTACACTAGACTTGGTATACACATGCACGCCTGGCAATTTGTGACCCATATGTGAGCCTTCAAGTTAAGGCTGTCCTTAAAGGTGTAAATATCCTTCCTTTGGGAGCTGTCCAGGTTTAAGCTGGGGGATCTTGGAAAACCTTTATTAGCAGGTAGTGACTGGTGGCTCCCATAGGTAAATTGCCTGAAAATATAACCATAACTAAGACATGTACCACAGATTAGGACCATAGATCAGCTAACAGATAATTGCCTAGTCTCTTGGCTTGAGCTAAACAGAGGCAGAAAAGCAAATGTGACAAACAATATTACAGAGCGTTTTCTTTGTTAGCAAAGGCTTCATGGAATCTACTCTTTTGGGCAACAGAACATTTTTAGAGTAATGGATCTGCAGAGGGTTTGTTTCAAATAGCTACACTAATAAGAAGATAACTTTGCATTTTTTATTTGGCTTTGGAAAGTATTAATGTGGCTTTAAGGAATTTATTGGCTTTTGGCAAAGGTACCCTAATCTCAATTCATGAAACCATGTCTCTCTCTCTCTCTCTTTTTCTCTTTTTTGCCTATGGGTAACTATGATAGGTACGACCAATTTATTGGATGGCTTTCAAAGTGACAGCAGAGTTGGGGAGGAGAAGAAATGCATTTTATAGCTAGGGGAAAAAAGATAGGAAGAACTGTCAAAGTGTTTCTCACATATTTTATTGCTAAGTAATTTTCTTGGTCTATGGAACTTTTTCACTCACCAAATTAAGTAAAATGCCTGGGGTTTGAGGTAGATTGATTCATGCTGAAAAGTAGACTCTAATGACATTAAAGTTCCAAGCATGGTCAGTCTAAAAAAAAAACAAAAACAAAAACACAAAACTCAAAAAGATTATTCTTATCTAGGTTTTTTTTTGAGAGGGAATGTCATTTAATATAAGGATTTAGAATGCAATCTTTTTAAAAAATTAAACTATTTGAATGCTCTTAACATAGTTAAAATTACCCTTTTATTTTGAAGAAAAGATAAACCAGGCATAAAATAATGTAGCATATTATGGAGTATCAGCATGAAGCTATAATTTTTAGATTATCTATTAGATACTTTATTTCAAAATATAATAGCTGTTTTAAAAAAATAAGTTCAATAACAAGTAGCAAATTGAGGAACACATTTATTGAAATTTTAGTATTGATCCTGGGTTAGTCGAGATGGGCTGAGTAATGCTATAGCAACAAAGAAAGAAACCTCAGTGGCTTAAAACAGATACACTTTCTCACATAAATATCCTATGGGTCTGGGATACCCTGTAGAACAGTGTTCCTCCACTTGCTTTTTAATATGGAAACTCTTTATCAACATGTGCTTGCAGAATTGTCATGAGAGGGAGCAGGAGTTAGGGAGTCAAGTACCTGCAACTAAGTACTCCTACTCAGACGTGACGAACATCATTTTGCTCACATTTAATTAGCCAAAGCAAGTCACAGGGCTATCCTGAACTTCCAGGGGCAAATACAATTATCTCGTGAACTTGAAAGGAGAAGGAATTGGTATTAACAAACAGTTGTAAAGTCATCCATAGACCAACCACTCCTTCAATAATCAAGTATTCTTTCTTCTACCCCATTCCTACATTCAAGCCCTCCAAAAGATGATCCAAAAGCTCTTCATCCAGCATGGAGTCCATGAGATCCCAGATAAGACTGTGGCTCTTGTTGGTATGGAGACATATAAACTTAAAGGAAAAGTTGTTTTCTCCCTTCATAATCCACAGACTATGAAGGAATAGGATGATACTGAAACTCAATGTGGGAATTTAGAGAAACTGATGGGCAGTCATTGTGAGGACCCCTTAGACTGAGTGGTGGGGAATGTTCTCAGTTAAGCCTGGCTTCTGTTCCCTGAGGGGGGATCCCAGACTCTTGTTCTTGGTGACATGTGACTTCACACTTGAAAGCTCAATTCTTTCTTTATTCTTCTTTGTCGCATCTATAATGGGCATTGGGGAAAATAAGGAATAAAGAATTGAGAAATAAGCCGTTCTCTTAGCCCATTACCTGCCTGAGAAGTGTTAGGTACCAAGGGTGATTTTATTTGTTTATTTATTATTTATTGTTTTTTTCTTTTATTATTTTATGTTAGTCACCATACATCATTAGTTTTTTTATTTTATTATGTTATGTTAATCACCATACATTAAATCATTGGTTTTTGATGTAGTGTTCCATGATTCATTGCTTGCGTATAACAGAGTGCTCCATTCAATACATGTCAAGGGTGATTTTAAGTTATAAGTAGCCATGGTCTCTTTGAGTCCAATCATGGGATTCCTTTGGCAGTGAAATTCTCTCAGAAGGTTCATAGGTGTCTTATCTATTTGATTCTACATGGTTCCACGTACCAATTCCACGCCCACAAGGTTTCTTTTTCTTTCTTTTTTTTTTTTTTGAGATTTGGTTCCTGAAATATTTGCTTTCTTATTTTCTCCCTTTTCCTCTATAAAAGAGGAAGGAGAAGAACCTTCTTTCAACTCTCCCCCCAGCCTCCCCACCCCCTTTCATATTTGCAGTTGCTTTTCCATTAAGTCTATCATGGTTCAGGAGGAGAGTCACATTTTCAGTCTCCTTTCCTTACAGATTTTGGCCAATTGAAAAGGATAGATGGGGTGCCCCACTTTTAATCATATCTTTATTCTAAGATGACTTAATCTGTTTCCAGTTTTAAACATGGTGTGGTAGCCATCCCTTGATTTTATCCTAGGCTTCATATTTAGATTTCATTTTTCTGTTTTGCACAGACTCTAAGAAGCAGTAGCATTTTCTAACCTTACTAATTCCCATACTTCTTTATTCTTTCTTTCTTTCTTTTTCTTTCTTTCTTTCTTTCTTTCTTTCTTTCTTTCTTTCTTTCTTTCTTTCTTTCTTTCTTTCTTTCTTTCTATTTAAATTCAATTAGCCAATATATAGTACATCATTAGTTTCAGATGTAGTGTTTAATAATTAATCAGTTGCATATAATACCCAGTGCTTATCACATCATGTGCCCTCCTTAATGCCCATCACCCAATTACCCCATGTCCCCAGCCACTTCCCCTCCAACAACCCTCAGTTTGTTTCCCAGAGTTAAGAATCTCTCATGGTTTATCTTCCTCTCTGATTTCTTCCCATTCAGTTTTCCCTCCCTTTCCCTATGAATCCTCTGTGCTGTTTCTTATATTCCACATATCAGTGAAACTATAGGATAATTATCTTTCTCCAATTGATTTATTTCACTCAGCATAATACCCTCCAGTTCCATCCACATTGGTGTAAATTTTAAGTATTCATCCTTCTTGATGGCTGAGTAATATTCCTCTGTGTGTGTGTGTGTGTGTGTGTGTGTGTGTGTGTGTGTGTGTTATACCACATCTTCTTTATCCGTTCATCTGTCGACGGACATCTCAGCTCCTTCCACAGTTTGGCTATTGTGGACATTGCTGCTATGAACATTGGGGTGAAGTTGCTCCTTTGGATCACTACATTTGTATCTTGGGATAAATACCTAGTAGTGAAATTGCTGGGTCGTAGGGTGGCTCTATTTTTAACTTCTTGAGGAACCTCCTAATTGCAAACCAGTCTATTCTTTTCTGAGATCATCTTTTTATCTTTTTGTGATACCTTGCTAATTGCAGCTAACATCAACCCGCAGACACTCTAATTTTCTATTTAATCTTTCTTCTAGAGCAACATATTTTTGCGTAAGATCTGTCTTATAAATTATCATTGATGATAATATTACCAAATGGTTTGCCACTGGATATGATTGGTTTCCATCTTCTAGCCTCCACAGGAGGTGGCCATTCACAACTGCTACCCCCTGTAGGATCAACACTAAACCTATGCCACATATTTTAGAGTTTTTGTCATGGCAGCATCTATTCCTAGTATAAATTAGTGTTTTAGTCAGCATGGATTAGGTTAGGCTACACTAACAAACAACCCCAAATTTCAGTAGCTTAAAACACAAAGATTTATTTCTCTTTCATGCAAAGTGCACTATGAACCCAGAGAACTCTCAGGGCAGCTGAGCAATCCTCCATGGGATGGCTCTTTGTTGCACTGTCTTGGCAATGTGGTTTTCCTATAGCTATAACAGAGACAAAGTGAAGTACAGAATTGGGAGCCAGTAATTAAAATTCTTCTTCCTGGATGTGACAATTGTAATTTCTGCCACTCCTAACTCTAAGAGGCAGGGATATATATTTATCTTATGTGTCCTGAAGGCAAGGAGAGTTGAGTATCAGGGATTAGAGGTCATGTCTGCCAAATACCCTGACTTTGTGATTTGATGAATGGGAATGCCATTCATCAGTTAGTTTCTGAATCCCTACTACTATAAGCATTTTTTTCTTCATTATTAGAAGCATGATTATAATCCTAGCTGACAAATTTTATATATTTATTAAATTTTTAAAGTATTTAAAAGGTTCAATATAACTTTTGTGAATGGCTTCTACTAGTTTTTCAGATTCCAACGTACTTTCTAAATAGACACTATAACATGTTACTCAACGTTTTCCAATTACAATTATCAGGTATTTTATAGGACCGCTATATGTCCCATTTTAATTTAGTGATATTTAGGGATAAGCATCAGCAGTTGGTTGAATGGTGGTGCCCCAAAAGATATGTCCATGTCTTGGAACGTGTGAATGTGACTGTATTTGGAAAAATGGCCTTTGTAGATATAATTAGGTTAAAGATCTGGAGATGAGGAGATCATCTGAATTAGGATAGGTCCTACATCCAATGGCAAGTGTCCTTATAAGAAGAGATGAGGAGAAGGTGTTCTCCAGAGCAGAAGGCCATGTGAAGACAGAAACAGAGACTGGGGTAGAGCTGTGAGGAAGGCTGACAGCCCCTAGAAGCCGAGAGAGACAAGGGAGAGTTCTCCTTTAGTGTCTTCAGAAGAGTGCAGCCCTGGTAACACCTTGTTTTTGGACTTCTGACCTCCAGGACTATGAGAGAATGAATTGATGTCCTTTTAAGCCATCAAATTTGTGGTAATTTATTACCACAGCCCTGGGAAATGAATAGTGTCCATGCGAGCTTTAGGCTTTTAAGAATAACAGATACAATGAATTAGTCACTATCATGACAAAGTCACAAGATTTAGTATTAAAAGTCCTAGGTTTGAATTTGGATAATCTGAATTCCAGGTTTAACTTTTTGAAGTAGTTATACCTTTAAAAAATAATCAGTTTCCTCATCTATAAAAGGAAAATTATAACAAGCCCTGCCCTGCCAATCTGGAGTACTGCTTTATGAATCAAATGAGGTTATTGATGCGGGGTGCCTTGAAATTAATAATACAGCAGATAAGTGAAATTTTAATTATGACAGTTGTTAATATCAGGTTAACAATAAATAGAAACAGACCTAGGCCTGACATTGTAATTTCTAAATAGTTTCTTTTTAAAATGGACTTCATTTAGTGAGCTTCTTAAGATTTACAAAAAAAGGATAAAATGGTCTAAGCACTGGGCAAGCAAAAGCCTTGCCCTCTCTCAAAAAAAGACTTCAAACCTTTTATTTCTATTTATTACTGTAAACTATATCTGGAACATGGGAAGAAACTAGAAAAAGCCCACTTCTTTGGTCAGGTACTCAAGAAAAATGTAAATATATTTATATGAAAACAGCCCTAAAGGCTGATTAAAAATTTATTATATTTCAGTTCATAAAATCCTTCCTAGAAAATTACCAACATAACATAATAACTATATTCCAGGAATAATACTAACTTATTTCTAGGACTTCCTTTCTGTAACTAATTTTATCTATCTATCTATCTATCTATCATCTATCTATCTATCATCTATCTATTTATTTTAGAGAGGGGGGGCAGGAGGGGCAGAAGGAGAGGGAGAGAGAGAATCTCAAGCAGGCTCTGTACCCAGTGCAGAGCCTGACACTGGGCTCGATCTCACAATGCTGAGATCATGACTTGAACTGAAATCAAGAGTCGGATGCTTTGCCAAATGAGCCACCCAGGAGCCCCTATAACTAATTTTAAACATACTAATAAAGATTAACTCATAAATTCTCATCTTCACTTACAGATGTTGTTTCTATCTTACAGACAACCCAGAGAGGACACCACAAATCACAGATCTAACAGAGACTAAAACTTTGTGATGTAACTTTGAGGTAACAGTGACATCTGGGGTGTTTGTGTGTGTATGTGTGTGTTCTTCTAGAAGGTATTGCTTTTTTCCTTTTGTAAATGGAGGCTTAAAAGTCAGTGAGTATGGAATGTGAATCTTGAAGACAGAATTTTCTTCTTGTTCAGTCACTCCTTGGTTACCAGGAGCTTAAAGTTGTTGCTGCTCAGGGTACTTGACGTTTGGTCTACACTCCTGAAAATTTGGATGGCTGCGTCAAACACATATGCCCTTTGAGCAAAGATTTTTGTCTGTCTTATTACTAGGAGTCTGTGCCGACACCATTAGTCTAATTTCACTCTACCCCTTTGCTCCTGTCATGAAATATCCCTCCACACCTTCGGTGGAAACTTTATCTCTATGGATTTAGTATTTTTCTCAAAAAATTTATTTATTTATTTGATAGAGACAGAGAGAGTACAAGCAGGGGGAGAGGTAGAGGGGGAGGGAGAGGGAGAAGCAGACTCTCCGCTGAGCTGGGATTCCAATGTGGGGCTCCATCCCAGGACTGATCCCAGGACCTGGAGATCATGACCTGAGCTGAAGGCAGACGCCCAACCATCTGAGCCACCTAGGCACCCCTCTATGGATTTATCATCTTCTTCTCCCATAAAAATACTAAGGATAAGGAAGATTTTCATGCTGGTGCTGATATCTAACCTTTACAAGATCTCTAGATGCCTTCAAGGAGATAGAGATAATTGTATTGCTAGAAATTCTTTTATATTGCACATTAAAATCCTTGGTAGGGGGCGCCTGGGTGGCTCAGTTGGTTAAGCGACTGCCTTCGGCTCAGGTCATGATCCTGGAGTCCCGGGATCGAGTCCCGCATCGGGCTCCCTGCTCGGCAGAGAGCCTGCTTCTCCCTCCGACCCTCCCCCCTCTCATGTGCTCTCTCTCTCTCTCTCTCTCTCATTCTCTCTGGCTCAAATAAATAAATAAAATCTTTAAAAAAAAAAAAAATAAAAAAAAAAAAATAAAATCCTTGGTAGGATTAAAAGTCAATGCTATAAACTTTAGTTGGAATAAATCAGAACTGAAGGCACATTGTGCATTCAGGAAATTTGAAGAGAATGAAAGAGATTGCCATTATAAGATCTCAGAAGCTCATGTCAATTGCAACTAAATTATAATGACCTGTTGGCTATTGATTCATTTAGACTTCTTATTGGCAAGAACTCATCTCTCTAACCATGTCTGCAGCCCCCTGCTGCCAGCTGCACCATCATGTCTCACATCTCTGATCAGAAGCCCAACAGTCTATTATCACTGAGCTGCCCACTTTCACTAAAGCTCTGAACCCTCTACCCACTAATCTAACCAATCCTGCACTTGTCCTTCCTCCTCCCCAAACCTTCTGGAACTCCAACTCTGTAATTAACAAAGCCATCTGTACCATCAGCCTCTTCTTTGAATATTCCCTTCACTCACTAATTGAAACTTGGTAGCCTCCTGACATCCACTTCCTTGGAAAAGCTACCAAAGAGGAGCTAATTTGCCTCTTATACCTCTTTATTTCAAGGTCGGTCGGGCAGTAGGATAGGTATGGCCTTTGGTTCTCCATTGTTTTATAGCTATCTCCTTCCTCTTTCAAAACCCTAGCTCTTCGGAAGCTACAACATTCTTCTCCACTATCTCTTCTTAATTGTTTTCATCTACTGACTATAAGCCACTCATCCTCCCTCCTAATGACTTGCGCCTCTCACTTGCTGCTTTACTTCTCTGCTCCGTTGCCATCATCATTCTCAGAAATTTCAACTTTTGCATAGGAAATAAATTTAACTGATTTTCCAATTCCTTAATCTCACCTTCAAAATTCTTTTTCTCCTAATCACTTTCGTTTCCAATGTCGGTGACCAAATCTTAGGCCCTGTTATCAGTAGTAATTGTTGCCCCTACAAAACTGATTTCAAGCATTCGGGTTTTTGTTACCACCTTTTATTCTAGTTCATTTACAAAATATTAATAAGCAAGTGGGTAAAATTTGTGATATTTTTGGGATGGAGTCCTTGGACACCACGCCAGGACCAAACCCAGAAATGATCTTTGATATTTAAACACAAGGAAACCTTATTTATATTACTCACTGGCTTTCCCAAGTCCTCTGCTTAAATAGATTTGAAATTAATTCTGGCTGGGGAAGAAAGTTTCTCATTTTCTGCTTTTTGTTATTTTTTTTATTCTTACATCCCAGACCTCCCCATTGGATAGACGGGTAACCGAAAATGCCTGAGGAAAAAGATGACATTTTCTTTATGAACCCATCCTTATGCTCTACATATGTTTTACTCTCCTCAATTCAAAAACACAGAGATTATACTAAAAATATAATAGCAATTATATATATATGATATCATATATTTTGTTGTTGTTTGTTGTGGGTCCTGTTTAAAAAGAAGTCTAGCGTCATAACAATGCAGTTTCTCATTTGAAAATAGTATTTCCGGTACTAAAAACTGCCAGAGATAATGTAATATGTAATGAATGGAATCTCACTGTTTTCATCGTCAGGAAAGCACAGATTTCAATATGCTCAAAAGTTAGCACTTTAAAATTTACTTTAAATCTTCTTTTTTTTCTTTTTTTTAAGATTTTATTTATTTATTTGAGAGAGAGAGAATGAGAGACAGAGAGCATGAGAGGGAGGAGGGTCAGAGGGAGAAGCAGACTCCCTGCCAAGCAGGGAGCCCGATGCGGGACTCGATCCCGGGACTCCGGGATCATGACCTGAGCTGAAGGCAGTCACTTAACCAACTGAGCCACCCAGGCGCCCCCTTTAAATTTTCAAAATAAAATTTCTTATTAATACCTGTAAAAATATAAGATTAATGTTCTCGGTGGAAGAAAAGTGTGAGAGTGAAAACAGATTCATTGCCTATCATTCTGCCTCCATTTGTTCACTTTCTGTTCCTTCCTCCTCCCCACTGAAGACACCCTTTCTTATTTTACTTTATCTGTGTTGCATTTTAATATGCATAGCAGCATCACAGCAAGACAAGGACCAAATTAACATAATACAAATGTAGAAAAAAATGCCATAACTTGGTTTCTTACAAACAAAATAGGAATATGATATGCTGTCACCTGGACTGCCAGATAGTTGCATCAAGGCTTGTGTGTTTTTCATTGACTGAGCTTATATTTTTATTTTCTAGCTCAAAACTGACATAAATAAATAAATGTAAATGCAGGCCAGTTTTGCAAGTTATTAAGTACACTCAAATAATCCACAAAATTTTTACATGGCTTATAAAATCTTATTGGGTAATGTCCTCATAAATTTATCAAGTTATACTCATTTCTTTATGACCATCTATGCAATTAGGTCTGGAAGAGATAAGCATCTGTCAGAATAAGTCTACATTGTTCTTTGACTTAATTATCAGGCTTATTCGATCTTCTGTTTCTGTTTCTAGTGCTTGTATTCAAAAGAATTTTTCAGTTTCAAGTGATAGTAAACAAATTCAGATACTTATTAGAAGAAAAGGTAACTTATCAAGACCTGGAATTAAAAAATACAAGGATAGATTCAGATAGGGCTTGATCTAGGAGCTAAAATGACATAACCATCTCTTTCTCTTCTTCTTCCTTCTTCCATCCCTCTCTAGGCAGCTGCCCTCCCCCTTATTTATCTTCTCTTCCTTCTCACTGGCTTCATTCATGGTTCTTTCTGTGTGGTGGCTGCAAGAGGTTTAAAAGTTCTAGGCACGTAGCATGCTAAGGTTGGCAATCTGATTAGAAAGTTCTATTCACTTTCCAAGTAGTTAACGGAAGTCTGAGGAATGATCTTGATTCTAGGGGCTGGGTCACATACTTATCCATGAACCACTATGCCAGGAGATAGAATATTCTCATTAGCTAGGCCTGGTTATAAGCCCATCTCTGAAGCCAGGTGACTGGGTTCAAATCCTCCCTGAGTCACATGGACCAAGAATGGAAGATAAGAATTTCCTGATAACAAATCTGGATACGATTATTTAAAAGGAAAGGTTAGGGCAGGGAGAGAACAAAATTGTGTACTAAAGAACTCTTTTGTAGGCAATAGCAGAATTGTTATAGCTTTATAGTTATGCTATTTACGTTAAAATATTTGATTCATTGGTCCTGTTTTCCTAAGTTGTGGAAACTGCACAGTTGTTTGGTACCAGTGCTCCATTCAAATGGTTATCAGTTTTGTTGATAGAAGTTCAGTTTCCAGCTAAGTAGGTAGATCAGAACTAAAAAAAAAAAGAGGAAAGACTCTTCAAATTGGTTGGGGTTTTATTGAATAAGAGAAACAAACAGTAGTGTTGGTAGGTTGGGTCAAGGTTGAAACAGAATGTTTTTTGAGAAACTCTGAGCACCTAATCATTGACTTCTATTTTCCCCCCACTTCCCAATCCTTGAGAATTTTGTGTAGACAGTATTTCTCCACAAACACCTAATAAAAAGGGAAATGGGAAGGAGAAGTAGGGAATTTTAAATAGATTTTTGAGCTGCCACCTGGTTTTTATCAAACTCACACTCTGATATTCATTAGCCTGCCTTGATGTCTGTTAGTCCTCGTGAACATAAGATAGTGCTTATTTTAATGACTGCTGAAGACAGGCTTGTTTTTGAAGCCAGTAATAGTTTTGAGTCATTTAAGCTGAGTCTTGTGTCTTCTCTGAAATAATTAAAAGATGTGCGAGGTTCAGTTTGCCATTGGCTGTTTGTATGAACTTGAGGATTATGAAGAGACTTAGGAATAACAAACTGAGAAGTTTTTACATGTGTCAGCTCCCTCCCTTCATGCAAAAACAACCATTTTAATTATTCAGCATAAATTGTACATTTTCAATGTGTAAGGACAGATTTCACAAATTTTCTATTGAATAAGAACTTATGCGGTAAACATCCTGGGCATAGCTGATATTTTAATGAGATAAATAATAATTATTATTTCTAAAGGTACACTTAAATGTGTTACAAAGAGATTTAGTCTTATCTGTTTACAAAGCATATTAGTTTATGTAAATAAACACTAAAACCTGAGATTTTTAGAAAGAATTTTGGCACCTGCTATTGAGTTGAGACATTGGATATAATCAGAATGTATTTGTTGGACTAATATATTCTTAGTAGAGTTGGACCGAGTGCTGCAATAGGGTTATGGTCAAGGTATAATTAAAGTGGTAGAAGGACAGAGCTAGAGAGTCCCATCAAGGAGGAGCTGGGAGAGTAAATTGGAGTAAGCCCGCTGGACAAGAAGATTTCAGAAAGAAGGGATATCATAAACAAAAGAGGTTAAATACTCAAACAGCCTCAGATGCCTTGAGAACCTCTAGAATCCAAAGGCTGTAGAGCTGGGAAGTACAGTAGGTAGCTCAGGAGGATCACTGGAAGATAGTGCTGCTGATAGCGGAGGCGGGCAGGGCCAGGACTCACTGAAAGCCTTTGAGGCCATGTTTTAACCCATTTCCTTTTTTCTGTAGAGAGATTAATAATAAAGGGGGTGTGTTGACTATAAATCTCTGAATTACATAATCATCTCTCATTACTCCTTTCTAGAGCCTTCACTGGTGCTTATTCTTTGGACAAAATAAAGTCTAACCCTTTAGCTCAAAGCGAATAGCTTCTATCCCCCTTTATGTTCCCTTGGGCGCATTGTGTTCCTGAAGTCACTGTTTCCCAGACAACACTATATTGGGTTTTTTTTGTGCTGTGTCCTCTGCCAGGATTTCCTCCTCCTCATTTCAAATGCCACCTTTCCATAAAGGTTTTGCTAATTCTAGCTACTTCTCTGTTTTGCTTCCAGGGAAAATATAGTCTTTCTCAGTTGTGATTTGAAAACATTTTTCTTTTTCTATCTTTCTTATACCATTTCTCACTTCTCTCTTGAATTATGATTATATATATGTGTATACATATATTAAAATATATGTGTGTGTATATATGTATATATGTGTGTGTGTGTAGGCACATATGCATATATGTATTCAAATCTCATTACTAAATGTTAAGATCTTAGGCAACAGGAATTGTCTAAATATATTTTATTAATTTCTTCTAGTAGCATCTAGCATAGTGCTTTGGACTTAAGTCTTTTGCTCTAGTTGAGAGAAACAGAAAGAGAGAAAAAGAAAGGAAAGGGACAGAGAGAGTACTATATCATTGCAAAGAGATTTTTTTAGGGAGCTCATCAACTTGAAATATTTGAGGCTTTTAGAATGACATGTCACATGTGAAATAGATAAATTGGAAGGTACTTTTCAATTACTATTGAGTAGTGGTTGGAACAAAATAGTGGACCTTTATAAACCACTTTTCAATTTGCAAACACTTAAGAGTTTGCTTTAAAGAAATTCTTACTTGGGTAAGAATTTGGGCAAATGTGGTAGAACAAAGCCTATAGTAAAAATAAAAATTTTCAGTAACTGTCGCCTTACCTTTGAAAAGCCTGATGAATCTAATGTAATTGTTTCTGGATAAATTAATAGAATTTCATCTCCTCAAATCTCTATACATCTCAAATTTTTTTTACACCTTGCCCGCATATTCTTGGATTACTGAAGTTCATCATATATTTTATTTTTTAAGCTTCTAGGTATATTTCAATCTATTTACTGGTGCCAGAAGAAAAAGTGCTTTGGCAGTAACATTCAATGGAAAATCCATTCTCAGATATGCTAGAATGCAGCTGACACACAGGGCACGTGTGAATTTTACGGACAGATTTAGTGGGCTGTTCGGCAGCAGGGATATTAAGAAGCTGAAATCAGTAGTTTCATAGATGCTGACGTTATTCAACTTCTGGTAAAAAGCATTGCATATGCTAAAAGTCTGCTTCACTTTTAACCATGTACAGTAATTTAAGTATCTTAAGTGACAGCACTTCTGTATAATCATAATCATATTCTTTGACTACCTGGAAAAATTTATCGGAAGAAAAACATGATTCAATATGTTTAGCTATTTTCACCTTACAGAACAATATTATACATTTAATAAATTACAATCTGGAAGAGAACAGCAGATTTACTATTTTACTTTTGAA
Source organism: Neomonachus schauinslandi (assembly GCF_002201575.2). Lineage (NCBI taxonomy): Eukaryota > Metazoa > Chordata > Mammalia > Carnivora > Phocidae > Neomonachus > Neomonachus schauinslandi. The sequence goes on along the minus strand of NC_058408.1, from coordinate 31,111,417 downwards.
AATATTTGCTTTAGTTTGAGCTGATTTTTGAAAAGAAATATTTTTTGATAAATCTAAAAGACAAATTATCAAAGTCTTGTTTTATCTTTAAGAAAGGTTACTTGTGGGGCACCTGGGTGGCTCAGTTGGTTAAGTGACTGCCTTCCGCTCAGGTCATGATCCTGGAGTCCCAGGATTGAGCCCTGCATCGGACTCCCTGCTCAGCAGGGAGTCTACTTCTCCTTCTGACCCTCCCCCCACCATGTGCTCGCTCTCTCTCAATTAAATAAATAAAATCTTTATTAAAAAAAAGAAAGATAACTTGTCCTGCTGACTGATACTGTTATCAGTCGCCAGGGCAGTTTTCCAGAATACACCACCTCTCTTTTTCCTTTCGTCTTCCTTCCCTTCCTGCTTTCTGGTTATCCCTTTATCTTCTTCTTCTTCTTCTTCTTCTTTTTTTTAACATATAATGTATTATTTGTTTCAGAGGTACAGGTCTGTGATTCAACAGTCTTACACAATTCACAGCGCTCACCATATCTTCTTCCTCTATTCTCCTTCTCCTCATTAAACTCATTTTTCTCTTCAGCTTATCCTACTCTGGTCCAAACCAACAACACTTCAATGTTACTTAATATTAATCTGTCAGAAATATTGAAAAGCAAAGCAGTTGTTTTGACATTTCAACCTTTTTTTCTTTCTCTTTTCCTCTTCCTCCCTTTCTCCTTTCCTGTTTCCTTCCCTTTTTCTTCTTTCCTTTCTTCCTTCTTTCTTTATTTTTAAGGAAATCTGGAAATATTCTTTATAGCTTTGTTTTCTTTAGGCTTTCAGGTAATTTACTGTATTAAAAACATTTGTTTTTAAGACAGAAGAAACTTTATCCATTCATCTGTCAGTGGACATCTTGGCTCTTTCCACAGTTTGGCTATTGTGGACATTGCTGCTATAAACATCAGGGTGCACGTACCCCTTCGGGTCCCTACATTTGTATCTTTTGGATAAATACCCAGTAGTGCAATTGCTGGAACGTATGGTAGCTCTATTTTCAACTTTTTGAGGAACCTCCATACTATTTTCCAGAGTCCAAGTCCCTTTTTAAAAAATGTAGATAGTTACAGTTTTTACAAACTTTTTATCATATAATAATTATTTTTAGGCCCTGCTTCTTCCTTCTTATTTTCTCTGCTCATGCTTCTACTTTCTTTTGAAAGGTATTCGAATGTGGCAGCTAGAATGGAAACAAAAGGATGAATTTATTTGATGGTGATTCAGTTGTGAGTATGTGTATCGACTTCTAGGCACTTATTTCATATATTCAAATTAGGTAGTGTTTAGCATACAATCCCTAGCATAACACAATATGGCAATCCAATTTTAATAGAAGAAATTCTATTCTTCTTAATAAAAGAAATGATAGTTACTAAAAATTGAACAGAAAAAGATTTTAGTAGAAAAAAATTGGCCTAAATAACAATATAATAGTTTTCTACACAGAATGGGAATAGGATCTCAATTTTTATATTATAGGTTTTCTGACCAAATTGTGTTAACTGAATGGAGAAAAAGAAAATCTAGCATATTATTCTAAATGTAACAACATACATGCAAAAATAAAATATGATTTTAAGGAAATTTATTATTTTTCAAATGCACATTTTTGGTGTTGATTTGTAATACAAGTCTACTTTTCTTAAGAAATATCTAGCCTATTATAATTTTTTTTTTTTTTTTAAAGATTTTTATTTATTTATTTGAGAGAGAGAGAATGAGAGACAGAGAGCACGAGAGGGAAGAGGGCAGAGGGAGAAGCAGACCCCCCGCCGAGCAGGGAGCCCGATGCGGGACTCGATCCCGGGACTCCAGGATCATGACCTGAGCCGAAGGCAGTCGCCCAACCAACTGAGCCACCCAGGCGCCCTAGCCTATTATAATTTTTTAATTTAATTAATTAAAAAATTTTCTTTTCAGTGATGTAGAGACATCTAAAATAGTAGCATTTTAGATGGTCAAGAAAGTGCTTTCTTTTTTTCTCCCTTCCCACCCAAAAGACTGGTATTTTATAGTGAAGTAATGATGAATGCAGAGTATATATAAAGGTAACATGAGAATGTCACGGTTTTCACAAAGGTAAAGAATATTACCCTGCCAGCTGAAGTTATGGATTCAACATCTTCATGGGTTAATGACATTGAAGTAAGTAAGATCTTGGACCCAGTGAAAGGGTGTAATATGGTAAGAAGTTGCAAGCCATGGCTTTTGTGCTATTTGTTGATTCCGTGAGTCAATTTCATGAGTCAACTCATGACAAGTCTATGTGGAATCTAATGAGAAGGTCTAGTGGAATGGAATTAGCCTTAGAGAAGTCTGTTGAGGGAAATCTGAATCTTTTCAGTGCCAGTTCTAGCACTGGCACCAATTAGCTGCAGTTAATCTCTCTGGGTCCATTTCTTTGTCTATTAAATGAGAAGATTAAACACATCAGTAGGCGGCTTTATGCTTCTGACCTTTTGCAATTCTAGGGAATCACTGTGGAGAACCTGAAAGACTACATCCAGAAGGAAAACCAAACAAAAATATTCCATAATGGGACAACAGCAAGCTTCTGCGTTACCAATATTTTCTTAAAAATGTTAATAACCTTTGTTAGTAGCTGATTTCTTCTCTTTTTTGTAGTAAGGAAGAGATAGTCATGAAACAAGATGCAAAGTGATTAGATAAGAGATCAGCTATGCCAACAGTTCTGAGCACGAGACCTTTCCTGCCTCCCTCTCACGATTATAAATCTATTATATAAAGGGGTTCATAATTGTAAAATTTCTCTTTCATTCAGTATCTACAGAAAAATGTAGACAGAGAGCTAAAAACGATAGCCTGTGAAAATCCATGACTGAATATAAATGAAAACAGTTGTAAATATCTAATAACTCAATCTATTTGTTTTAAAAATAGTTGGAAATTCACAGCGCTTACCAGAGCACATACCCTCCCCAGTGTGCAAGACTGTTGAATCTCAGATCTGTATCTCTGAAACAAATAATGCAATATATGTTAAGAAAAAAAAAAGAAGAAGATAGCAGGAGGGGAAGAATGAAGGCGGGGAAATCGGAGGGGGACCCGATGAACCATGAGAGACGATGGACTCTGAAAAACAAACTGAGGGTTCTAGAGGGGAGGGGATGGGAGGATGGGTTAGCCTGGTGATGGGTATTACAGAGGGCACGTTCTGCATGGAGCACTGGGTGTTATGCACAAACAATGAATCATGGAACACTACATCTAAAACTAATGATGTAATGTATGGTGATTAACATAACAATAAAAAATTTTAAAAAAACTTAAAAAAATAGTTGGAAATTGTCATGAAACTCAGTCAACATTTTAAGAGACTGCTTTAAAATGTGCAATATTTTCTGTTCAACTCAGTGTTTCTACAGATTTGATTTCATTGTTAGAAGGAAAATTGATATACATTATGCATAGAAGGAGTAAATATCAAAGGAAGTGACTATGTAACCAACAGCTACTTCCCTCCATTATGGTTCAAACATAGTATACTTCAAAATGAAATGCGTAAAGGTTCTTACTCTTGTAGCATAATTCTATTGGGTATAAAAGAATTTCAGAAAAAAAAAGTTTTGTGACTTCTGAGACATCTTCTTCGTATTTTCAAATTAAAGGGTAATTAACAAGTTGAATTTATTGAGGTCAGATTTCTGAAACTTGAAATAGGAATCTGTTTTCTGGGAAATTCTTATGGAAAATTTGCAAGCTGAGGAATTATGCTTATGAAGAAACAGCATTCAAATAAATAGAGAATTCTAAGAGTGATTTGATCGACAATGAACAATGGCCATTGCTCACATATTGTGGGAAGTCTTTGGAATGAAAATTTGCTTTTTTCATTCAACCTACACTTTAGAAGAAAATTACCAAATTTTGGAATGTGAATCAAAGAAAAGTATGACTACAGAATAACAGAACTGATTTTATCATTCTGGTTTTTTTTTTTAGTGAATTCTTATAGTGGAAATTATTATAGAATAATAGTTGAAGAATTCACTGTGGCTGTGTAACCTTCCTTACTTCCATAGTTGAAATAAGACTGGTAAACTCATGAGATTAGGCACTCCCATAAGACTGTAAGAGCTTCCTGGCTTTATGCTGGCCAAAAATAACAGCACAGAGTGTTTTTACAATAATCCTGCTTTTGGGTAAAAACAGGAAAGGGAGAGGCATGTTAAAATTAAATATTTTATAAGATGAACAGAACCAAAAGAAAAATAGAGAAATTTCCTTTCAGTTCAGGGAAAATTAAAATTGACTCTGATTATCTAAATTGTTTACTGACCTATTTTTGAATAAGCAATTTATACTAATATTCCCTTAGCGTATCGTAACATTTGTTTTTTTTTTTATTTGAATTTAGGCTGCCAAGCTAAGGTGACAATATTTAATTCACTACTCTGCCCTACTTAGAATATTCACTTTGTTGGAAAGATCCACCATTGGAATTGACATCAATTCTCAAGGTCAGATATTTGTGTACTTGGAGAATTTTTTCAATATTTCTTAGGATTGAAATAGGCTACTAATACCTTTTTATTTTGTTATTATATTTCTCATCAGCAGCAATCAACATTTACCAAATATAAATTATTCAGCATTAACTGCATATCTTATTCTGAAGCCCCAGTTATAATACTTTCTAAATGACCAAAAAATCTCCTATTGTCAATAAACACAATATTATTTTTCCAATTTTGAAGGGGAGAGCATTATTATCTAAATGGGCTGTCAGGAAGAGATGATCCTTTGCCTTTTTGTGTTTTCCTTTTGGGTATCCGTTCTCCGGGAAGACAATACACATATTTCCTGTGTCTATCTATCATGGTTATTTTCTTCTATTCCTTTTGAAATGGAATCAGTTTTTCTTCTGACACTACTGTTATTCTTTTTCTAGCATGGCAACCTTGGGCTAGCGGCATACATCAGTAAATGCTATGCTTTTTCTTTAAGGCTTTTCTAATTTTTAATTAAAGAGAAGAGCTAGACTCTTGCTGATCACCTACAGGAGTGTGACTCTCCATGGTTACCTGTCACTCAAAGAGCTCCAGCTCTGAGGAATGCTAATTAGCCCTGCAAAAGCCCCATAATTGAAGTGGAGAGAGACTGCCGGAGGTGCAGGTCTGCCTTCATTCACAACAGTCTTGCCATCTGAATGGAGGGAGCCGTCCTGACAATGTGAGGGAATAAAGGGAGATGGGGAGGAAAAAGAAAAACAAAATTCCATCTGCCATTTTTTACTCTCAGTTCTAAAGTGATTGTAACCTGGATACCACGTTGTTACTTAAAAAAAAAAAGTTTTCTTTAACCATGAAATAATAAGCCATAGCATCTGCTTGACAGTGATCAGTATGATGGCTAATACGTTTGAACTGTATAAAAATGAATCATCTGGGATATCAATGCAGATAATCATCATGGTGATAATAAGTGTATGTTTGGGGGAAAATAGTCTTTTATTTAAGTGAAGGTAGTATTTGAACCCAGACAACTGGCCTTACAGAAATGTTTCTTGGTTATTTTTGGAGAAAAAAGAGAAAGTTCTTGATATTGCAATGTCAATGTCCCCCAAGCTGAGACAAACATGTATATTCGCATTTAGACAATTGAAAGGAAAAAATAAAAGATTTAGTGGATAAAAATCTTGGACCATCATTTAGAGTAAAAAAAAATTAAGATAATTATGTTCCAAGTAAGTTTCATCGCCTCTTCAACTCAGTACTAAATATTAATGTGGGAACGATCTAGTTGCAAAGAATTATAGTAAACTCACACACATTAAAGAATGAAGTAGTTCTTGACTGCAAGCTTTCTACCTTCAGATTTTATATAATTATGGAGTCATAGTGTTTTGGAATAATAGGCACTTTAGATAGAGCCAGGTTTGGAAACTGGGGCTCAAAGAAGCTGTCACTAGCCCCAAATCACATAATGGATGATGGGCAGAGCTGGAAATAGAATTCAAGTCCCCTGGTCCCAAGTTTATCATTTGGAACCAAGAGTACAAGGCAATAGATGATTCTAAGATATGGTGGTGTACAGTGTAAGAGGCACAAGTTCGAGGATTTTGTCCTCTCCTTTTTCATAATGCAGCATCTGCAGCACTTGGATTAATGCCTGGTACTTCACATATATTTGTTGAAAGGATAAATGAATGGCTACATTCTTATATGACTTGAATATTTCAAATTGCTTTCAAATATTTAAAATGCTGGTCCATACGATAAAATAATTTTGCACACTTTTTTTTTTTCATGTTGAGTGTGACTCAGTCTAGAAGTTAAATTGGGTGTGGTGATTTTGACAAACACCTATTACTAGAATAACTGGGAACCACTGCTATCCTAACTTATTTAGCTATGTGTTATAGACTAGTTACTTTTTCCTTTAGAGAAAGAATTACAACCTACCTAAGCAACATACACAGTAAGCCTAACATATGTGAATAAGAGAGACAAATGAAAACAAAATACTGGCCCCATTAAGTACAGTAGCTACTATGGTCCAGGTACACCATTATATAACTCTTAAAACGCATCCATGTTTGATATTTTATACACATTTTACAGATGAGAAAACCAAGTTTTAGAATGTGTTAAGTAATGAGGTGATATAGTTAGTAAGTGAAAGAGCCAAGATTTAAACCCAAATGATTCTACTCCAAACTTAAGCTCTTTTCACAATCCTGTGCTTCATTACAATTCCCAATTACAACTCCTCGTCTCTTTAACATGTAAGTCCACACAACTGAACATCAATTCTCTTTGGCATTCCGATAGAATTCTGATAATCTGAATCATAGTATGGGCAACATTATCAAATATGACTCTTCCAACTCTTGACCATCTTGCTTTGGCTGGAGTAGTCAGGGAAGACTTCCAGAGGCCATGACTTTAAAGCTGACACCTGAAGAAGGAAAAGGGACCAGCTAAGCTGCCATCTTGGAGAAAAAAGTTTAGGTAGAAGAAGAGGTTCGAAGACCGCATGAAATAAATAAACTTTGTGTGTTTGAGGGATACACAGAGAGCCCAGTTACCTGGAGCAAACTGAATTAAGGAAAGGGATGGTAGAAGTTGATGTCAGCAAGATAGACGTCATCTAGTTTTCACAAGATCTTATAGGCAAGTGAGGAATCAGAGTTGTATACCATTTCTAGTGAGAAGCAACTGCAGAGTGTTAAGCAGAGATGGACTATGATACTATAAAAGATCACTGAGTGGATAATACATCACAGGGAGCAAAAGTAGGATTAAGGAGCCCCATGGGAGACTATTCCAACAGTTCCAGACAAGAGATCAGAGTTTCAGCCGTGGAGAGGATGGGACGTCATCAGGTTGAAAGTATATACTGGAGGCCGTACTGAGCTGATCTGTGGATGATTGGAAGTGGGTTTGAGAGAAAGAGAGGACTCAGGATGTCTGTAATTTTTTTTGTCCTCAGAATGGGTAGATGGTATTTACCAGATAATGACTGAGGTATGATCAATTTGAGGGACATATTAAGATAATGTTTTTACATAGCATATTCTCCAAACACATTTGTAGGAAGAATAAGGGTGGTTGAGAATTTAGGCTGCTTGATTTGTGGACACTCGGTGAATATTTCACTGTGACAAAAAAAAAAAAGATACAATTTAATGTGAAATTTGGCTACTATTTTAAACAATAAATAAATAAATAAATAAATAAATAAATAAATAAATATCCCCAGAGTCATAGTTAATGGTAAGGTCTACCTCATTGTACCATTCAAGAAACAACTTAGATTCAGAAAAGAAATGATAAGTGGTTGTGAGATTTCTTCTTAGGATCATTTGGTTAGGCTTCAAAAAATAAAAAAAAGGAAAAGAAAAGCAATAATTAAAAGCATGTCCAATGGATCGGTTTACCACACCTTTTCTCACCTGGTAAAGAAGAAGTCACATCTTGTCAAATCTGCATTGTTCATGTGAATGGAATGCGATAAGGAGACCAACCCTTCTCCACACCCTGAACTCTTTCCTTTCTACTTTAAAGTGAAATATATAAAAAATAAATTTGACTGTTGGTAAGAAGATACTGGCCATAGCATTAGAACCTGAAAGCAGTTATTAAAAACCCTCTGATGTTGCTGCATCCTATTTACAATTTGTGTGTGAGAGTGTGTTTGTGTTTTTATATAAAGGCCTTTTCTTGTGTTCTAATAATGGCTCCTATTATTTTTATTAGCACAGGATAGGGTTTTTAACTTCTTTATTGAACATAAGCATCAACACATACGATATGGATTAACAACCAACCAAAAATACCAGAATTTTAAGTCTGTTCTAAAATCAATAAAAGGACTTTTGCTGAATTTACTTATTAAGAATATTTCCATTAGTGTTCAAGTTTTGCTCCTGGTATTTTGCCAGAGAATTGCAGAGCTATTACTCACATTCACTCCCCTTATCTAAGTGATTGTCTTTTCTTTCCTCTTGCCTTGAAAACTTACATATTTAATTTCCACTGTATTTATTTTTCCTTTTTAATACTTTGCTTTTAAATATTGTTCATATATATATTTTTACCTGTTTTCAAGCTTCTCAAATCTTCTCCAGAAATGTATTTGGGGCAGAGGAGGGGATGAAGGAAAAGACTTCCTTCATGGTAGACGTGTATATAAAAAATGCCACTTTGATATGCTTGCTTTCTCTTTTATGACTCAGATATTGAGATCTCCATCTGGTGATCTGCACCCTCAGAGTTCATGTCATTTCTTCAGGGCTGAGTGTGGGCAGAGCATCAGGTTATGTATGAGCAGCAAATTGCTCTTCATTCAAGATTTATACCCAATGGTTCATTCCATCATTTCTTTTATTTATTTACACGCTGAATATGTCTAATGTCTTCCCTTTCATATTCCTAACTCCTATGAATTATTTCTCTGATCTTCACTATTATTAAGGAAACGGACCAATAGAGCGATACTCATATGGATGAGGAGGCTGAGAGGCGTAAGTGACACTAAGAAGTTAACCTAAGGCTATTGAGAGAAATGGACCAACAGTTCCTGTTTCTGAAATCAGGAATGTTCAATATAGTCACTTATTACCTATATGCCTTCTATTCTCATATGCTTGAAATTAAGATAAAGTGAATAATTATCAAAATAAAATATTTGGGAATTTGTTCAATTTGATTGCCATTTATCTTTTGACATTTAAACTGTCAGTGATGCTGAGTGGCAGGCCCTGGGGTTGTCCCTTCACATCTTCTGCAGTAATAGTAAAGGTTACATTTCCAGCTTCTCACATGGATCAAGTGGCAATGTGACTAAGTTCTGATCAATGAGATGTAAACAGGTGTAGTGTGTACAACGTCTAGGTCATGCTTTAAGGAGATGGAGCATGTTGTCCCCTTCTTCTTTACACCTTCCTGCTGAAGGAGATATGGATCTAGTAGTGAGCCATTTTGGACCAAGTGGATGTAGTCAACTCCCTAGGAATGGCAAAGTATCATGAGAGAAAAGGGTGTGAGCTTCTCATGACTTTATGGAAGAGAGCCATAAAGTAACTCAGACTCATAAGAGGGATAAATAATCTATCCTGTGTTTTTGTCACATACAGATCAGTCTATATTCTAAGACAGCCTATATAAATATAATAGCAATATAATATATATTATAATGTACATAATATAACATATATAATGTAATCCTGAGAAACAGTATAAAATTCAAACTAACTTTTGAAATCATGTTAAAAATAGCTGTAAAATGCTGAATTCAGTCTTATCTGTTATTGTGAATAGTCCCAACTTAAGATATATTGATTTTGTTACACATGGGAGATGCATTTCTATTTAGATGAGCAAGAAATGTCTTAGCTATATTTATTGGCAGGTTTACACTGTGTATTATAGTATTAGCAATGTATTGAAATCAATGCATGAAAAAAAATAATCTAGGGGCACCTGGGTGGCTCAGTCATTGGGCATCTGCCTTCGGCTCAGGTCATGATCCCAGGCTTCTGGGATCGAGCCCCCGATCGGGCTCCCTGCTCTGCGGGAAGCCTGCTTCTCCCTCTCCCACTCTCCCTGCTTGTGTTCCCTCTCTCACTATGTCTCTCCCTGTCAAATAAATAAATAAAATCTTAAAAAAAAAAAAGAAAAAATAATCTATGTAATAACACTTACATGAAAATCACATATTCAATATTAGAAATCAGAAATGTTTTTGAAACTGTGGTTTTTTAGTGTCTTATAAAGTTCCTCACATTTTGGAGGATGAGATATAGTGAACATTCAATCTTGCTGAGGAATATACTCCAGGCCTCCCTAAATCTCTTAATTTAGGGCTATAATTTCTATATAAAACACAGAAACTAGAATAGCCAAAAATATTAAGTAGTCTTTTTATATTTATTTATCATTTATTAAATTATTTATTCTTTATTCCTTAATGAGGATAAATGTATACATGAGGATAGAAGGGAACCTTAAAGCCAAGAGATGCTGAATGAAGCATTGGGCTTACTTGCTAGTTAGTAACTCATTCTTAATGTATCAAATTTGTAATCAAATTTGTGCCACAGAGCATCACAAATTGCTTCACGTCAATGACATCAGAGATTTCTTCAGAATTAAAGTGCCAACAATCTGCTCTATGGCATTTTGTGGTTTGTTCTGTTTGATTCTCTGGGGAGCAATTTATGGCAGATGTTCCCTAAAGACACTGTTAGTGATTACCCAGGAACCACTCTGGGCCAGAATCAGCTCTGCTAATATAGTAAAAGAAGACCATGATAGTAGCTGGTGACAAGCAGCGGGCCCATCCAATAGCGACTTGAATTTCTTGGTTTGTTAGTCACAACTTTTCCAGGTATTGCTTGGGGAGTATTAAGTGCTAAAAGGTTTAACACATAAAACCGAAAGGCTCTGGGTAAACATTGTGCTTACAAGTAGAACAAGGATATTGAGACCTCCATTGGGTGATATGCACCCTCACAAAAACTGCAGAACCAACCACAAAAACTGGAGAAACTTAAACCAAGTACTGTTACATGTTAGCTGAAGGGCCCCAAGCAGAATTATTGTGTGGAAGAAGTCTTTCTAGGGATATTGGCATAGGTTTACTAATGTAGCTATTGTTTATTGAGTACTTACCAAGGTTCAAAAATGTGCTAAATACTTTCTATGGATTATCTCATTGAATCGTTAGAGTAATCCTATGAAGTAGTTACTATTATTGATTTAAAAAAGAGACCAATTTAGAGAGTTTAAGTACATTGCCCCAAACCACATAATTAGTAATTGTACCAGGATACCTACCCAGCTTTGTCTGATGTCAAGGTTTATATTCTTAATATGAAGTTATCAATCTATTTATTAACAGAACAAATAACCATATTCCATTTATTATAAGAAATTGAATCAATGTGGGATGCCTGGGTGGCTCAGTCGTTTAAGCGTCTGTTTTTGGCTCAAGTCATGGTCCCAGGGTCCTGGGATCCAGCCCCACGTTGGACTCCCTGCTCAGTGGGAAGCCTACTTCTCCTTCTGCCTGCCGCTCTCCCTGCTCGTGCTCTCTCTCTCTGACAATAAATAAATAAAATCTTAAAAAAAATGAAATTGAATCAATGTAATATACATATTTAAGACAGAGAAGATTAATGTCTTGTATAGCAAAGAATTTTCCAAATAAGTAGTTGAATCCATTTTACATATATAGCCCCTCTTAGAATCTCTTTTTTTTCAAAGGCTCTACTCTTGTTATGGAGGCTTTCAGCAAAATGCACTTGGTCTTCCAAGCACATTGCTCAGTATCCTGGTATGCTTTGCTGTTCCCATGGAGATATTTGGACGCTCATTTTAGTCTTGCTTTTAGCAGCAGAGGACCCTCTAGAGCTTTGGACAGCTTTGTGATGTTACTGAGTGACTGCAGGTGTCTAAGAGAAGATAATGCAATTAGATTCATCGTATCTCTAATTAGATCAACATATAAATGATCAGAAACTAAATCCATATTTGAGAAATAGAAATTGGAGTTGAAATAGTATCTATGTAAGTTGAAATAATGTAGCCAAATCAATGTTTAAGATAGGATTTTTTGTGGGATTGAAAGGTTTAGCAAAGAAACAGAGTTGGAGGGAAAAAAGAGGAATCTTCACTTTACAGGATATTATGGCACATGCAAATTATTTTGTAAGACATTGGATGAAAGAGATTTGACATTTTGAATTTCTGAGGGAACCCCATCAACAACAAACCAGGTAAAACACAATCAAATGGTGTTAAAATATTATTGTGTTGTTTCTCCCAACCATTTCTAACGAATCCGAATGTATTTATATACTGAATTCTAACACTTTTCATTTAAAAGGAGTAGTGTGAAAATTTTTAGGATCAATTGCACAGGAAAGTTTAAAGGGAACTGAAATAATAGGTATGAAATTAATTGAACTTCATTAAAGAAAAATCTTACAAAATTAAAAGATTATACCCAATTATTAAAACTATTTCATTTCTTTATTTTATAACATTAGAATGTAAAGTTTTCAGTTTCTATCCATGACATATTTATTTTAAGCATCATTTAGTACTTGATGGTTTCAGAACAACAAAAGAATTGGACGTTTCTGAGTTTATTATAACGACGTGGGGGGTCTGCATTTATTCTCATTCTGTTACTGGAGAGAATATGTTCCTAGTGAATTGAGATGTGGTGACTTTTCTATCTCCTCACACCTTGTCTCTATGGAAGCCGACCAACAATTACACTTTAGGGAATAATAGTTCTCCTTCAAACTTGGACATTGTCTGTGGTGAGCTTCCAAATACTAACAAAACAAAACAAAACAAAAACAAAACAAAAACACACACACACAAATAAAACTCAAAACAAAAATCTCTACCCAAAACAAAACAAAACACAAACCAAAACCTAGAGAATTGCATTAGAAGCAAGGCACATTGTTATTATCTCATTCACTGACAACACATTTCATCAAAATTCGTGTCATATTGGGTACCTCTAGATGAGAACAACAGAGATGATTTCTCCTGAATGTAGGTAAACTGATACTCAAAAATCTGATTTTATTCCCCCTAGAGTCTCTTACTAAGTAGAATAAAAAACGAATCACAGTTTCACTGACCAACTGCTAGAAGGTCTGCCCTTGTTAGGCGAGGCTGCCTCCATAGAAATGAAGCTGTTCCACGTGGTAGTCATCGCTTTAGAAATCAAACACCAGGAAGCTGAGGTAGAGGGAAGCTATGGCTTACAATTTCACTCCAGCTAAAAGTAGATAAAAGAGACAAGTGATCTGGTATTTACTTTTACTTTCCATCTAGCAATCACTAAATTCATGACTGCACATTCCCAGAGTGTTTAGCTATCTCTATTCTGACCCTTGCTAATCATTTTTTAAAAAAACCTCCCGTGTGGGTCTGTAAGAAAATTCTCCATGATTACATTATATTGAAAACTTGGCCTAGCTAAATGCATTGTTATGTAGTGTGAAAAGGAGTAATCTGCTTAGCTATAAAATTCCTTCCTGTATGACACATGTATTACTTCATAGATTGAAAGACATTTTTCTGGTTTGCAAACAGAAGACAAACTGTCCTGTAAAACATTTGTCTACATTAAGAGTCATAGTTTTTTCTGGCATCTAAATCTAATTGAATGATGTCCACTAACTGCAGCTACTTAAAAATCTGGAATAACAGCTTCCCTGATTTCAAAGTGTTGCTTAGGAGCTTTATGCAAGCATCCAGTGCAATATTGTTAAGAATTTAGTATTCAGTTCTGGATTATGATCTTGGAACTTCTACTTACATGGAAAATGTTTGTTATACACACAGACATATACATGAAAAAATATAGAAATATATCAAAATAGAATTCCCCAATTTTTTATTATTTATTTTTAAAAACTGTATATATTTAGATTATACAACTTGATGTTTTGGAACCCTGAATGTTACTTTTTACTTATCAGCCAAAGCCTTATCATTGGGGATCATTTATTTAAGAAGGTTTTTGATACTAATCCATTCATCCCTTCATTTATTTTTAAAGTGTTTATAGATCACCTATAGGTGAACAAGCAGTTTGAAATTCAGAATTCTTTTACATTGTTTTTTAACAAATGTGTGAGATTCTTATAATTAATTAATCTAGATGTGGAAATGAATTCAGTTATAATCATGTTAATGAACGTCAAGACTGGGTTCACATTGAGACGGAGTCATGTTGGAGAAAATACCCATCAATAGTGGCGTGCAAATTGGAAACCTAGAACTCACCTTAGCCTCCTTACCCTGCCAGTATTTGTTCAGGGAGCCAGCAGAAATGAATGTATGCTGATGTTATGGCCAGTGGGTAGGCTTGTATGGGGGAGATTCAGAGGATCTCACCTGAGTATACATCAGTGTATAATTACTTGACACATACAAGTAATTCATCCATCTGAATAAACTGATGGGAAACTGTTGACTCAGCCAAAATGGTGGAATCAGATGTGTGGTCAGCAAAATCTGAACAACTTGTCAGAGATTTATGTTTCAAAGGACATTATAGACTTCACAGTGATTTAAACTGCCACATTTTATATAGAAATGGCAGTGGGAAGGAGAATAAAGAAAAAGGAAGTAGATGAAACATCTTCTACAGGATGCGGAAAAAGAACAAATGTTGATGAATACCATCGGTTTCATTTTCTGGAAATTAAGGAGAAAGAACCTTCCAAAGTCATTATGGCTCCACTCTGAATTCTTCCTGTTTAAAATTTTAATACATCTTGGATATGCATTACACTTGGCAATTAATAATGTATAGCTTTGTTACAACCCTTGAGTAGTTCTCATAATTCACTATTTAACTTTTGTGTTGTTATTTACGTTTTTATCATTGGTATTGACTTTGCCTCTTTAATTGGATTGCAAATTTTTCTACTTACACGGCTCTGCCCCAAAATTTCATTCCTTGCAGCATTTCCAACTGCCTTCACGGCAGAGGAATTCAGTTAAGTACTTTTTAGTTTATGATTTTATACTTTCTATAAAGTTAAGAGTTTAAAATATATTTGTCAAGTTTCAGATACAATGTGTTATTGAAACTAGCATGTTTCATACATGTTTGAGATTATCTGTGTAATGAACACATACAAGACAAGGTGCTTGAGATCTTTATGTATTAGGAAAACAACATAATTTTTAGTTAAAATTAAAATTCCACTTAAGTTTATTAATAGATATTTAGGAAACAGGATGAATACAATATGCTTAAAGATAGAAACATAAGAAAAAGATTTGGGCCACTAAATGGTAAATATCATTTACAGAATCATTATTTTTTTTAAGATTTTCTATTTACTCATTTGAGAGAGAGAGTGTGCGAGAGAAAGAGAGAGAGAGAGCATGAGCAAGGGGAGGGGCAGAATGAGAGGGAGAAGCAGACTCCTTGCTGAGCAGGGAGCCCATGTGGGGCTCCATCCCAGGACCCTGGGGTCATGACCTGAGCCGAAGGCAGACGCTTAACTGACTGAGCCACCCAGGTGACCCAATTTACGGAATTATTTTTGTTTTGTGTGAAATTTTTGTTAGAAGTGTAAAGACTACTTACTGTTTCATTTGGATAACTGTATCTTAATATCAATGAATTTGTGACAGATTCATAATAATTTCACACATTTGTTAAAAACAATGTAAAGGGACTCTCTGAATTTCAAAATTGCTTGCTCACATAGAGGTGATCTATAAACACTTTAAAAATAAATGAAAGGATGAATGGATCAGTATCAAAAACCTTCTTGAATAAATGATTCCCAATTATAAGGTTTTGGCTACTAAATGAAAGCAACAACTCAGTTAAAAACGTTTACCTCAGTGGAAATTAGAAAGGAAAACATCTCTTACATTCATTCATTTTATAATTAAAATAGGATATGAGTTTTACAATTAAGTATGGTGAAAATGGAAATTTTTTGAGTATATAAACTATATACATACATATTGTGTGTGTGTGTTTGTGTTGAATCAGGTATATATCTCAAATTCTAATGATATCACACTTTTCACTGTTTCCTAAACAAACCATTCATTTTCATGGCTTCAAGTGTCTGATCATGGTTTTCCCTCAGCACTGGATATTTTCTCCAGTTGTTCGTCTGGAAAGCTCTTATTTCTCCTCAAAGTCCAGCTCAAATGTAGTTTCCTTTCTGAAGACTTTTCTGACCCCCAACAGAGAATTAATGCTTTCTTTGGGTATATTCCCATATCAAAATTTAAAAGTATCTGATAAAATACTTTTCACTTTGTATTACAGTTTTTGTTATATGTCTGCCCTGCTCACCGCTCTACAGGTTTCTCAAGGACAGGAATGGAAATCTAAATTGAAATAGAGGATTATAGCATCTGATTAGGATTAGTGAACTCAGGAAATGAATATAAATTTTCAAGAAAGACAACTTCCAAAGATTGCTTAAAAAGGTTAAAATAATTCGTGAAAAACGGAACACAAGAAGCCAATGAACATTTTTTAAATGCTTAATCTCACAAAAATCAGATTATAATAATGAATAAAATTACAACTTATCCTTAAAAAATATAATAGTTTCTGTGGAAAAGCTGTGGGGGAAATAGGCTCTCTCATACTCTGTCAGTAGGAATAAAAATAGCTATAATGCATCTGAAGGGCATTTTGGTAATAAATATCAAAATGCTATGAATATGAAATTTTTTGTTTCAGAAATTTTATATCATGAGGATATAATCATGAGTTATGCAAAGTATACACGTATAGTAAGGTTTACAATAGAAGAACATTAGGCACACCCTCAATGTCCAAAATTTTGATTAAATTAATATGAGGAATAATATGCAATCATTAAAGTAATACCATAAAGGAATATGTATTATTATTAAGGGGAAAATTATAAGATATTATTTGATAATGTAAAATATCTCATAACATCTCTCCACCTAACAAGAATTATATAGGAAAAAATTGGAATAATTTATTATACACCAAAATGCAACAGGTTGTTCTGGACAGTGCTTTCCAAATTTTGCAGTTTCTACATTAAACACCTGTCTCCATCTCTTATCAGAAACTTTTTATAAAACTAAAATTGCAGTAAAAATCTCCCAAGTGAATAATAACATGAGATAAGTGGAGAGAACTCCCATCCGTTGGCTTGAAGGAAGCAGGGATGCTGAGGGCTACCTCGGCTGTGGTGTTGAGGGCGGGGCTGGGGCCAAGCTGCTAATTTAGCTTGGTTAAGAGATTGGCTAGATACAGATGGGTTGAGCACATAAGTAAATATATCAGATCTTTCTAATGATTATTTTCAACTTTTCATCTTTGGTAGGAGTGAACAGAAATGACACTGAGTTTTCCTCATTCTATCGTATCTGGGGCTCACAACCTCAGTTCATCTCATTAATGGAGATGTCCATTCTGCTCTCTTAATTAAAAGGGGACTTTCAGGCTTCTTCACAGTAAAGCTATAGTCCCCTCTTTGTAACTTAATTAGGATTTGGTGGTGTGATATGTTCAGACTCTGGCAATAACCCGTTCCTTATCAGTCCCTCAGTTTAATTAATTAGTGTCAGTATGAGTTCATGAATTCCTATTTTATTCAATGGATGGTATTACCTATTACTATCATGTCTTTATGGTCAAATTATCTCAGATTTTGCCAGTGGAAATCTCTTTACGCTGATTTCCTGTGTCCTTAGAGCATGTCCCCACCATTCTTGGAGTACTTTCTTACTTTCTGGTAAAACCAGGTGTTCAGGCTCATTTGATACTTTCATTGCCCCAACCCTGGAATAAGTCATTTCTGTGGGAAGCTCTGGAGCAGCGTGGTATTTAGAAACCAAGGTCTAGCTACTTTGTGTGCTCTAGAGAGGACGCTGTTGGAACGTGGACACTGCTCTCGCCATTGCCATCTCAGTGGAAAAACAAGGGAACATCTATAAGTATGTATATACAAGTGGTCATACATTTACACACATTTATAGCTATACTTATTTCTATATCTAGCTATATATAATAAAAAGAAAACCTAAAAGGAAAAGAGGAGAAGGTAAAATATGGGAGGAGACTGGATGGAAGGAGAAGAGGAAGGGAAGTTCAGATATTTTCATCTTGAAACTAAGAAGCACTCATTTCTGGAATTTCCACATAAAAGTAAATCAAGATTCAAGTTTTGTTGAAAAAAAGATTTATATAACTTTAATTTATAATTTGTTATACATACGTTATACCTGTTTATCAGCACTGAAAATCTCAACTATTTTATTTATTTTTGAAAAAAGAATGCTAAACAGGATTCATGCCATTTAGGCAATTTTCGAGAAGTGAGGTTTAATAGATAAATATTATATGTAGTCTATGATACATATCTATATTAATTATATCTATCAGTTTTACTGATAGCATATTTAATGTGATTTTTAAATAAAAAAGTCAGTGTCCAGGGCATGTTAAATTCATTTGGTTAACAATTACAGCAAATGACCAACATGTTTAAGTTAGAAAGTTAATTCTTTTATTTAATTTAATAAAAATGTATCGAGTCTGAATATATACCTGGCATTGTTTCAGTATAGTACCTAAAATATAAAGGATTCTAAAAATATTTTTTGTTTAGTAATATTACGGATATATTTTGTGAATTAATATTCAACGTAATATTCTTTAAACTGTAAGTCATGATATAAAATTAATGGGTCTCATTATTTAATGAATAATAAATAAATTTAATAAATGAATGAGAATAGAATAAAAAAGAATAGGAGTGATTGTACCAGTGAAGCATATGTATTGTCCTATGAATGAGTTAAATGTATGTGTATGCCTGTATAAGTCTACTGTATCACTACATAATGTATTTCTTACTGTTAATTGTCAAAATAATTCAAAGACACAAAATGATTCAAAGAAATAATTCAAAAGATAATCAAAATTTTCCCTAAAGCATCTTAAATGAAAGAAACTTCTCAGCATGTAAGTAAATGAATAAGTATCAAGTAGGAGGACAAATGTAATATCACAAATGTACTGAGAGTTATAATAAAAGAGTTATTATAAATTTTTTCCTCAGTACTAATGAACTTGTATTAAGCATTGCATTTTTGGTATTATTGGAAATAAATGTTTTTTCCTCTCAATTGCTGACTAAGGGACACATCATGTTTTTGCCCTTGGGTTGGTGCAATGACGGTGTTTCTCATTGCCAATGCAAGCTGCAGAGTGAGGATAAAAGAATCTAGAACAAAACAATTGCTTTTTTGCAATAATAAGAATATCACTGGGTGAATAGTCCCTATTCAACTGTCCCTAATGAGAAACAAGTACACAAAACTAGAGCTCAGAAGACCTGGATTTGTTATGACTTCTACAATTCCACCTGCTGTGCAATTCCAGGGGATACCATTTACATAGAATAAAATGTACAGAGGATATATTTTGCAAAACAGGCTTGAGACTGCCATTCTTTTGCCACTGTTGTAATCATGTGAGCAAGTTTTCTGAGCCTTCATTTCCTCACCTGGAAATGGGTGGAGCAAGTTTATCCTGTTCATAGTCATTATTCTTTATAATGGGCCATGTTAGCTCATGAAGAAGAAGGAATCTCTCTTGGTTCCTTCTAAATGTTTTCCATTACGTCTCTTCTCTGTGTCTGGTGCCTGAAGGATCCCAGGCTTTGTTTGCTGTGTAAAACTGACTTAAAGTGGTATCCTTTGATTATTTATATTTCGACAAGACTTTGGAGAACTTAAATGTCTAACATGAATTCTACTGGTGTGTTTTCAATCATCCCACCAAGGAAAAATATGGGAACACAACTCACATTCTCTGGTGAATATTATGTGTAATTGATTCCTCACCCTTGTCCACTGATCATGGATGGAATTGACAATGGCTCTTTCTATCAGTTATTTTATAATCACTTTATTGTCCTACATGGGTATATTATGTGGCACTCTCAATCTGTAGATATTTTTGAAGCCAGAGTCCAGGTCAATTTTCCTTCTTTCCTTCCTTCCCTCCTCCCTTTCAGGGGGTAGGTAGGGGTAAAGAATGTTACCACATTTACAAATAGCTCTTGAAAAAATAATACATAAATTTTATTCAAAATGATAATTTGATAAGCAGATTTTTAAACTTTTTCTTTTAGAATACCTTTGTATTATTAAAAAGTGCAAAGATAGTGCAGAGGGTACTCATGTATCCCGCACCCAATGTCTCCTATTATTAACATCATATGATACATTTATCAACATTAATGAACCAATACTGCTCTAGTACTAAGTGAATTCCCATACTTCATATTTCCTTAGTTTTAATCTACTATCCTTTTCCTGCTCCGGGATCCCATGTAGGATATCACATAACACTTAGCTGTCGTGTCTCCTTAGGCTCCTCTTGGCTGTGACAGTTTCCTTGTTTTTGATGACCATGACAATTTTGAGGAGCACTGATCAGATATTTTGCACAATGTTCTTCAATTGGGATTTGTCTGATCTCATGGTTAAATTGAAGTCATGGGTTTTGAGGAAAGGCCATAGTGATAAAATACCATAAACGTGACTTTTCAGTGTTAACGTTGACCTTGATCACCTGGCTGAGGTGTTTGCCAGGTTTTTCCATGGTAACTCACTCTTTTATCCCTCTTTCCATACTGTACTGTTTGAAGGGAAGTTACTATGTTCAGACCCCACGAAGGAGAGGGGAGTTATGTTCCACCTTCTTGAGGGGGTCGTACCTGTATACGCTACTCAGGATTCTTCTGGAGAGGTGATTTATCCCATCTCCCTATTTACTTACTTATTCAACTGTTTATTCATGTTAATGAGGATTCATGGATATTTATTTTACATTTTGGTTTTCATCCCTTTTTCTTTTTCTTTTTTTTTTTTTTAAAGATTTTATTTTTATTTGAGAGAGAGCGAATGAGAGAGAGGGAGTACATGAGAGGGGGGAGGGTCAGAGGGAGAAGCAGACTCCCTGCCGAGCAGGGAGCCCGATGCGGGACTCGATCCAGGGACTCCAGGATCATGACCTGAGCCGAAGGCAGTCACTTAACCAACTGAGCCACCCAGGCGCCCCATCCCTTTTTCAATTTAGATTATGTAAAGCTTATCTGATTTAATTGGGACTCCTTGCCAGCTCAATGCCTACCACTCCCCACCACATACCCAAAATTCTAGGCTCAGGAAACACTTCTATGTTCTCAAACATGCCTCTCCCTCACACACCTCTGTTTGCACATGCTGTTTTTTTCATCTGAATGCTCTTGTCCATGTTTGGCTCTTGTTCACATCAATCCTTTACCATCTAGCTCATATGATTATCTAGAAGTGAGACTTTCTTTTTGCTTCTTTGGCAGTTTATGTATATATCTATTGTGGTATTTGTCAAATTATCTAATATTTGCTTGCCTATTTATTTTCCTAATGAGATGGCTAAGTCATTGTGTTACTGGCAGTTTCTTACTTCTCAACCCTTCAATATCTAGTGCCCTGCCTGGCGTAGAGAAGGTTCTTAAAGCTATGTTCAAATGGATGGACAAGCAACACAACTTTGTTAGTTAACAGAGTTGATTTTAGAGGCAGTCTCGGAGACCTTTCTAGAGAGAGGAAAAAAAAAAGGCATTGCAGATCTCCTGTTAATAGGATATACATTTTGAGTTGCTTTTATCTCCTTGTAATGATGTGTTTATTCTGACCATCCAGATTTTCATATGCAGTCATCTTTGAAGATCAGGCATTCATGAGATGGCTGGTCAGAGGTAAGGTCACAGTTTCTAGCCCAGAAACAGCCTTTCTCTCTGTGAGGAGACCGTACCCCCCGGGCAAGGATGGAAACCGGATGACATTGGCCTCATTAGTAGAGTGCCCTAACCAGCTGAACTAACCAGCCAGACCACAAAGGCAGCAGCAAAGAAATCTAACAAACACAGAAGTTCACTTTATAACATAAAAACTGCAGCCTGTATTGACACACACAAACTGGCCTAACTGTTTTGACTGTCAGGTAGTCAAGAAAGTCAAAAAGTAGTCAAGTTAGGCAACAAGCACATCTGACTCTTTTTCTCTGACTAGACCCTGAGCGTTGATTTGACTGGTGTGTGTTTGTAGAAACAGTCACATTTCCCTTGCCAAAACAAGATGCCGTTTTTTTTTTTTTTTCCCACTGAAACTTAATGTAATAACTGTTACATCATATAAATTCATTTCCTTAAGAATATGTGTCAGACTATCACATCAGTTAAGGAAAATTCTCATCTCTTTTTCTGTTTGAAATTATGGTTGGGCTTTTTTGGGTCTAAATTAAGTGAATTCATAGTGCCATCTAGTGCTTCAAAAAATAATTATCAGTGCAACTGGGGAGAAATTTCAAATCAGGCTTTGGCTGTAAACCCAATATTCTCAGTTCTCTGCTTAAACAAGTCACTTGGCTGATTCAGGCTAGCATTTTCTGTTTTTGGATTGTTACTCACAGTTGATCAGGTATTGAGTTTTTACGACACTTACTGGTGTGAGAAATCACTGATTCACGTAACAGCTTGAAAAGAATCCCCCAAACATAACCAGAAACATATGTCCCTTTCCTTTTAAAAGTATTAAGCATGAAATGAATTCACAAATAAAACCAAACAGTGCTGCATAAGATAAATGAGGAAAATTGCAAACTTAGATAAATTAAGTCTCCTCCCACCTAAACAGGTGGTAAAATAGAAGGATCTGAAGACAGATATTATTTTATTCTATATACTTCTGAAAATGTATATTCTCTGAGTCTGTTTGGAATGAAAATCCAGAGAGGAAAATGTTCACCGAAGAGAAAAAGCAAATTACTTTGCTTCTACTTCAAGAAAACAAACCAACCTCTATTTACCAAAAAGTTTTTGCCTTGGTTGCCCTTCCTTCCCATACAAAATTGTTCTGATACATTCAGGACTTGATTTAAAATTTATGAAGGAAACAAACATAATGAAGATGCTCTTGATTTGGAAGCATTTCTGAGCAAGGCACAAAATGTGACATATTTACATTATTTTCTTTGTCACTGAAATACAGTAATACATATTTCTCTTCACTTTAAAATTTCAGAAGCCTTGTATGTGTTATTTCATCTTCCAAGCAGCGCTGTGAAGTATTCTTAGCCCCATGTACAGTGAGCTGCAGGGTTGGCATCCAAAACCCGTCTCATGTACTCCATGGCGCTGCCGTGGCTGCAAGTGTCCTAGTTCCTTTCTCTTAGTGGCGTTTGAAAGCTTGGGCGAAACAGTAAGAAAAGGAGTAGGGAAGGGGGAATAGAATTAAGTGCCCGGACAGGGAGAGAGGGGGCCTCAAGCTGCGTGCCAGAGAGTCAGCCTGCGGAAGCTTCATGCAACATTTTATGCAAGGCTTTGTAACCCATAAGGTTCTTTAAAGAATGGAAAAAAGAATTATGAATATTGTAAACAATCCCTTTTAATGGGATATCCCTAAGTAGAATATTCATAATTATCAAACACTTAATGAAAATTAGTGATGTAGAGAGCTAATGAAAATTCAGTGGAGAGATCTTCCAACATCCCGAGTTCCATTCTATCAACTGCGGCTAGTCACATACACCCATTTTTTTTTTCTTTTTCTTATCTATTCTGATTCATTTCGTATAATTTTCTTTTTGGTTTTAATATTGCTGGGGCAACAAATCCATATTTGATAAGTAGTTCACAGTTAAAAAAATGCTCAAATAGTATAGACTTAAGACAATTTTCAAACGAAGCCTAACTTTAAGTAGTGTTCTGTTTTTGCCATTATAGATCAGCCATTTAATGTACTCAATTAAAAGTAGTTTTATTTTCACGGGTTTGTTTTAATAGTTGTTCCCACCTCGCTCTAATTGCCCATCGTAGGGGAGGATACTTTGCCATTGCAGTATTATGTCATTGAGGATGGAAAAACACGCTGAAATGCTGAAATATTTATGATTTAGTCCACCTGCGTTATCAACTCATCATGACTTATTGGAAGGCAATCGCAGTGCCTCTTGGCTAAGAAAACAATGCCAGAAGTGATAAGACTCACGCAGACAGCTGTGTCTGGGCTCCCGTCAGCTACTTCAGTGCTCCTTGCCCTTGGCAAAGAACTTAGCAAGAGACCAATAAAACATATTGTTGTAAAACAGTAAAATGTACCCAGTTTGCCAGTTTGCATATTTCTCTGCAGCTACCCGTGATACAGGTAGCTATGGGCAGACTTGCGGGTCTGCCAGCCTTCCTGGCTTTGAACAAAAGTGTTTTGTTTCAGGCCATTCTATTGGGTGGGCTCCTGTGGGTATTTGGAGGAAGGTTGGAGAAAGAGGTATTTTTTTTTGTTGCTGTTGTTTTGCCTTGTTTTGTTTTGTTTTTTTATAACAACAAATCATGAATTAATTTGCCCCCCACAAAACCAACAAAGGAAAGAAAGCCTTTGGGAATCATCTTTGAAAGGGGCTGGCAGCCAGAAGAAAGAAAATATTTGCCACCGCAGTTAGGAGAACGTATTTGTTTGACTGGATCGACATTTTATCATCCACCAAAAGGCTTTCTTTGATTTAGCTGTTGCATTTTTGTGGCACAAAACAAACTCTGTCCACACCACACCGGGCGGCCCTCCTGCTTGGAGCCCCACTCCACCGGCCCCAGTGTAAACTTACATTCACAGTAAATCCACGGAATACTTTGGCTGTGCTGGCAGAAGAAATGAGCTGACGCCAAGTGAGTTCCACAAAAAGTTAGACAGAAAGAACTCGCAATTCAAAATGAGGTAATATGGTAATAATTTTTGTATATCTCTGGAACAAAGAGCATGGGTTATTTTAAATTGTATTTTCCTGCCTTGCTGAAAATATCAACATTCCACTTCATCTAAACTTTAATAGTGCAGTTTGAAAACCCATCCTTGGCACTGAACATTAAAAACTCTATTATGGGGGCTTCTGGGTGGTGCAGTTTGTTGAGTGTGGGACTCTTGGTTTCAGCTCAAGTCATGATTTCATGGTCCATGATCTCATGGGTTGTGAGATAGAGCCCCTTGTGGGGCTCCCCACTCAGTGGGGAGTCTACTTGAAGATTCTCTCCCTCTGTCCCCTTCCACCACTCATGCTAGCACACTCCCACTCTCTCAAATAAATAAATCTTTAAAAATATATGTTTAAAATAAATAAATAAATAAAACACTATTATATTCATGTCATTTTAGCCTTTGTGGGAAGATTCTGGACATCTTTCATCTCTGTATCACCTGGAGGCGAGCACAGAGCATTGCATGCAATATCTGTTGAATGGTTTATTTGTTGAATGAATGAATTTACAAAATACTCTAGCAATATAGTAAAGAGACATTTCAAAATTAAAGTGAAGACAGTGAAGGTGAATGTTATATATTGATCAAATATATTTTAGAAGCAGCATAACATAGGTAAGTATGTGATTTGTGTAAGTATCCTCATGAGCACCCAACCAAGTTTTATGCCTGTACCTATCTGGCAATCTGTTCTTCCTTAATCATGTTTTAGTTTTTCTATAAACAATCAGAAATGGCCAATTCTCCATATTTTTTTTAAAAAGATAGTACTTTATTGTTAATTTTATTATAGAATAAAATTTTATTTCTAAAAGTAGACAATAAAATACATTTTTTTCAAAAGCAATTAAAAATTAACATTGGTTTAAGGCTAACTATGTTCAAGGAACTTAACTTTGTGTGTATTTCTATTGCTTATAAATCAGTTGGCATGCAATGGTTAAAGAGCAAATTCAAATGAATTAATACAGACAGCCTTAACTATAACTGCTGCAGGTGTAAGAAACCTTTAATGGTACAAAAATAACCATGGTTTCTCCCTCCCTCCCTTCCGCCCTCCCTCCGTCCATCCCTCTCTTCCCTCCTTCCTTTCTCTCTTCCTCTCTCTCTCTTTCTTCTCTTCTTTCTGCTTTGTACCGAGGAATTTATGGAGAGAACATTAATCCAGAAGTTGTTATCTTCCTATTGTAATTCATGGCAGCATATAAAATCCTGCTTAGAATAGTAGTGTGTGAAGAGATCATTCCCAGTGCGTGTTTGGGAGAGTGTGTCATTGTTTCAGGTTTCCACATTTGCATAGATCTCTGCAGTAGAATATAGAAAAACAAAAATAAAAGCTAAAGTTATGGAAATACCATGGCTGAAGAATGTTGATAATTGCAGACTACAAGACTGACAGAACATCCAAATAGAGCAAAGCATCCAGTGGAGATGAAACAAGTTCTTTAGCATAAAACACAGAAGAACAGAATGTGTGTGTAATCCTACACAGATGCACATACAGAGGCAACAAAAGAGCCTGAATAGGACCAAGACCAAAATATTTTTTGTAAATACATGTAGCTAAGTGCCTCACCTCATTGAGGAAAGATTGGCATCCAAGACTAGTGCTACCATGTAGTTATATCTGAACAGTTAAATAAAAAACAATGACTTTTTGCTGGCATATGAACATACACTTAAGCTTACATTTTAGTAAACATGAATTTAGTTGTTCTGTACAAAACTGTTATAAAATTTCCAGATTTGACAAAGAATAAAAACTAAAGTTTAGCTGTGTTGTTAAGAAAGGACACCCATTCCAGTAGGATCCAACTGAAACTAAAATCAAAACTCTTGCACTCATAGTGGGAAAACCAGTTAACCAGTGCCTGTTGGTGGCTCTCCATGGGCCATTTTTTTGCAATGCAGGGTCTATATCCAGCTACATCATTGACATCTCTTGGATCTTCCTCCTTCTCTTGGTTCTCAATCATTGCACTGCCTTGGGCTCAGGTCTTCTTGTCTTTCATTTGTTACAATACAATACAAATCACCCTAAGTTTGAAGATCTCTGGTACCTCTGACATCAAATTTATGCTTAAGTTCCTTTCTCTCATTCCCTTATAGTATCTTGTATTTTTGTTTGTTGTGGACATATCTCTTCTAAACACGCAAGCGCCACTCTTCGATATCTTCTCCTTGTTTCTTCTACAGATATTCAGCCTTTCGGTGAAGAGAAAGAACATGAGCTCACATTAAAAAGTACCTGAATTTGAATGCTAACTTTTTCCTTACTGATTGTGAAACTATGATGTGGTTCCTCAGTTTTCTTGTTTGTAAAGTGAAGATAATACCTACCTTACAATCTGGTTTCAAAATTAAATTAGAAAGTGAATTATGTAGTACTTCTGTGCTGGTGCTGGATAGAGAGGAATTTCTAAGGAAATGCTGGTTTCTTTCTTGCAAAGGCAAGAAAGGCATCCTACCCCCAGGTTATTTTGTTGACCTTGGGCCGAATTAGTTACATGAATCACATTCATTATTCATTGTGGGAGAAAGAGGAAAAAAAAACCCCAAAACACAAGAATATGGTTTGTCAACTATGTTGGTGGTCATCCTCTGTTACCACAACAAAGGATAACTGTGTGCTGTAGATCAACTCTCTGATAGGAGAGTTGAGGGAATATTGTGATTAGGGAAGGATTAGGGAATTCTTGTAAATGATGAATTTACCTTGGCAATAAGAAGAATCGCAACCCAGTAAATAGATTCAGGAGAAATTGGTAAATTCTTAACTCTACGTAAGAAGATCATATTCTATTCCTTAAAATACTCTCTGGGTTAGACGAGGAGGAGCAGGCAGTGGGTATTTTAAAAATAATACATCACGAGGTCACATTTTTATAAGTTGTTTTAGAGATTGGTATTACCAATCTCCTTTCCTCTTTTGTATCTGTCATATTGTGATTTATAATAAGAAGTATATATTTGGTCTTCATTTTCATTTCTGGCATAGAGCTCCTAAGATGCTTGTAATTCCCTAAGTGATAAGAATGAAAAAGGTACCCTTTGTTGTGTTAACGTGGTGACTTTTAGACCATGCCTGGGTCACCTAAAGGTAGGAGGATTGTCACCAGAAAAGCCAACCATGTAATTAGAGGATTGGAACTTTCAGAAACCCCCTGCTTTGGGGGGGAATCAATCTCCAGTAGCCAATGGTTTAATCAATCAATGGCTAGATATTCATTGCCTCAAGGAAAGAGTAATGCAACAGCAAGAAATTAACACTGAAATTTTTAGCTGGCTGTTGCATTTACAAAGCAGAGACTGTAGACAGAAACTGATGGGATCACGAAACAAAATCTACAACAGCCTCTGGGGGAATACATGGTATGAGTACAGTGCATCTCACCAGGTCTGGACAAGGAGCCTCAGGGAGGGAAAAAGAGAAACCAAAAGGAGAAGCATTGATACTGTGGATCTTTGAGAAAGGGGGAGTACCCTGTACTGCACACAAGCTTTGACTGATTTCCCAGGTTAGGGCAAAACTATCTCGGAAGGGGTCTGGAGGAATCTAATTGGAGAGGCCTTTGGCGCCTCCCTTCCCAGGTGGAGCTCTGTGTACAGGAAGACCCTAGACAGGAAGTGGCTCCAGGATTTGTCCAGGGCTTTGGTCACCTCATGGAGTTCCCGGTATCCTGAGTGTTAAGGATCCGTGAAATAATATGTGTACAAAAAATGGCCTTGGGTAGCACCATACGACTTACCATGGCCCTTAAGGTATGCAGGCGCAGACAATTTTCATGCTTTCATGTAGGAGATTTGAACAGCTGGGGGAGTATGGTCTAGAGCCGCCTGGGGGAGCATAAGCAAGAAATGACTCAGTAGGAACTCTTGTGGGCTTCTGAGGAACAGATGGAAATGCAGTCAATTTGATGGATGTCCTTCCCCCTACTGCCTTGACACTAGAGAAAACTTCATCTCTGGACATTCAAGGTTCAATTAGAGTGAGCTCGCCAAAGATTTAAAAGATGTAAGCAGGCTTAGTGGAGGTTGTGTAACCTTGGGCAAGTTTCATAAACTTTTTGGGCTTTGGTTCCCTAATAATCTACAAAATGGAAATATCAGTGATTCCTACTTTGTACGATTGTGGTGAAGATTAAATTAGATATCATGTAAAGTGTGTACATAGTGACTAGTGTATGATAAGAGCTCACTAGATGTTAGCCAAAATAAATACCTTAAATGTGATTTTAAGAAGATTCATCTATGAAGAAAGATACTTAGAACAGGGTTTAGAGTTAAAACCTAATAAACTTTGCTTGGGGTCTATGGATACATTTAATAACGCTGGTGCTTGCTTTTGCAAGGCCCATAGTACCTAATATGAATGAGAGTCATATGTATATGGTTAAATCAAATATTTATTTATTTTTCTCTTGTCTCTGATGCTTTTCCAACATCTTGACACACCATCAATTAGTATTCACAGCTTCTTTTTCATGTGCAGTTCAATACTTTTTATGGGCATTAATATAAATTAAGAAAAAAGTCTCAGTATGTTTCCAGCAGCTAGAATTTCCTTCCCTTGACTTTGCATATGCGTGTAAGAATAGTACCCGTTTGCAATGGAATGATACAAAGTATAATCAGACAATGGTAATCTCCTCTGTGAAGGAGGGAAGTTAAAAGTATGAGGAGGGAAACAATTTCAAGGTGGGGAACAAAGTTTTAGTGCCACTATTTTGATTTGCTGGCCTGTGAAGTTAGACCCTTTCTAGGAAGATGAACTCTTATGAAGCTATTTTCCCCTCTGCAGACAGGTGATCTTGCACCATGGCTCCACTCCCTGGGCGTGTGCTATTCTGAGGATGGAGCTGGACAGCCAGGCTCTCATTACGCTGATTCGCATATCAGCTCTTTGATCTGTGTGCAATCTGTTTACTCCATCTGTAAAATGAGCATAGAAATACTACATCCCAGGGTTATCTGTATCATTTCAGAACCTGTATGTAAAATACTATGTAAGTTTTAAAGAATTATACAAATATGAGCGATTAAGATGTTGCATATTTATATTTTCATATAATGTTTACATTTCTTTTTGTGTGTGACTTCAGACCTTGGTATTGAAAAGCAAACTAAACACTTTGATAGGAACAAAGTAAAGAGTTGTGGGCATATAGCATCTCCATCTAAGCATTGCCATATTCACCTGGCTTCTGTCCTCAGAAAGGAAAATCTTTTTGGTAGATATTGTGTGCACTAAAGAGTTGTGGCCAGGTGACTTAAGTCTTAGCTGTTGAACAAAGCAAGTGCCTGGCTATTCAGTATGCTTCTTTCATTTATTTATACATTAATCTACTCACTCATGTATTCATTCGTTCACTTAATTATTTGTTTATTTATTTATTCATCATTTATCAAATATTTATTGAATACCAGACCAAGTGGTAAGGATCAGGATGCAGACATGGATAAAGTGGTTGTAATACATTATTGGATTTGGGATAAAAAATAGATCTGGTGTCAGTCTACCTTTCGCTATCCTGTTGTATATCTCTCTATCTCTCTCATTCTCTGTCTCTCTGTCTCCCCCACAGCTCAGTCACAACAGTCTTATTTCAATCACTCAAAGTATTCTTATTCCTGACCGCAGGACCTTTGCACTTGCATGTTGTTCCCAGTTCTTCACCTTTCCTTACCACTCTAGCTAAGTAGCTCTTCTCAACCTCCTACTTATACTGTTTCCAGTTTTATGGTCCTTATAGTTCTTATTACTAGCTGAAAATTACCCTGTATATTTGTTCAACCTCTCTCATTCCCTTCCCCCCCCCCCCCACACACAGAATGTTAGCTTCAGGAGATCAGGAATATGGCTATTTCCATTTCTCAAGCAGCACCTGCTTCAAGTCTTCACTCTGGCTGAAAGGCAGGGGGGATGAGAAATGATACACATTTAGTATCTATCATCCTTCAACAGAATCATTCAGAATCAGAGGTAAATGAAAATGCATACTGTCTTTCTCCAGGGAATTTTGGAGAATGAGGGAACTACATTCAGTTCTCTGACAAGGAAATGAGTAAAAACACTATCCATAACTATAGGAACTGGCAGGAAAAAGATCCTAGCTGCATACTGGGTAAGAGGAAGCAACATCTAAGGTCCACTAACATGACTTTTTGGCATGTATTTTTAAATAGACAAAACTTTGTTCTTTAGGAGAAGTGAAGAAGCCAGCGGTGGTACTTCAAACATATTCAATATCTGCCTTTCACCCACTTCCCAACCAGGCTGGATTAAATGCTCCTCATCTGTCCTAACACAATGGCAGTATTTTTACGGTCATACTTTCTGTAGTGCATAACCCAGCAGTCATTTTCTCTGTTGCATCCATCCTAGACACCCAGCCCTGTTTCTTATATTCCTTTGCTTTCCTAGAGTCAAACATGAGGCCTGAACAAATCAGGTACCTAGCACTTGTTTCTTGACAATTCCTTTGTGCAATAGAAAGAGAAACTTCTATGTGTGGGGGACTATACTCACAGGATGAACAGAGTGCATCATAAACCCAGGCTAAATTTGTTTAGCAGTGACAGCGGTAACAGGGATAAAGTCACTGTTCATCTCCAACTGCTGGATAGTAGTAAGTAGTTTGGCAAAGGAGCTGGAAGAGGATGAGAAGAAGGGTCTTTATTTGGTTGCAGAGGTTGACGTTACGTTAGACGATACAATGATTTCTAACAGATTTTGGTTAACCCCAAACATCAAACATTTAATAGGAATTTTAAGTTATAATGTGACACCTCTTACATCTCACTGTGTAGCATTAAGTAAAGCATTATGACTAATGTTATTAGAAAATTATTTTCTTTAAATATAAAAATTATGTTGCTACCTTCTGAAATATTAGAAGGATCTAAATATTTCCACTGAAAGATTTGGCCCATAGAAAATATACTCCCAGAAATAAAAGCCAAAACCGCAGTGTAATTTGAGAGTTACTTAGAGCCCCCCCTTATCTCTTATATTTCTTTCCTGTATTTGACAAGAAGCAGACTATACTCTTAGTCTGAGTTTAACATGGGGCTTTAATTATACATAAGAGTTTGAATTCAATTATTCATTAATTCATTCAACAAATATTTACTGAGGACCTACTATGTCCCTGACACTGTTCTACACTCTAGGAATAACAGTTAACAGTGGAAGGCTAGCAGGTAATGCAAGTGAGCATAGAAATGATCAAGATGATTTTAAATAACAAAATGATATTGGAAAGTAAAACAAGGTGGTAGGAGACAGGAGCTACTTTAATTGGGATGGTCAAGAACATCTCCTTGACATGGGGATTTAAGAAAGGAATAGTCTGTGTGGTTGAAAAGTTAGGAAAATAGGAGAAAAATCAATATGTATGTGATATAAGAATGAGCCACAGATGGTAGTCGTATGTTTACTATAAAAAGGTCAGCATAGATCTTCCTAACAGTTTTAGCACATCTTTAACAGGGAAGAATAACACTCCCCCCAAAAATATTAAGCTAACAAATTGGCATGGAATTCCTCATGTGATCATGTCCTATAAATGCTACACCGATTATTAACAATATTCCAAGGTCATATTTACTAGAATTTTGCAGTAATGATGTTTGGATCATGTACTTACAGCCAGTGTTACCATTTCTTGAGGAGATTTCCTATGGTTTGAATTGTCTTCTACTATTGTAAATAGAAGGACAATAAAAGAAGAATGCAAAGCAGCTTTATACTAACTCAATGATGTACTTATGTCTGATATTTGCTAGGTCAGATACTTGCATAGGTCAAGAAATTAGTCTCTCAAAAAATGTTTATTGGTTTTATTTTATAGGCAAGGTGCTATCCTATATACTAAAGGTAGAAGTCCACCTTCAAGGATTTATTCAGACAAAGGTTTATATTGTCCGAACACCATTCTGATAGAGAATTCCTTTTTTGGTATTTCCTATTCTATGGACTAAACTTTTGACTAAAACTGTAGTAAGTGAGGCCCATCTATTTCAGGGATTATTCTATAACTGGAGGATTAATGTAAAGACAATAAAAAAAGATTAGTTATGACTCCCAAATTGTGAAATCAAATTTGTACCATTTACGAAACAACTCACTTAGGCAACAAATACGTATATGCAGTGTGATCTTGATGTTAACAAGTAATATATCCTCACTCCAAACTGGTGAAACCCATAGCTTACTGTGGTCAAGGGGCATTTTCTCTGTCCTGATATAGGTAGAAGCATTTTCTTTTAGATCTCTGATTCCGACTATTATTCTACATTATTTCATCTCCTATGCTCTGTGTATCACATACAGTGTAGTGGTTAAGTCCATGGACGTGGGAGTTAGGCCACCTGGGTTTAAAGATGGCTGTCCTCACTGTGTAGTTGTGAGACTGTTGCTA
This sequence comes from Neomonachus schauinslandi, assembly GCF_002201575.2. Taxonomy (NCBI): domain Eukaryota; kingdom Metazoa; phylum Chordata; class Mammalia; order Carnivora; family Phocidae; genus Neomonachus; species Neomonachus schauinslandi. Next base: position 31,078,137 of record NC_058408.1, on the reverse strand, counting down.
AACTTATAGGCTTTTGTTTACATTACATTCTGCATAGTTTACATTATAAGGAAGATGATTATAGTACCGTAGTGGAATGAATGGTGGTCTCCAAAAAAAAAAAAAAAAAAAAAAAAAATTTTACATCCTAATCTCTGGAACCTACTGAAGTTACTTTATTTGGAAAAAGGATCCTTGTGGATGTAATTAAATTAAGGATCTTGAGATAAGATCAACTTGGGTTGGGCCCTCAATCCAATGACAAGTGTGCTTGTAAGACATGGAAGAGAAGATTCAAACAGAAAAGGAGAAGGTGATGTGAAGACAGAGGCAGAGAAAGCAGTAAGGTGGCCAGGGGGCAATGGAAGCCATGGAATGTGGCAGCCAGCAGAAGCTGAAGGAGGCAAGGAGGATTCTCCAAGCCTCCAGCCCTGCTGGGAGTACAGTATACTGAAATCTGGACCTGGGACTCCTGGACTCCAGAATTGTGAGAGAGTAAATTTCTGTGTGTTTAAGCCACCTGGCTTGCAGGTATTTGTTACACAACCTCAGGAAACCCCTATGAGTACCTGCATCAGAAATTTGTTGTGAGGATGTAAATCAGTTGGTACAATGCCTGGCACTCAGTAAAGTTAGGTGGTCATGGTTATTGGAACAATTGCCTTCTATAGTGAGGTCTGTTGTTTTTTGTGCCTGGCATTCATTCCTCTAACTTCTTCATATCACCTTGACTTTCCTTGGGGGGGAGCTACTGATTTTTCATCTTGAATGAATGGAACATGGACACAAAATGATTGGTACCAGTTCATCTAGGTGTCCTCAAGTGACTTCATTTTCTCTTGCCATCGGACCTCAAGATGCCCCATTTCTTGACCTTTTACTGCATCTGGTGAGTTGCACTTTTTCCTCTTGAGTTACACTTGTGTGTAGTATATAGGTAGTTACTGGAAAGTACGTAAGCAGCAAGTGCCACATGGTCAGAGCTAAATAAAATAGGAGCTATTAATATTATTTCTCATCTTGCTCTCCAACTAATTTTGAGTTTAGTTTTTAAATTGCTTATTAGATATTTCCACTTGGCTGTTTTGAGATGGTTTCACTCTCAGTATGTGTGAAATACAACTATCTTCCTCAAAAGCTCTATTTTTAGATTCTCCTTTCCTGATAATTACATTAATTTTTTTCTTATTCAAGTTTTGTTTTAGCTGGCTTTAACTTATTTCTATCTGTCATGAATAATAACCTATTAAGGCCACACAATATTATTCAAAGTTCCTCAACATCTTTCCTTTTTTTTCTCTCAATACTCAGTCTAGTTCAATTCACAATCTTTCATAGTGAGATTAAGATAACTATTTAGCAGAATGAAAGATTTTTCCCCACACTTTACTTACAATTCAGACTCCTGAAGATAACTCTTTTTTTTTTTTAAAGATTTTATTTATTTATTCATGAGAGACAGAGAGAAACAGAGGGAGAAGCAGGCTCCCAAGCAGCGGGAAGCCCGATGCGGGACTCGATCCCAGGACCCTGGGATCATGACCTGAGCCGAAGGCAGACGCTTAACCATCTGAGCCACCCAGGCGCCCAAGATAACTCTTTCTTAAATATTGTTTTCATTCATAATATTTTCCTACTAAAATTGTAATTCTATTTATCTAACAATAGTACATGATAAAATAATGGATCTAATAGCTATATAGAAGACCATTTGTAGTTATTAACAATATGTGGATATATGAAGTAAGAACAGAGGGTACAATACTGTGTAGGCAATATGATCTCAATTTTGTTAAATACAGGCACTCATATTGAAAAAGGTTAATGAAATATGTCCAAATGAAAATCGCAGTTATCTTCAGTAATATCAACTAATTTTATTTCCTTTTTATGTTATTTCCCCCCCCTCGCTTCTCTACAGTGGGTTTGTAAACCTTTTATAATTTTAAATAGGAATATTATAAATTTAAGACACATATCTAGTGGCTCTTTGTGCTCTGTAATAAACTTTGGATCTCCTTGGTTGTCCTTCAAGGTCCTCTACAAATCTGACCCAGTTCACCTTATGTCCTGCTCTATCTCAGGCAGAGATCTCTGTGCTTGAACCATAGCTGCGTTGACCTACAGGTACCCAATGGCTATTCCTGCCCACTGTTTTCACTTTATTCTCTCCAGTTCACCTGATTCCTTTTGTATCCAAATCCCACCCATCTCTCAAGGTCCAGACCTGCGAAGCACTCTGAGATAGCCCTTCTTGATCTCTTTTCTTTCGAGTATCTTTGTGCCTTCTTCATCATTAATTGAGATAGCTGCAAATCCTATACCATCTCAGTACCGTAAGCTACCATTTTACATGTGTAAGTCCTAGCACTTTAAAGATCAAACTTCCTGAGAGTGGAATTGTATAGCCCCTATAGTCTTCCTAGGAGAGTTCGCAGTACATCAGAGATGTCTCAGGTAAGCATTTTTAGTTGTAAATAAGAGAAACCATACTCAAACCAGTTCTTAAAAAGGGGCATTTGTTGGTTATGTAAATGGAAATCCAGAGGTAGGGTGATCCTTATGGTGACCTTGACTTTCTCTGAGGGTTTCTAGGTTTTTCTCTCCACAGTGTGTTTGCTTCATTCTTAGGCAGACTTGCCTCATAGTAGCAAAGTGCTTGCTGTGATTCTAAGCACTATGTCTGCTGCAACATGCACTGTTCAACAATCCCCAGATTCACTCTGATGGGGCAGGATTGGGTCACATGACCACCTGGCACCAATATCTTTGACCAAGGACTAAACGTGCTGGTTGGCTGACTTGTGTCAATTTCATCATCCTTAGAGGTGTATCTGGAAGGTCTTTCATCAACCACATAAATCTATAGAAATCAGGGATGATGGGAAGGCAAAGATGTCAGATAAGTTCCACTCTGGTAGGAATTCTATAAACACTGGCTGTGTGAACTATAGCATGCCTGAAAAATTGGTTAATGCCATCAGTTAATCTCTGCATGTTGCCACAAAATTTAATCAAAATGTGTCATTTACTCAAGGAAAGATTTTAAAGGACTGAGATGTTTCACATATCAAAGCACTTAATGAGATATGTTTTCAGGACATTTGCTTCAACAGGAGTTTCAGAATGAATTATTTGCTAAACCAGCTGACTACTTTCAGAGAATAATCCCACTGATGTGCTGCACATGAGATTATCATGACTTGTATGTAAACTTTTGTTAACTACAACTTGACATATTGAGAAATAATCCTGTGCTCAGGACTGTTCTAAAATAATGATTTTTCAGAATCTTATCTTAAAAATTTATAAAGCCTTTGTATTTTAAAAAAATCTGCAAAAAGCACATGTAAAATAATTGTCAAAATTATGGTTCAAATTAGCTATAGTTTAAATCTTATGCAGTTCTAATGTCTTCAGTTCCTGTTCTCGTGTTTTAGATAAGCTTCATCATTGCTGCTAGATTTGAAGGGACTTATGAAATGATAGGTACTAGAAAACTTTTTATGTTCAACTTCTGCTTTCTAATATGTAGTCTCTTTAATAAATTAGTTTATTAAAAAGTACTGTATTATCACTTACAATTGTCACAGTATAATGGTGTACTTTGGGGTCACATTTATATCTTTGCGATTCACTGCAACATCAGGAAACATTTGGGATGACGTATCAAATCCAGCTTATTAGAAAGGAAATTCTCCCTCAGAAACAATAAAGATCCTTTTTAAGTAGAAAAAATTCAACTTCTGTCCTTCAATTTCCATGCTCATATCTTCCCTCCTTTCTCCCCCCTTCTATTAGAATGGTACTAGACACTCCATATTCGATGAGTCATAATTCTTGGTTCAGATGTTCCTCAATTCTTGTGCCAGCCAGGTCCTGAGGAATATGGGCGAGCAGACAAACAGAAGAGAGGAGGCTATGGATGGTGCAACATCACCGTCTGGCAGAGTATGGAAAGAGATAGGAAGCCCCAATGGGAAAGTGGGGTCTCTCGAAGATGGCAAAGCAATTCTCAACAGTTCTCGTTCTGGATGATTTGGTTAACCAGTTCCTCTTTTAGTCTTCTAAGCCATAAGGTTGATTAAATCCATTAATATGTAGCTGATAACAGCTACAACCTAGGAATGTGGGGGAAAAAATTGCAGTAGGAGTGCAAGTCTGAGGATACAGAAACATTTCCAGAGCCTTGTGTACTTGGTTTGTTGAGGACCTGGGAGAGAAAGCATCAAAGTAGCAGGAGATCTTCAGAAAGAGAGGGGTAAATAAGTATCAAGAGCTAAAGGGCAGGAATTGGTACAGGCACCAAGCAGCTAATTGCAAGTAACTTTTCAGTCAAGTCAAGGGAAGTGTTCTGCCTTAAATAGGGTGAGTGAGGTTATTATCATTGGGTCGCTATGTTGTCAAGAAGTGATTTGGGTGTGGGGAGCAAGGACAGTGTAGAGTTCCTTGTTACAGTGATACTGTTTGTAACCTTCACGGTGAAGAAGGACAAATCTCCCCCATAACATGTTATAATAAAATAGATTCAGAAGCAGCTGTGCCCTCTTCAGGCTCTGGGATAAAAGGGTCTGAAAGAAAACACTGGAGCAAGTCACATTAACTCACCTGAATGGGGGGAGTTCCTGGGGCTGTCAGAGGGAACAGCCCATGGGAAGAGGCTTCTTGAAGTGAGAGAGAAAAATAAAGAATATAGAATTCTGGCTGTGGTGGGAAAACAAAGGAGATGGACACAATAGCTGAGGGTAAATAAGAAGTTGTTTTAGGAGAGCAGCAGAGAGAAGATGGTTCATGAAGATAGAAAGCACTTCATGAGAGAGGGCTTTGTCTGAGTCCTGGGATGAAAAGCAAAGAGGAGGGAAAGCATCACAGAACTGAATGCTGGGAAAAGCAAAGGAAACGAGAATAATAGGTCTTCTGTAGATGGGACCAGGCCCAAGACAGAGAGGGGGAGGGCTATCTAGCCTGAGCCGAAGGCAAAGCTTCATGCTCAAGGAGTGGAAAGAAAATGAGCCTACAAACAACTGAACCTAAAATCTTACAAATATGGAGCTAGTGCAGCTTAGGGTAAAAATATATTCTCATACTTAAGAATATGGCAACTAGCCACGTATACACAATAATGAATCATGGAACACTACATCAGAAACTAATGATGTAATAATGAATGGTGACTAACATAACATAATAAAATAAAATTAAAAAAAAAGAAAAAGAATATGGCAACTAGCAATACAGTCTCCAAAATTCTGAAAGCAGAAAAACATGGTCTTCATATAATATGATTCAAAAGACTGGATACAAGGAATAAAATTTATTTTAGCCCTAGGTTCTGGATTTAATATTTCTAAGTGGCCCAAAATATAAGGCCCCTTCTGGGCAAGTTACCACCAGAATAAGGTGCATACATAAGGTGTTTAAAGAATAGTAGAATGGATATCTTAGCTCCTAGCATATTCAAGCACTGAATCTTCTCAACTGTAGGGTGGAGGAGGGAAGCTCCTTTAGTGGTGCCACTTTTCCAAGTGAGAAAAGTGAAATTGCAAGGTCACATAGCTAATGAAGCAATTTCAGTGATATTCTTTGGAATTACATGCACTCGGGTTCAAGTCCCTGTTTTACCGGGTTACTGGCTCTGTGACTTTGCACACATTATTTAACCTCTCTGGGCTTTACTTTTGTCATCTCTAAAATGGGGAGAAAGGCGATACAACAGATCTGGTCTGTAACGTGAAGGCTGTAGGCCAGTTACCAGCACCTTCTTTTGATTGTTCAGCAGATGACAGTGGAGAGGACTCATGCTAAACTCCAGAGCCAAGGCCAACTGAGGACTTCTTTCCATCCACTCACAGAGCACATGAGGAAGAGTGGTGGCAGCTGGCTGAACACTGAAGGACCAACGTCTGTGTCTATGACCTCTATCTGGAAACAGTAAACTTTAACATCAACTACCTAGGTTGATATGAAGATTGAAAAAAGTAGTGCATTGGAACAACTTTGTTCTGTGACTGGCAGATGGTAAGTGGTGGACATGAGGATGATGCTATTGTTGCTTTATGAATATTGTTGAAACTGTGAGTCAGACCAGGACTGGAACGGACATCTACTCTAGGATTCTTTCTATGAAATTGGGCAGCAAAGTAGGAGACCTGGATTGAAAATACATATATAGATGTGACTTAAAAGTGAGAGAATGTTAGACTCTGGAATGTAAGGAGTCGTTTTTTGAAAGATATGGGGAGGTAGTTCAACTGGGCACAGGAAAAGTGATAGAAATAATAATAGTGATGAAAGTGGTCACAATGTCATCTGTGGATTTAACTGTTTAACTGTTTCCAGGGTTGATCACTACTTATTTACATGCGTATGTTAAAAGTTGGGAGCTATAATTATTCCAAATTGCTCAACTTACTTAATATTTGTGTTTATTAAAACAAGCCAAATGTTTGGGAGCTGTAGTGTGTGTGTGTATGTGTGCATGCGCTAGTGGGTACATTGCAAAATACAACAAACTGTATGTTGTACATACAATTTACATTGTAAATTACATTGTAATTTGCACAAATTACATTGTAAATTTGGGCAAAATTACATTGTGTATACACAATGCCAAATTTTTAAGGACAAAGCAGAAGACAAACAATTACTATTTATAATATGAGCAATTAGTTCACCTGCCTGGCTCAGTTGGTAGAGCATGCAACTCTTGGTCTCGGGGTTGTGAGTTCAAGCCTCAACTTGCGTAGAGAGATAACTTTAAAATCTTTAAGGGGCACCTGGGTGGCTCAGTCAGGTGGGTATTCGACTCTTGATTTCTGCTCAGGTCATGATCTGGTCCTGGGATCCGGGCCCCACGTCAAGCTCTGTGGTCAGCGGGGAGTCTGCTTGAGATTCTCTCTCTCCCTGCTCACGCTCTCTCTCTCAAATAAATAAATAAATCTTTTTAAAAAAAATAAAATCTCTAAAAAAATTTAAAACAAAATGTGAGCAGTTATTACAGCATTAATGTAGATTCTTCACAGCTAAATACCTCCACTTATCAGAGTTAATAACATTCATTTCATTTTAACACTTGGAGCCTCCACCAAATTCATCTCAACGTTTTTCCTGACAAGCTTCACATTTTCAAAATGTGCTTTTTAATCCTGAATCTAATCATCCCTAATTCATCTTTTTTAGTTATGTCTGTAGAAAGACATATAAAAGATAAGATAAGCACTGACAGTCCAGGTATCCCAGACCAGAGAAATCACAGTTGAACACCAGGAGCAAAATCTGTGATTCATTAGATATGCACAGTGCTGTCCATGTTACTAGTTTCACGATAATCTGCTAGAGACAGTAAGGGAATGTTTAGGTTGAGCTCTTGCACAAAAATGAAACTCAGTATTTCAGAGCATTTTGAATAAAACATTGCATTAAGGTGAAATGCACTGAGTAAAGAAAAACTTGATACGACAGGAGTCCCTAACAATGGACTAACTAACAATGAATGTTATGATGCAAAGAAAGAAATACTAACAATGAGTGTTATGATGCAAAACTGAAACCTATTCTTCTTACCAAAAGTAAAGGAGACCATGTAACTAATAAGAGTAGGAGTCCAGAGGTAGAGAGATAGTAAAAATAGTGAAATGTTCTTCCTTCCCTGAAGTTAATGTTTCAAAAACTTGGAAACATGGCAGAACTCTGTGGAAGGTGAGCACATTACTGTTAAAAGGGGAAGGCATCAAAAATAAATAATCCAGAGATGAGAAGTCTTGCTCATATTTTCATACCAGAGAATAGAGGTAGGAAATGCTAGGCTGTAAACAATGAAGATAGAAAACATTCTAGAAAGAAGAAAAGCTAATGACTATGACGAGCAAAATGAACTTGAATAGCTGCTGGAGTGATTACTAGAATGCACTGGTTGATACACACTCAATGCATGGATTGTATCAGAAATAGCAAAATGAGCTAAATATTTGTAAGACAAAGTTAAAGTGACATATGGAGGTAGAGTTCAAGCAAGGATAGAGGCACAGACTGCAGGCATCCTGTAGTATTTGGAGTCGTCAGTTTATGGGATTAAAATGGACAGGCTGAGAAAGAGAAACTGTAATAATGAAATTCTTTAGAGCCTTGCTCAAAAGGAAGATAAAAGCACTCAGAAAGAAGAGAGAATGTGGATTAATGTTACATCAAAGCAGGGAGGAGTAAGTGAATTAACAGAAGGCAGGGGTCAGGATGCCAGGGTTATGATAGGACTGATGGAGATGAGACGTTCTCTGGTCCAAAGTTATCACACTGGATTCTATGCACTTTTGAGCACCAATGGGGAAGCTTTCCTGGTTCCATTTTTCAGTGGCCGATAAATGGGGAAAAGGTGAAATGATTGGCACAAGTGATAGACAATGATGTCTTTAAAGGAAGTATAAAATTTGAATGTCAGTGACATGACAAAGTATTGATTTTTCGATTTTCTATTGGATCTTGCTTATAAAGTTTGTATGAAGTAGAGTTAACAGGATCTTGCTTATAAAGTTTGTACGAAGTAGAGCTAACATGATGATAAGGCCTACCATCCCTCTGTTTGACATACCTTTCCTACTTAGAGCAGCAAATTCCTTCTTAATCTTTGAGGGCTGCTCAAATGAGGCCTTCCCTGAAATGTCTTTCCTTTCTTGCTGGGGCATCTCTACCTGTCCTCTGCTCTAGCAGTGTGCCCACAGTTCTACATTTCAGGAGGCATGAGTTTAAATTCTAGCTCCAAAAGTTGAATAGCTATGTAATCTTCTGCAAGATATTTAACTTTTTGGAGCCTTTATTTTTTTTCACCTGTGAAGTAGAGAGAATAATAATCTCATGAACAAAAATAACATTTCTTCAGCAAAATAAGAAATGAGGAGCAAACATGTAAAGCTGTTCAGGGGAATAAGGAAAATCTAGTAAAAGCATAAAGCTAAAATGAATGATGAAAAATGAAAATATTATTCAAGCAATACTTGGCTATTAAAGTTATGTATTACATTATTAAAGCCACAAAAATGGGAAGACATGAAAATATTATGCTATTAAAGATATCAATGGAAGCTTTTTTTTTTTATTCTTATGTTAATCCCCATACATTACATCATTAGCTCTAGATGAAGTGTTCCATTCAATGGAAGCTTTTAATCAGATATTTTACTCTTTGAATTAAGGAGCAATAACATGCAAAAGGAAGTTAGTAAGTTAAAATAAAGGAAGAACATTACTTCTGTAAACAGAGATTTAAAAACAATGTTGACTACAGTAAAAAAAAAAGAAAAAAGAAAACAAGAATTTCATTTGTCATTATAGAAAATAAAAAGACTGCTCTTCTTTAAACAAAAATTAAGCAAAATTTCCTGTCCATTTCTTTGTGGCTGGCGTCTATGATCATTCTGTATGGGAAAGGGGGTACTGGAGACATTTTGGTCATCCCACATAGCTATAAGAACATCTTAGTCAGAGGACACATCTGGCAGGAATGCTAAGCATAATTTATAATTGCTTTATAATATAATGCGAGTCACCTTTAAGAAAAGAGAGGATTCTAACAACCCAGGGTCAAATTTTGCATTCCATTTCCTAGGCAATATGACCAGTAGAAATAGAGCACTCTGTTGAAAAAGATATTTTGAAGAGAAAGGGGCACTTGGTGACCCAAGAAAAGGACACAGAGAAGAGGGACACAGAGTGGAGGATAAAAGTCAACAACTTGAAAAGGAAAACCTGGATAGCTACAAAGAACGATCAAAGAACTTCGTACTTTAAAATAAATGTACATAGAACTTGATAAGGACATTTAGAGGGTATTTGAAAGACTCATGGAAATAGAAATCAGAGAAAGCAAAGATGTCTTGGGGAATGTCTGAGCTCTGAGGTAGGAGAGATGCTGTCTTCTCAGCAGAAGGTGAAATCAGGAAAAGGAATACATCTTTTGAGCTGCTAGTATGTGCCAGGCTCTGTACTGGGCTCTTTATTTACTTTGTACTTTATTTAATGTTTACAGCAAATTTTTGAGTTAAGCGTTATGTGTTCTGCTTTTTAAAATGGACAAACTGATTCTTGGAGAGGCGCTCTAACTTGCTGAGCGTGAACCTGAGCAGTTTGATGAGCCAGCATTTCAACTAAGAGATGTCCACCTCAAACATAGCTTTGCCTCCCACTTCTCTTCCATGACGCTTTAATGGTCTACAGCAAAGGCTTTTGGAACCACTGAGGGTGAAAAGAAAAATAGCTGGCAAATGTATCACAAAGAAAGAATGTAAAGGGTATGTGAGGGGGAGAAAAGCAACAAAGACAGAATATTAAGAATAAAGAAATAGTTACACACACACACACACACACACACAGAAATGGATAACAGACCAAAAGATAAAAACTTTATTGTGGAAGAAGAAGAGGAATTAAATAGTAAGCCAGTCTTGTGAAAATTTTATTGGTTTTGTTGGATGGTTTTATTTGTACCAATTGCTTTTATTCATACAAATCAGTATAAATCCTGGTAGGATTTTTTTAAAGCAAAGGTTCAAGCTCTAAAATATAAAACAGGTGCTATTTATTTTATAATTAATAATTCAGCAGAATATAAATCTACAGTGCCTTCTCCATTTCTTTCTTATTCAATTTTCTCTTCTCAGTGTCCCACATTTAACACGTTCACACTTGGCTTGCATCTCATGCACTTTTTTTTTCTGTCTCTAAATTTATAAAAATATTATTCTTCACAAAGGTGTCTCATTGTGGTAAACATACACATAAGATGAAATCTACCCTCAATAAATTTTAAGTGTACAGTACAGTATTGTTACTTATATGTATATTGTTGTACACCAGATCTCTAGAACTTTTTCATCTTACAGACTAAAACCCCGTACCCATTGAATAGCAACTCTGCATTCTCCTGTCTCTGACCCCTGGCAAATGCTTTCTACTCTCTGCTTCTATAAATTTGACTATTTTAGATACCTCATATAAGTGAGATCATGTAGTATTTGTTTTTCTGTGACTGGCTTATTTCACTCAGCATAATTTCCTCAAGATTTATCTATGTTGTAACATATGACAGAATTTCTGTCTTTTTAAAGGCTGAACAATATTTCATTGCACGTAGCTACTACACTTTCTTCATCCATTTATCTGTCAGTGGACACTGAGGTTGTTTCTACCTCTTGGCTATTTGAATAATGCTGCAATGAACATGGAAGTGCAAATATCTTTTTGAAATCCTGTTTTCAATTCTTTAGGATAAATACCTAGAAATGGGGTTGCTGATAATATGGTAATTCTATTTTTAATGTTTTGAGGAAACTCCATACTGTTTTCATATTATCGGCACCACTTTGCATTTCTACTAACAGTGCATAAAAGTTCTAATTTCTCCACATCCTTGTCGACACTTGTTTTCACCTCTTCTGTTGTTTTTTGTTTGTTTTTTGATAATGGCCTTCCTAACAGGTGTGAGGTGAAAAACTCACTGTGGTTTTAATTTGCATTTCCCTGATTGGTGATGTTGAGCATCTTTCCATATTCCTGTTGGCCATTTGCATATTTTCTTTGGAGAAATGTCTAATCAAGTTCTTTGCTCATTTTTAAATTGAGTTGTTAGGTTTTTTTGTTTTTGTTTTTTAGTTTTAGAAGTTTTCTATATATCCTGGATATTACTCTATTATTACATATATGATTTACAAATATTTTCTCCCATTCTGTGGGTTGCCGTTTCACTTCATGGCTAGTGTCTTTTGATGCACAAGTTTCTAAAATTTTTATGAAAATCAATTTGCCTATTTTCTTCTTCTTTTTTAATAGAGAGAGTCCATATATTCCATTGGTGTATATGTATGTCTTTTTGCCAGTTCCACATTGTTTTGATTACTGTTTTGTTTTGAAATCAGTAAGTTTTGAAATTAGGAATTGCAAGTCCACCAACATTTTTCTTTTTCAGTTTTGTTTTGGCTATTCAAGGTCCCTTGAGATTTCCTATGAATTTTAGGATGAATTTTTCTATTTTCAAAAAATGTCATTCGAATTTGGATAGGCATGTCATGAAATTTGCAGATCACCTTGGTTAGTATTGACATTTTAACAATACGAAGTCTTCCGGGGCACCTGGGTGGCTTAGATGGTTAAGCATCTGCCTTCAGCTCAGGTCATGATCCCAGGGTCTTGGGATTGAGCCCCACATCGGGCTCCTGGCTTAGCAGGGAGTCTGCTTCTCCTTCTCCCTCTGCCTCTCTCCCTGCTCATGCTCTCTCTCTCTCTCTGTATCTCTGTGTCTCAAATGAATAAATAAAATCTTAAAAAAAATATGAAGTCTTCCAATTCATAAACACAGGATGTATTTTCATTTATTTATGTCTTTTTAAGTTGCTTTCATAAATTTTCCTGTTTCCATTGTACAAATATTTTACCTTATTAGTTAATTCCCAAGTATTTTATTATTTTTTAAATTTTTTTATTGTTATGTTAATCACCATACATTACATCATTAGTTTTTGATGTACTGTTTCATGATTCATTGTTTGTTTATTATTTTTGATGCTACTGTACCTGGGTTTGTTTTCTTAATTTCCTTTTTGGATTGTTCATTATTAGTGGATAGAAATACAGTTGATGTTGTGCCTGCAACTTTACTAAATTCGTTTATTAGTTCTAAGTTATTTTGTGTGTAATCCTTGGGGTTTTTACATATAAGATCATGTCATCTGTAAACAGAAAGTACCCACCTTTAGGATGAAACCCTCACTACTGCAGGTCAAGCAGAGGAAAATGAAGATCTTCATGTCAGGACTGGAAACCAGGTCCTTATGTCATCATTCAATCAAGCCTCATCTGAATTAAGTTCCATTGCTGGAAGTTTTAGTTATCTTAAGCCAAAAAAAATCTTCTTTATTGTTTGAACCAGTTTGAATGGAATTTACTGCAGCCAAAAGCAAAAGCATGATAACCTATAGTCTTCAACTCTATAACTATAATCAGGACCATATTATACTGCATAATTATAACCAAACCCAAACCCTGTGAGGTTCTTGTCCTCACAGAATTTGTAGTATGTTGAAGAAAAACAGACAAGTAAATAAGAAAAAAGGAATTGTACTAAAGACTAGGATTGGGAAAAAGCAAGATATATATATATATATATAAGCACATTTATATTTTTATTAGCACAAGAAGAATGTTAAATGTTACATATAACTAGAAAGAATACTGGAGATTTTATAAATAACCTTGATGATTGAAGGAAAACTTTATTTCAAGAAAAGGAAAACTATTAAATAAGTTTGGATTAGTGTACTTCAACTCTTCAGAATTTAAAATATCAAGAAAAAAACTTTAAAGCTTTATCTAAAATCCCTCTTCAGATTGGTATGTACATAATTTCATATTTAAGATTTCACACAGTGTCAAGAATGGGTTGCAGAGAAACTGGATAGCATGATTATCAGAATATTTGGAAACAGTCTTTTTTAATGAATAGCGTCTTTAAGCTTTAAATTTAGAAGTTGAATTCAAAAGGTTGCAAGGTTGGCTTTGTTGACTTTATGACTTTACTGTTAAGTAATTTTGTTGTAGAATGAAGGAAATTTTTTTCAGCTAAGCATTCTTTAACATTAACTATAACTTGAAATTTTTTTTCTGTCTAATGGCTAGTCATAATTTTTTTGAGACAAATTATGATCACAAATAAAATGCACCAAATGATTTTCTTACAAATATATAAGGAATCTCATCCTTTTTATTCTATTACATAAGTTTTAATACTACATTTTAGAATTAACAAAGAATCAAGTTAGTGTTGAGAAATATATGTTGGTTTATTTTCAGTCAACTTTTGTAAAAAATACTAAATTTTTAAAGGTGAAATTCATTGAAGATGTCTATAGACATAAAGTAAAGCTTCTCATTTTGATTAGGATTTTGGCTAAAATTAATACATTAAATGTGGTTATTCGGGGGCTTCTGGGTGGCTCAGTCCATTAAGCGTATGCCTTCAGCTCAGGTCATGATCCCAGAGTCCTGGGATCCAGCCCCACAACAGGCTCCCTGCTCAGCAGGGAGTTTGCTTCTCCCTTTCCCTCTGCCCCTCTCCTGCTTGTGCTCCCCTCTCTCAAATAAATAAATAAATAAATAAAATCTTTAAAAAATAACAATATCTTTCACTTATTGTATTAAAGTGCATTTTTGTGTTCTAGGCACTATCTAAGCATTTTACATGTATTAACTCATCACAACAGTCTTATAAGATGCATTATTATCAGCCTCATTTTATAAAGAAAGAAATCCAAAGCATTACATTTTCACAGATTTTAAGTATCGGATCTGGGAGTTGAACTCAGACTCCAGGTCAAGTCTACATGCTCAGCACTGTGTCATACTGCCTTTATACAGATATCATGTATTTAGATACTATGGAGAATTTTTCTTCTCCAGCTTAAACAAACTCAACAAACTTGATGTCTTTTCCAGTGCATTTTCATTAGATTTTGCATCTGATTTATGATATCCTTTTATTACTTACTCTGCCATCATGTGCCCTCTGTATTTACTTGAATTCTATTCATCTTCTTAAAATGACAACTTCTAGTGTGGTGAAGTAGAAAAATTAATCCCAGTAAACGTATTCTCTGAACTAAGAATGCTTGGTATATGGAAATCCTATGCATGGAAACCACCTCCCCTCCGCCTTTAGATTGAAGCTGTTTACTCCCTTTCTGTTGGTCCTTTCTAATGCCCATGCTTTTTTTTTTTCTTTTCTTTTTCTTTTTTTTTTTAATTTTATTATGTTATGTTAGTCACCATACAATACATCATTGGTTTTTGATGTGGTGATCCACAATCCATCGTTTTCGTATAACACCCCCATGCTTTTAAATCTGAACCTTCCCCACTGAAATTAGAAATGTTTCTCGCTGTTTCCTTTCATCCCCTCCTCCTTCTGATGCTCAGAAGTCCTGCTGTAAGAAAAGGGAAGAAGTCATTGCTACACCTGGGGGCTGAATTTCCTCAGACTGCTCCTAGCATCTGGAGTTGAACTCAAATTTTTCACTTAAATGGTAATTAAACTATTGAGTCTTACAACATTTCTCAAAGCAAAGAGTCCTGCATCAGAATCACCAACAGTATCTGTTAAGCAGATTCATGGACTTCACCTCAGACCTACTGACTCAAAATCTCTATGGTCCCAAATCCACATTTTTAAAAAGACAAATTTGAAACTCAGTGTTACCATTCCTTCCTGGAATTTAAAATTGTTGCATCCTGCAAAAGGAGTGTTTTATGGATTATTCTGGAAACTTGTATAGTGTAACTAATTTAAGGTTAGGGGTTTTGTCATTTAAAATCCCCCCACTGCCTTAGTGGAGATTGGTTCCTGGTAGCTGGATGATTATTTGCTGAGGAAAGTGATGGGTGTGGGAATATTACCTTTGGAGATAGAAGCTGATGCTATATTTAATTATGCTTGTTGTACAGGGAATATACAAGGGTGAGGGATGAGCAGGAGGCAGGGAAAGAAAGGCAATTTAAGAAAGGAAATTCCAGAAGGAAAGCTAGATGGCTGGTCTCTGTGCTATTGAGGATGGCAGAGCATGACTGCTTGAAGGAATGGCCAGAGAGAATCAAGGGGAGAGGCAGGTAAAAAAGGAATTTTTCAAAGGAAATGTTGCATGTAAGGGCATGAAGGATCTCTTTGACTCCATCAATATTCAGGAAAAATATAAAACCCATAAGATGCTTAGAGCTGTGAGCTTTCTTGAGAAAGTGGATGATGGTGTGAGTTGCCTCCAGGTTATCACAGGTCAGAGCAGAGTCCACCCACATATATGAGAAGGCAGCTGGACATCCTTTGGAATGATGCATGTATAATACTTGCAAAGGTATTTCACACCTCCCAGGTCTCCAGACTCCCTGTGCTGTTTTATATTGTTTGGGGGCTGGGAAAAGAGGCACTGACCTGGCCTGGGAGGCGTAAGAGGACTGAGATGAGGAAAGCTAGAGAAAAACTGGGAGTCAAGATTCTGGTGGGGAGACGGGGTGAGAGTCTAGAGTTGATATGGCTGAGGTTGAAGAGATTGCTGTCTGTGTTCTCCTCTAGGATTTTGATGGATTCCTGTCTCACATTTAGGTCTTTCATCTATTTTGAGTCTCTTTTTGTGTATGGTATAAGAGAATGGTCCAGTTTCATTCTTCTGCATGTGGCTGTCCAATTTTCCCAACACCATTTGTTGAAGAGACTGTCTTTCTTCCATTGGATATTCTTTCCTGCTTTGTTGAAGATGAGTTGACCATAGAGTTGAGGGTCCATTTCTGGGTTCTCTCTTCTGTTTTGTGCCAGTAACATACTGTCTTGATGATTACAGGTTTGTAATATAGCTTGAAGTCTGGAATTGTGATGCCACCAGCTTTGATTTTCTTTCTCATCAGTCCTTTGGCTATTTGGGGTCTTTTCTTATTCCATACAAATTTTAGGATTATTTGTTCCAGCTCTGTGGAAAATGTTGATAGTGTTTTGATAGGGATTGCATTGAATGTATAGATTGCTCTAGGTGGCACAGACGTTTTAGGGCTAGTATCCAAAATCTATAAAGAACTTATCAAACTCAATTCCCAAAGAACAAATAATCCAATCAAGAAATGGGCAGAAGACATGAACAGACATTTCTCCAAAGAAGACATCCAAATGGTCAACAGACACATGAAAAAGTTCTCCATATCCCTCGGCATCAGGGAAATTTAAATCAAAACCACAATGAGATACCATCTCACACCAGTCAGAATGGCTAAAATTAAGAAGTCAGGAAATGACAGATGTTGGCAAAGATGCAGAGAAAGGGGAACCCTCTCACATCATTGGTAGGAATGTAAATTGGTACAGCCAGTCTGGAAAACAGTATGGAGTTTCCTCAAAAAGTTGAAAATAGAGCTACCCTATGACTCATCATAGGGTATTTACCCCAACAATATAAAGGTAGTGATCTGAAGGGGCACTTGCACCCCGATGTTTATAGCAGCAATGTCCACAATAGCCAAACTATGGAAAGAGCACAGATGTCCATCAACAGATGAATGGATAAAGAAAATGTGGTATATATATACAATGGAATACTCCTCAGCCATCAAAATAAATGAAATCTTACCATTTGCAATGACATGGATGGAACTAGAGGGTATTATGTTAAGAGGGTATTATTCCACTCATATGTGGAATTTAAGAAACAAAACAGAGAAGCATAGGGAAAAGGAGGGAAAAATAAAACAAAATAAAATCTGAGAGGGAGACAAGGAGACTCTTAATCATAGGAAACAAATTGAGGGTTACTGGGGGAAGTGTGGGGAGGGAATGGAGTAATTGGGTGATGGGCATTAAGGAGGGCACAGGGTGTAATGAGCACTGGGTGTTATATGCAACTGATGAATCACTAAACTCTACCTCTGAAACTTATAATACACTATATGTTAATTATTTAAATTTAAAGAAATTTTATGGTCTTTAGCATTCTGTCTGTTCTCTCTCCCTCTTTCTCTCTCTCTTTTTTTCATATCCAGCCAGTTCTTAGTCAGGTCAATCCTACCTCTTTATCCTCTTATGTCCATTCTACTATAGATAAGGACCTACTCATCAACCACTTGGATTCCTACAATAGCCTCTGAACAGATGCCTTGGTCTCCAGTCTTGTCCCTGTTTCCAATCCACTGGATGCACTCTGCTCAATAAATGTACAATTCTCATTATGTTACTCTGCTGTTCACAGCTGCTCGAAGGCTCCCCATCCATTTCAGGTAAAGAAACAAACTTTGCATGACCTAAAAGACCCTTCAAAAGCCACTGCTCTAACCTCTTCAAATGCAATTTAAGTCTTCTTCTCCTTAAATGCTAGCTTTCTACATCTGCATCATATTCTCCTCACCTCTGGGCCTTGGCTCATGTTCTTCTCTCTAGTTGTAGCGCCCCCGCCCCCTGCACCACCCCACATTCACCAGGCTAGCTCATAATCAACCTCATGTTTTTGGCAGATCAATAGGAGATTCTGAAAACTGTTCTAATTCTGTGAGATTCCTGTCAGTGTTCATGAGAAGCTATTCTCACATCATAACAATACTGATTATATGAAAATTAAATGTGTTAATTAAGACAGTGTGCCAAGCATTGAGTCAGGCCTTAGGAGATAAAGGTGAGTAAGACATAGCTTCTGTACTTGAGGAATACACAGTCCAGGGAGACCAAATGTGACTAAATATTTTACAATATGGAAAAGTGTTCTAGTAGAACTATAAAATCACCAAGAAGGTCATGGCCCCCTTTCCTAGGGAAGTTGGGTAAGACTTCACAAGTTACACAAACCTTAAACCCTACTTAAGAAACAAAACAAAACAAGCAGGATTGGCCAGGTAGAGAAGGAAAGAAGAGAAACTCTAGGCAAAGGGAATATCATATTATTATAGTAACCAGCCTTAACATTATTATTTCATTTGCTAACACTTCTGCTAACACTGTTGCTTTGACTTTCTCACCATTTGCAAGGCCTTAAGTTGAGTTACAGAGAGTGGCACTGGGTAATTTTTACTAGACACATTTACTCATTTCACAGCTAGGGTAGGGAGTGGTATTGTGTTGATGTATATTTATTGTCTGAGAGTTCCTTGTTTCTTTCTGTGTGGTCACAGACAATTTTGGAAGTTCTTTCATAGATGGTGGCCTATGCAAGTTTCAATCACAGCTCTCTCAAAGCTTGCTGACTCCTATATTTTCACCGTGGGAATATTTTTGCCTCTTGTGTAAACTGAAATGTGTATTACATTCGGTGTTGGTGGTTTATTTGGGGTGTTTAGACATATTTACATTTTTGCTTAGGGAAGCATCTTTCCGAACTGTGACTAGAAACTGTGAATACCACTAGGAAACAGATCTTTATAATATTGGCAAGGTTCTCATGTTCACTGTAAGCTCTATTTAAATATCTTTGGGGTTTGTCTGTGGAACACATATGTTCTAATTAATTGATTACACATTAATAAAGATGATAACAAATTAACAGTTGTAAATAATTTTTCAATGGTAGTGCTAGCATGATAAAACAGGCTTTGTTAAACTTCTGTTCCATGAATTCTACTTACCCAAATAGAAATGGTTTAGACTTGCTCTACTTTAAAAATGAGGTAATGGTCTATTAAAACTGGCTGCAAAAGTAAGTTACGGTGATTTTCTGCCATTCCTCATCTCATCACCCCCTTCTACACTCCTTCGATCCTTAAATAAGCTTATTTGCTGCAGTTCTGTTTTCAACTGCAGTAATAATAATTGACATTATTATTATAAACACGTATATCACTCATTGTGTGCCAGGTAACATTTGGAGCATTTTATGGATATCTAATTATTTAATACTTACAGTAACTCTGTGGTTACACTATTAGGATTCCATTTTACAGACAAGGAAATTAAAATGAGAGGTCAGTAATGTGCTCAAGTTCACAGAGTTAGTAACTGATGGTGCTGGAATATGAATCCAGACAGTCTAGCCCCAGGGATTGTGCCCTTAAATAAACTACCTCTTTTTTTTTTTTAAAGATTTTATTTATTTATTTGAGAGAGAGAGAAAGCATGAGGTGGGGAGGGTCAGAGGGAGAAGCAGACTCCTCGCTGAGCAAGGAGCCCGATGCGGGACTCGATTCCGGGACTCCAGGATCATGACCTGAGCTGAAGGCAGTCGCTTAACCAACTGAGCCACCCAGGCGCCCTAAACTACCTCTTTTTATAGCAGTCTTAGTAAATATGCTTTTATTCACATAGAAGGGGTTTAGCTGATTTAAACAATTAAACACAGGGAACCTTGAATACTCAAAGTTTACCTAGTCTTAAACTGGAAGTGAGAACTTGAGTCAAAGGAGATGGTAGGATCAAGTAGGAGTAAGAATATGGACTTGTCGATTATGGTAATACCCATGGTTGTGATATAGATTCAAAGTGTGATACATAATAGGATTCAACAATCTTAGTTGAATAAATGAAAGAGTGAATGAATGATTAATATTGTGCAGGATATAAAATCTCCCAGTTATGTCATTGGTAAGTAGCTCCTTCAGGCTACTCTTTGGAGTGAGAAAAGAAACTCAATACACTAGCAACTCCCTGCAGGGCCAACATCCAGCAATCCCAAGAGAATGGAGGTAGGAGAATGGGATATGGGAGAACCATATAGAAATAGTAGCAGTTACATTTCTTCCCATTGATAAAATGGAATCGTTACATTTTTAATGACCCCTGTGCTTAGATTCTTATCTTTCTTTTTTCATGCTTTCTTTCCATTAATCTTGTTCTCTTTAAAGTTTGGAATACAGTATCCATTTTGAGGAGAAGGATTTATCCCAGTTCAGCTTTAGAGCTGAAAGAAGCAGGACAAGGGAGCTGATGTCAGGTCTCCATTACTGAGTTCAGAGGTGGAACCAGACTATCTTCCTGCCCCATGCCTGCACCTGAGCAGCTCACCAACATCGGAGAAAAGCACAGAACTGACTTTATTTCATTTTACAACGGGGACCATATATCTCATTTGGACACTCAACATTGCCTGACAGTCTTATTACAGTTCCCTAGCATAGTCATCTTCTCACTTTATAAAACGACCATTCACTCCTTCTCTTGTCTTGATAAGTCTCCTAAAATTTCTGTTCATTCTCAGCCAAATCATTTCCCTCATTCCATTTATTTTCCATTTCTCTCATTCCATTTATTTTGAGAACACCAGTAAATCATACAGGAAATTTCTCATCTTCCTACTGCTAAGTCTACCTACCCATTTGTCTGTCAACCCCACTGCCATCTTCCTGTTAATGTAAGTGTCCCTACTTTTATCTAAGCCTCTCTTTTACTCGGGATGGGAATCCTATGCTTCTTGCCCTTTCAAGGACTTTGCTTCTGCAATAGTTTTCTTCTATTCTTCATAGAAATATTTTCTTCTCTGATCGAACTTCAGTTGGCCTATGAATATGCTCTAACATTTCCTATTCCAAGCAAAAAAAAAAAAAAGCGTTGGACACGTATCTCCCTCAAGTGGCAGCCTCATCTCTCTGACCATTTTCATAGTTTTATAGTTAACCTGTAGCTGCTATCTCTCATTTGCTCTCCATGCATTTCCTCCTCAAAGTCCTTCTTCACAGATCTGAGTTGAACATTCACATATCTGTCTGATTTCACTTGAACTCTCAGCAGCCTTCAAGACAGTTGTCACCCTCTCTTTTTTAAAGCAATAGCTAATGGGTGTATCAGTTAGCTATTGCTTCATAACACATCATCCTAAAACTCCGTGGCTTAGAATAATTTATGATTTGGGGTCTTTTCTGGTTCCATACAAACTCAAAATGGATAAAAGACCTCAATGTGAGACAGGAATCCATCAAAATCCTAGAGGAGAACATAGGCAGTAACCTCTTCGACTTCGGCCACAGCAACTTCTTTCAAGACACGTCTCCAAAGGCAAGGGAAACAAAAGCGAAAATGAACTTTTGGGACTTCATCAAGATAAAAACTTTTTTTTTTAAAAGATTTTATTTATTTATTTGACAGAGAGAGACACAGCGAGAGAGGGAACATAAGCAGGGGGAGTGGGGGAGGGAGAAGCAGGCTTCCCGCTGAGCAGGGAGCCCGATGTGGGACTCGATCCCAGGATCCTGGGATCATGACCTGAGCCGAAGGCAGACGCTTAACGACTGAGCCACCCAGGTGCCCCAAGATAAAAACTTTTGCATAGGAAAGGAAACAGTCAACAAAACAAAGAGGCAACCTACGGAATGGGAGAAGATGTTTGCAAGTGACACTACAAAGGGCTGATTTCCAAGATCTATAAAGAACTTCTCAATCTCAACACCCAAAAAACAAATAATCAAGTCAAAAAATGGGCAGAAGACATGAACAGACACTTCTCAAAAGAAGACATACAAATGGCTAACAGACACATGAAAAAAATGTTCATCATCATTAGCCATCAGGGAAATTCAAATCCAAACCACACTGAGATATCACCTTACACCAGTTAGAATGGCAAAAATTGACAAGGCAAGAAACAACAAATGTTGGAGAGGTTGTGGAGAAAGGGGAACCCTCTTACACTGTTGGTGGGAATGCAAGTTGGTACAGCCACTTTGGAAAACAGTGTGGAGGTTCCTCAAAAAATTAAAAATAGAGCTACTCTATGACCCAGCAATTGCATTACTGGGTATTTAAGCCAAAGACAGAGATGTAGTGAAAAGAAGGGTCATATGCATCTCAATGTTCACAGCAGTAATGTCCACAATAGCCATACTGTGGAAAGAGCTGAGATGTCCTTCAACAGACAGACGGATAAGGAAGATGTGGTCCATATATACAATGGAACATTACTCAGCCATCAGAAAGGATGAATAGCCAACTTTTGCATCGGCACGGATGGGAGGAGATTATGCTAAATGAAATAAGTCAAGCAGAGAAAGTCAATTATCATATGGTTTCACTTATTTGTGGAACATAAGGAATATGTTCCTAGTGTCCTCCTAATGGAGGACATTAGGAGAAGGAAGGGAAAATGAAGGGGGGGAAATCAAGAAGGGGAGATGAACGATGAGAGACTACGGACTCCGGGAAACAAACTGAGGATTTCAGAAGGGAGTGGGGGTGGGGAGATGGGTTAGCCCAGTGATGGGTATTAAGGAGGGAACGTACTGCATGGAGCACTGGGTGTTATATGCAAACAATGAATCATGGAACACTACATCAAAAACTAATGATGTACTGTATGGTGACTAACATAACATAATAAAAAAAATAATAATTTATGATTGCTCTGGAGTCTATGGGTCTTCTGGGCGGTTTATATGGTCTTCACTTTTCTCACTCACATGTGTATGGGCCGCTGCAAACAATGGGGCTCTGTTGATCTAGGCTGGATTCTTAACATGCTGAGGATTGACGGATTCTAAGGTGGCCTCATCTGGATATTTCAAAATTGGCAGGTTTTCATAGTCTGGCCAACTCTATTCTACTAGTTCTACTCATCTAGAAAGTAATAGTGCTGAATTATTGGTGGCAGTTCTCGACCTTATCTGTGTTTGTGTGCTAATATAGAGAAAAAAAAATCAGAAACTTTTTTATTCCACTACATTTCTGTAAATTGCATGGCTTTGCTTTCAGGTACAATGGAAATGAGTAAGAAATTAATGGAATCATTTTTCATTTTGCACTTTCTGATTGTGCCAAGGATAAAAACAAGGACACAGGAGGATTAAACATATCCTTACTTCATTGCATTTCTGTGTGAAGACCTGTATGAACAGGAAAATTATTTTAGGATAAGTACATGTGCAGAAAAAGTCAACATTTTTTTGTGACTGACAAAGCTGTCATAGATAAGTGAGTTGTCTCTGAAATATGTAAAACCTTTTTCATATGTAAATAAAGTAAAACCTGGCAGCTCAGCCATCTGTGAGAGCTCTTGAAAAATGACTCATTCAGTTAGGCAAAGATACGAAACCATATCTGAATGCAAAACTATGTGAGCTACAGAGAATCTAGAATGCTGAAGATCAGCACATACTCTTGCCAATATAGTGTGTTGAGTTTTTCCATCCTTTTTGGTTCTAGGGCTGGTCTAATAATCAAATTAACATAGGACAGATTAATCACACACATATAGGAGACCTGTAAGAATATGAGACCCAGGGACAGTGGGACAATTGAAGCTTAAAGGCCTTTTTTTTTTTTTCAAGTGGGCTCCACACTTTGTGAACTGTTCATGACCCTGAGACGAAGACCTGAGGTGAGATCAAGAGGTGGACCCTTACCTAACTGAGCCACCCAGGGGCCCCTTAAATGCCTTCTTGAACTAAGGAATGAGATAAGGACCTGGGGCTGCAAAAGGAAGGACAGTGAGTCACAGGATATTAAAAAGAGCAGATGTTTGGTAATTAGATGTTTGTCCTGCCATACAGATAGGTTATTCAGATACAGAAGTTATCTCTTAGTAAAATTCTCTTTCTGGGCTAGGTCCCCTACCCAAATTCTTTTAGGTAGCTTAAGGGAGAGGTGAAAGTTTTTCTTGAGTCTGCTGGGTCTTGATTGCTCTCAGCTTGAAATAGTCCACATGCTGAAGTGGCACACTTTGGGGAGATGTTCTGACATTCTTCAAGAGTTTAGAACAGATGTGGGGTCATTAAGAAAAATTAACAAATACTACAGAAGTGCATGAAAAAAATACAAGTCATGAGTACTGATATTTATAAATGGTCTGATGTAGTATGTAGAATTGAATATTAAAGGGCCCGTAGAGATCATTTACTTGAATGCCATCTTGTTTATTAAAACATTAAAGGGAATCTGAGGCTCAGAGAGATTGAAGAAGTTGCCAATGGGACATAGAGAGTGTGGGGCACAGCTGGGACCAGACACACAGGATATTGACCCCCAGTCTTCATCACTGTCTTCTGGCCTTGGTAGCCACTTTACGCTGAGAAAAGTTCCATACTGATTTTAGTGTATTTCTATTGCATTTAAGCCTAAAAAATCATCCTATCTCCTGTGTAGGCTCAGGAATGTGTTCCAGATATATATTCAAGCTTTTCCTATCCAGAAATTGACATCTTGATGGTTTTCATGAGGTAAGATATTCAAGACATTTTTTACAAGATAAGATATCTAAGGCAAATCACAAGGCTGTTTTTTAGAATTACCTTTTCACATGATAATTTTTCAAATGTGCAGTTTGCTCATTGTTTTACATATCTCACCTTTGTAGGAGTAATCAAATTCTCCAAATCCGTGTTGAAGTGGATATCCTTCTTGGCTGTCCTTATTTTATTTTATTACTTTATTTTACTTTATTTCATTATTTCATTATTTTTTTCACTGTGTGCACCAGAAAACATTTATATTCCCCCGATATTGTCACAAACTTAATTTAATGAGTTATTTCTTTGTTAAATTCCAAATAACCAAGATAGTCATTCTTTTAGTGTAAGTTGGTTGGCAACAAATTCTTTTAGTTTTCCTTCATTTTGGGCTGTCTTGATTTCCCCTTTATATTTTTCTTTTTCAAGTTTTTATTTAAATTCTAGTTAGTTAACATATAGTGTGATACTGGTTTCAGGAGTAGATTTTATTGATTCATCACTTACATATAATATCCAGTGCTCAACACAAGTGGCTCCTTAATACCCATCACCCATTTAGCACGTCCCTCACCCATCTCCCCTCCATCAACCCTCAGTTTGTTCTCTATAGTAAAGAGTCTCTTACGGTTTGCATCCCTCTCTCTCTTTTTTTTCCCTTCCTCTATGTTCATCTGTTTTGTTTCTTAAATTCCACATGTGAGTGAAATCATATGGTATTTGTCTTTCTCTTATTGACTTATTTCACTTAGCATAATACACTCTAGCTCTGTCCATGTCATTGTAAATGGCAAGGTTTAATTCTTTTGGATGGCTGAGCAATATTCCACTATATGGGTATATATCACCTCTTCTGAACCATTCATCAGTAGATGGACATTTGGGCTCATTCCATAATATGACTATTGTTGATAATGCTGCTATAAACATTAGGGCGCATGTATCCTTCAAATCAGTATTTTTGTCCTCATTTTAGGGAGGCAATTTTACTTGATGCCTTACCTCTCCCCACCCCCCAGGAAAAATTAAAAGACATTGTTCTAAAGAAAGGTTGATGGCTGCATAATATTCCATTGTATATATATATACCACATCTTCTTTATCCATTCATCTGTCGATGGACATCGTGGCTCTTTCCACAGTTTGGCTATTGTGGACATTGCTGCTATAAACATCAGGGTGCACATACCCCTTCAGATCCCT
Source organism: Neomonachus schauinslandi (assembly GCF_002201575.2). NCBI lineage: Eukaryota > Metazoa > Chordata > Mammalia > Carnivora > Phocidae > Neomonachus > Neomonachus schauinslandi. Next base: position 31,052,313 of record NC_058408.1, on the reverse strand, counting down.
ACATTTGTATTTTTGGGGTAAATACCCAGTAGTGCAATTGCTGGATCGTATGGTAGCTCTATTTTCAGCTTTTTGAGGAACCTCCATACTGTTTTCCAGAGTGGTTGCACCAGCTTGCATTCCCACCAACAGTGTAGGAGGGTTCCCCTTTCTCCACATCCCCGCCAACATCTGTCGCTTCCAGACTTGTTAATCTTAGCCATTCTGACTGGTGTGAGGTGATAGCTCATTGAGGTTTTGATTTGGATTTCCCTGATGCCGAGTGATGTTGAGCACTTTTTCATGTGTCTGTTGGCCATATGACCTCACTGATATGAGGAATTCTTAATCTCAGGAAACAAACTGAGGTTGCTGGAGTGGTGGGGGTGGGAGGGATGGGGTGGCTGGATGATAGACATTGGGGAGGGTATGTGCTGTGGTGAGTGCTGTGAATTGTGTAAGACTGTTGAATCACAGATCTGTACCTCTGAAACAAGTAATACATTATATGTTAAAAAAAAAAAGAAGATAGCAGGAGGGGAAGAATGAAGGGGGGGAAATCGGAGGGGGAGACAAACCATGAGAGACGATGGACTCTGAAAAACAAACTGAGGGTTCTAGAGGGGAGGGGGGTGGGAAGATGGGTTAGCCTGGTGATGGGTATTAAAGAGGGCACATTCTGCATGGAGCACTGGTTGTTATATGGAAACAATGGATCATGGAACACTACATCAAAAACTAATGATGTAATGTATGGTGATTAACATAACATAATAATAATAATAATAAAAAAAAGGTTGATACCCTTCTGGTCATTAACTGGGGAATCAGTTGTCTTTCTGGCAAATAGAAAAATCTATCACAAGAAATTAGAAAAACTAACCTGTTTGGTTTTCCTTGCTCAAGAAGTTGGGAAAAACAAGTGAAATTAAATTTTTCTTCAATTTGCCAAATGTCAATATAAAATTGAATATTTCTCAGATTTAAAACTATGTGGTAAAGTTTTAATTTTGTCTGGAGAGGGAAACCTAAATCTAATTTAGGGTAATCTAAACCAATGACCAATTAGAATAATTTCAGTTTATATTTGGAATTGAATATATGAATAGTTTGGTAACAATTAAAATTCACCAATTAAATTTTGTTTAGACTGGAATGAAAATTTGTCTGCATATACTATTGGAAAATCAGAGTACTCAGGATTCTTAATGATGTAAATATAGAAACTTTTCAGGGAGGTAGTATGGTAAGTAATGAAGGGCGGGAACATTGGAGTCATTGGCCAGACAGGAAGTCCCCTGTCACTGTTACACAAACAACTCCAAGCAAGTTCCTTAATTTTTATTTCCCATTTTGTAAAACAGGGATGCTGACACTACCCACCACAATGGGATCAGGATAATCATACATGTTACCTAAAGTACCTGGTACTTAACAAGAATTTAGCTATTGCTGTTTAGATGGCTGGGCTAACAGCATAATGTCTGTATCACTTTGGGGGGCTGATATAACCAAGTGCCATATGGACTGGATGGCTTATAAATAACAGAAAATTTATTTTTTCTGAGTTCTAGAGGCTGGAAGTCTGAGATCAGAGTGCCAGAATGGTCAGGTTCTGGTGAGAACCCTCTTCCAGGTTGCAGACTGCCAACTTCTATCCTCACGTGATAGAGAGTGAGTGAACTAGCTCTCTGGCCTCTTCTTATAGGGGCAGTAATTCCAATCATGAAGGCTCCACCCTCATGACTTAATTACCCACCAAAAGGCCCACCTCCAAATACCATGACCCTAGGGATTAGATTTCAACATATAAACTTTGGGGGGGTACAAACATTCAATTCATAACATATAACACATAACATCTCCTGGGACAATTTTTTATTTGTTTTTAAACCTAAACATCTATGCGAGCACCTCATTTAATTATCATTTACTTTTTTCTTTTAAAGAATAATAGTTGAAAGAGAAGAATATCTGGTTAGCTGAAGTTAGGCAGAAAGGATGGTTATATAACCAACCCATTTCTCTTTCTCTATCATCCCTATCATCTATCTATCTATCTATCTATCTATCTATCTATCTATCTATCTATCATCTATCTATCTATCTATCTTTCTATCATCAAGCATCTCTCATTTCTCTATCTATGACATTCTTAGTATTCTTATTTGAACTAGTGGTAACATCTTACTGGTTTCCTCATTGATTAATGACAAATAAAATCTTTGACATCTGTTCATTTTATACCTGTATGAGGTACAAATCTTCCTTTAAAAATGATCTTTTAGAAATTAGAGAAACGATTCCATTTACAATAGCACCAAAAACCATAAGATACCTCTGAATAAACCTAACCAAAGAGGTAAAGGATCTATACTCTAGGAACTACAAAACTCTCATGAAAGAAATTGAAGAAGACACAAAAAGATGGAAAAATATTCCATGCTCATGGATTGGAAGAATAAATATTGTTAAAATGTCTATGCTACCCAGAGCAATCTATACCTTCAATGCCATCCCGATCAAAATTCCAATGACATTTTTCAAAGTGCTGGAACAAAAAATCCTAAAATTTGTATGGAATCAGAAAAGACCCCGAATCACCAAGGAAATGTTGAAAAAGAAAAACAAAGCTGGGAGCATCACGTTGCCCAATTTCAAGCTATATTACAAAGCTCTGATCACCAAGACAGCATGGTACTGGCACAAAAACAGACGTACAGACCAATGGAACAGAATAGAGAACCCAGATATGGACCCTCAACTCTATGGTCAAATAATCTTTGACAAAGCAGGAAAAAACATGCAATGGAAAAAAGACAGTCTCTTCAATAAATGGTGCTGGAAAAATTGGACAGCCACATGCAGAACAATGAAACTCGACCATTCTCTAACACCATTCACAAAGATAAACTCAAAGTGGATGAAAGACCTCAATGTGAGACAGGAATCCATCAAGATCCTAGAGGAGAACATAGGCAGTAACCTCTTTGACATTGGCCACAGCAACTTCTTTCAAGATACATCTCCAAAAGCTAGTGAAACAAAAGCAAAAATGAACTTTTGGGACTTCATCAAGATAAAAAGCTTCTGCACAGCAAAGGAAACAGTCAACAAAACAAAGAGGCAACCCACAGAACGGGAGAAGATATTTGCAAATGACACTACAGATAAAGGGCTGGTATCCAAGATCTATAAAGAACTTCTCAAACTCAACACCCAAAAAACAAATAATCAAGTCAAAAAGTGGGCAGAAGTTATGAAAAGACACTTCTCTGAAGAAGACATACAAATGGCTAACAGACACATGAAAAAATGTTCATCACCATTAGCCATCAGGGAAATCCAAATCAAAACCACACTGAGATACCACCTTACACCAGTTAGAATGGCAAAAATTGACAAGGCAAGAAACAACAAATGTTGGAGAGGTTGTGGAGAAAGGGGAACCCTCTTACACTGTTGGTGGGAATGCAAGTTGGTACAGCCACTTTGGAAAACAGTGTGGAGGTTCCTCAAAAATTTAAAAATAGAGCTACCCTATGACCCAGCAATTGCACTCCTGGGTATTTACCCCAAAGACACAGATGTAGTGAAAAGAAGGGCCATATGCACCCCAATGTTCATAGCAGCAATGTCCGCAATAGCCAAACTGTGGAAAGAGCTGAGATGCCCTTCAACAGATGAGTGGATAAAGAAGATGTGGTCCATATATACAATGGAATATTACTCAGCCATCAGAAAGGATGAATACCGGGCTTTTACATCAACATGGATGGGACTGGAGGAGATTATGCTAAGTGAAAAAAGTCAAGCAGAGAAAGTCAATTATCATATGGTTTCACTTATTTGTGGAACATAAGGAATAGCATGGAGGACATTAGGAGAAGGAAGGGAAAAATGGGGGGGGGGGCAGAATTGGAGGGAGAGATGAACCATGAGAGACTATGGACCTGAGAAACAAACAGGGTTTTAGAGGGGAGGGGGGAGGGGGGATTGGTTAGCCCGGTGATGGGTATTAAGGAGGGCACGTACTGCATGGAGCACTGGGTGTTATATGAAAACAATGGATCGTGGATCACTACATCAAAAACTAATGATGTACTGTATGGTGACTAACATAACATAATAAAATTTTTAAAAAATGATCTTTTAACAACTACAAGAAAGAAAAATTTTCTAAATTGCTAAAAAGAAGCATTTTTTTTAAACCACATATTCACTAAAAAGTGGCCAGGTTCATATTTTTCTGCCAAGTGTCAAAAAATATGTTACTCCGCATGTTTGATTTACTTCACATTAAATGACAAGTCATGCCTGTTACCAAGAAAGATGCAACAACTTTTTGTTTGTTTGCTTTCAAATTCAGTGCTCTTGTGTGAATTATGTCACATTGAAATCTGTAGATGTCTAGTAAATTTAAGGTTTACATTTCAAGTTTCTTAATATAAACTTGAAACCATAAGCAACCAGGTGGCATGCATATACCATTTATTGAACAGTAGGGTGCACATTTAGTTGGTGGCTCTGTAGTTTACATGGATTTCTGGCTTCACATCACAAACAATGTTCAAAAGCTGTTTCAACACACTTTCCATGTACTTGTTGTAGCTTCCACTCAGTTCTTTTATCTTCCCTTGTGTTTGCTCTTCTATTTCTTCTGAGAGATTACTTTGAGAGCCCATTACCTAACAAAATAAAACAGACAGAATTCACCACACTATACATCATTTTAAAGTGTAATTGTTTTACTAGTTAAACTTGTTTTGGCTTATTTATTAATGATTGTTCTATGGTGTACACCTTACATATTATTTTTCCAGAACTTTCTCAGAGAATGGATACAATCGCCAATACTGTAAGTAAGATGGATAAACATTCCTAAAGAATGAAAAGTAGCCATGGTCAGTTACTTCTGCTTTGAGGCAGTATAAACTGAAGGCACATTCACAATCATGATACCATACTCAGAAGTTTTTTCATGTATTACATTTTTCATATATTTATAATAGTTTCAATTCAGTTCCTGTATCTTCCCCATGGCTTACTTTTCTGAATTAAAAGTCTGGAAAATAAAGTTGAAAGACATCATTAAACCAGTTTTTCTGGTTTTTAAAGAGCAAATAACTGGTTTGCCAATTTTTAAAATATATTATCTGAACTGATTGTTGTTTTTCAGGAAGATAAGCAACAACATGCCTGGTAAGATACTTTGACATGCATAGGTATCTCTTTTTGGGTAATAGATATAATTTTGAAAATTTTAATATAAATTGAATTTCTTTCAACTTAAGATATACTTGTCCATTTAGTTACATTATATTTTTAGATGTAGTTTAATATATCTTCCTGGTTGCTCTCTCATAGGCAGCGTTTCCCAGTATTTCCCTTTATCTCCAAGAGATTGGACCAAAATACAATTTCACCAGGGGATTGCCTATTTAAAGGGATTCTGCAGTGAAACCCTTTGTAAAGTTATCCTTTGCTAAGCAAACAATTAGCTCCTAATTTATCTCCTTTGTAAACTCAGCCTGTCTTAAACAGTATTGTTAAGGCTACACAGCTGGTTTTTGTTTTTGTTTTTCTCTTCTGTGAGTGTGCATTTAGTTCAATCCAAGAGACTCCACTAATGATTGACTTCTACCTCAGGGTCTTTAGACTATTCTAAATTCTAGAATTCACATTATCTTTCTGGGTCCTAAACTTGAAATCAAATGTGATTGAGGCCATCAGGTTCAAGTTCTTTTTTGTTTATACTCCATGCAATAAGGGCTTCCCAGTTTAGAGAAAATCACTTAAGGAAATCTAGCTTCTAAGACATCAAATAACTTTTATAAAATAACATTTTGATAAGTGAGAATACAAGGAGCAGAGACATATGGATTGAATTTCCCTTGCTAGGAATAAGTTTAAAAATGGAAGAGAACTACTTACCAAAATAATTTTACCAAAATCTATTTTTCCTCTAAATCTACTATCTTAAGTGAGATTCTACCAAACTCAAAAAAAGTCTTAAATCCAATGTCTTTAGTGATGAAAAATTTATAAAACAAACTATTTTAAAATTATTATCTATTTTTCTTTGGAGCAGTGTTAAAAATAGCAATTATTAGGTTAGATTGCTGCAACTATCCTATAGGACCTTGGAAAAATTCATTTCAACCTTAGGTTCTTTATTTCAGCATTGTCCGATAGAAATGTAACATGACCCACAAAGCAAGCCGTATAAGTAATCTTTTAAAAAGATTTTATTTCTTTCTTTGAGAGAGAGAAGCTCAAGCAGACTACTTGCTGAGCGGGGAGCCCACCACGGGGCTCCATCTCACGACCCTGAGATCATGACCTGAACCGAAATCCAAGTCAGTCACTTAACCAACTGAGCCACCCAGGTGCCCCAACAAGCCATATAAGTAATTTTAAATTTTATAGAGTCACATTAAAAAGGTAAGAAGAAAGAGGCAAAATTGATTTTAATAATATATTTTATTTAACCTAATGTATTCTTAATACTATTATCTTGTACAATCAGTATAAAAATTATTGCATTGTTGTTTTTCATACTAAGTTTTTGTAATCTGGTATATATTTTACACTTACAGAACATCTTAATATGGACTAGCTACATTTCTTTTTTTTATTTAATTTAATTTAATTTAAATTCAATTAATTAACATATAGTGTATTATTAGTTTCAGAGGTAGAGTTCAGTGATTCATCAGTCGTATATAACACCCAGTGCTCATTACATCCTGTGCCCTCCTTAATGCCCATCACCCAGTTACACCCACCCCCCCCCCCACCCATGGACGAGCTACATTTTGAGTGTTCCTTAGCTATATATGTGAAGTGGTCACCATTTTTGACTGTGCAGGTCTAATGCACAGATGACAGCTACTATTATTAGTTGTATTCTTCATGTGCTTTTCTAAGACAATATGATGATTTTCTGAAAGGATTATAGTAGAGACGGTACGTAACAAGGAGCTTAGCCCTGAGCAACTAATCAGTAAACACTAGTGATTATTATTATGAATTTTTACTGATTGTGTTGCTTGTGCTTTTTAATTTTTAATCCATTTTACAGTTCCAGAAACATTGGAATACCGTTAAAAAGTAGCCCATAGTCCATGTCTCATCCTGAATAATTAAACATAATATTATTTTTGAGTTTATTTGATGTGCAGTAATTTCAATTTCTACAGTGTTTCTTAGACATTGTTATATCAGTGACCAACCATATACTGTTTTATTATTTTTTTACTTTATTTTTTATTTTAATTCCAGCATACTTAACATACAGTGTTATATTAGTTTCAGGTGTACAGTACAGTGGTTCAATAATTCTATTACCCGACGCTCATTAAGATAAGTGTACTCTTAACACCCTTCACCCACCCACCTCTTCTCTGGTACCATATACTATTTTAAATGGCCTTCCTCAGGAAGAATTCCATACCTTTATATAGGCAGACAGTGTTGATTTAAGCCATACAGGAGAGTAAAGGAATGAACATAAGCTCCACAAAGGATCAATCATCTTGTCCACTGATGTATTATAAGTGTCTCAACCACTGCCTGAAGCGTAGTAGATGCTCAATGCATATTTGCTGAACTGAATAGAATGATCAGAACTCTAGGCATTACAGAGAACTTATTACCTACATTCTGTTGCTCTTGTTGGCAGAAGCCTGCTATCTGAATGTTTGGGACACTATATAAATTAGAAGTTAATAATTGTGTGACATGGGGTGGTACATTTCATCAAAGGGTGCCCTTTAAGGACTTCTTGTTAATTTTCAAAGCTTCAGCATTGAGATTGATGCATATAGATTTACAGCTAAATGACTGATGGTGTTGGTGAAATCTTTCAACATTCAATACGTTTCTTTATAAATTGTTCAAATGTTCCAATTGTTCAAATGTTCCTGTTTAAGAGAAAGCAGAGCGGGGGCACCTGGGTGGCTCAATTGGTTAAGCATCTTACTCTTGGTTTCAGCTTAGGTCATGATCTCATGAATTGTGGGATTGGGAATTGTGCGTTGGACTCTGCTCAGCAGGCAGTCTGCTTGGAGATTCTCTCCCTCTTCCTTCTCCTCCCCCCCCCCCCCCCCCACTCACTCTCTCTCTCAAATAAAATAAACAAAACTTTTTTTTTTTTTAAGAGAAAGCAGAGGTTCAGTTTCAGGCCCCACTATCATAAGGAAAACACAGTTTTACATTCTCAATCTATGGTTATTTCAGGAAAACAGAATATTTTCATGATATGAATTCAGGAAGAAAGACTAAAGATACAAAAGTCTTCAAGATGCCCCAGGCAACCATTTTCATGTCTTCTGTTTAGACTCATGGTCCATCTAACTTCTACATGCATTAACAATAGATTTCATGTTTCTACTGTCGTCCAGATTTCCTTTTAGCAATGTAATATCTTCTTTCGTAGAAGAAATTATATCTGGTAACAATGACAAGCAAGGGATAAATAAATCTTTAATAAAACAATATTTGTTGATAAACAACTCACATTGGGATACCTGCTTCTGTTGATACATCAGGGGAATTGAAACAACACATACATTAGCAAGAGCTAAGACGCAACTAGAAAAAGTAACATGGAGGTGTCTCCCCCACAGCAGGCAGAAAACTGGCTTCTTGGGTCTCCTCCCAGACCTCCTACTTGCCCTGGGTTAATGATGATGAGATTTAACTGGAATAGCAATATGTCTGACATATGGAGGTCATGCCAAGGAAAGAATATCTTGTGCTAATGGTTTTACAATATGCTTGAAGTAGCGGAGGCCTAAGCATGTTGACCTTTCTCTGTGAGCTTTTGATCAACTAGCTGGAAAATTGGCTTAGAGCTCTAATTATGAGAGCAATGAGGAGTTTTAATTATTTTCCAAAGCAGAGAACAAATATCCTGAACCAGATTTACATCTTATGAGATCCTTCTGGAGAAACAATATTTCAAGAGATTTAACCCAACTACTTTCTAAAATTACAGTCAGTCTTGTTACTACTTAAAAATAGAAATAAATACATCAGAAATATTCTGCCTAGAATAATAAATGTTGGTTAGTATTAAGGATGACTATTTTCTCAGGTCCCAATATGTCATGGGTCATGACAGGACTCAATGGGAAAGATAAAGGCACAGAAGAAATGTTAGTTACCCATTCTCTCAGTGAATATTTATTGCGTGCTTACTATGGAGCAGACACTATTCCATTGCTGGGGAAAGTGACAGAACAAAACATAGAGCCTGCCATTTTGGTGTTATAGTTCAGAAGGAAAGATAGGCAAAAGTAAAAAAATGTAAATATATAATGTATCTAGTAATGACACATGATATGACTATAATGGGGAATTACTTTCTTTTTTTAATGAAAGACACAGTTTTAAATAAAGTGATCAGAAAGGAGAGTTAACAAATGAACAGAGATCAAAGAAGGATGAAAATGTCTATAAGAAGATGATTCCAGGGAGCAAATATAACATGTGCAAAGGTGCTGTTGGCAATGGTGTGTTCAGTCTGTTTGAGGAAGAACTGGAAGGCAGATGTGGCTAGAATAGAACAAGTAGAGACAAAAGTAATAGAAAATGTTACAAATGACCACAGTAGATATCGTTTCACATTGCTGAACACTGTTCTATTTCCTTATGATTTCCTTTTCAATTGGCTGGCTTCTTTCAATAAATCTTTCATAGAATATAAAGAAATGCTTTTCCTTACACTAGCATTTAAAAAATATCTGCGTTTCACAGTAAAACCTAAGCGCATGACATTTTCAGAACTGACAGATTAGCAAGATAGCCAAGGGCCAATCATGGAGGGCTGTGTATAGACTTTGGATTTTATGATGCCTTTGTTGAAATACTGGTAAGAAGAATTTATTTTAGCTGAGTGGTCCATTTTTATTCTAGGAAGGACTTTTTCTGTTAAGAGAGAGCCCACTGGGGGTGCCTGGGTGGCTCAGGCAGTTAAGCGTCTGCATTCGGCTCAGGTCATGATCTGGGGGTCCTGGGATGGAGCCCCACATCTGGCTCCCTGCTCAGCAGGGAGTCTGCTTCTCCCTCTCCCTCTGCCCCTCCCCTAGCTCATTCTCTGTGTGTGTGTGTGTGTGTGTGTGTCAAATAAATAAATAAAATCTTTTTTAAAAAAGAAAATTAAGAAAAAAGAAAAAAGAAAGAGCCCACTGGAAAAGTTTTTCCTACCATGGGACTCAATTTACCTGATCCTCCACAAGCCCCACATCCACTCCCACTAAAATAAAAGTTGTAAATAAGGGGATTTCCAAAGTGCTTGTAATTTATCTTGCAGTGTCAGCCTTTATTTATGTTTCTACTGAGGAAAAACCATACCATATCATATAAACTTTAGTTTGTAACACATGAAATTTAATAATTTTTTTTTTAGTCCATGTTGCAACATAGAAGGGAGGATGTTGGTTCTGAAAGTTTCATGTACTTATTTTTTTTTTTACTGTAAATTGTAGATATTTTGAAAATGCTAGTGGAGGAAAAAACCCTTTTAAAAATATTTTCATGAAAGATTTGTTGAATGAAGCCAGACAGTTGAAAAGGAAAAAAACAAAAAAACAAAAAAACGACCAGAAGCCTTTTCAGCAATACACAGCACTATCTACTTTGGTCATTTGTAAATCTTGAATTCACCAAAGATGATGTGGCTTAACAAATTCATTCTGTAATGGTGTGCAACACTTCTTTATTGATTGTAGTAGTAAACGTTGATAGAAAAAATACGTTTTCTGAAGTGTTTTTCTTGATAAAATGTGTCAGTCAGTAATCTGTGGTAGGAATAATACTTCAACCAGGCTCTTCAATTTAAATATTTTAAAATATGATTTTTAATGGGTACCACATATTAGATATTAGCTATTGATTGACACTTTCTATAGCAAATCAAAAAGCCTTGAAAGTGAAAATGTAAAATCAGTAATTCTAGAATGTGTAAGATTTAGCTTGATGTTCAGGCTTAGCTGAACTGCATCTGCTCAATCCAGTGTATTTTTCTCCCTTGATATTCTGCATTATACCTTTTGAATATTAATATATTATAATTTATGCTGCATTAAAAAAAGCTGTGTTTACTTTCTTGCTTACCTTAAATTGTTTCAGTCTAAACTCCTTCTCTCTCTGCATTCTGTACTGGTCAATTTCTGCCATAGCTTCTTCTTTAGCTTGCTTCAATCGCTTCTCTTTTCCTGAATATTAACAGTGGCATAGAAGGAATGATTTTTTTTTTAAATAGACATGGAATTTCAAACTTGATTTCTAAAAAAAAATAAAAACAAATAGGTGAGGTCTACATTATTTTCTTGACAAATTTTCCTAAAATAGCAAACTTCATTAAAAAACAATATTGAAAAATACCTTATTTTTTCAATTGGATTTTTCAGAACATGGAAATGACAACTTTCTTTCACACTTACGTGTTTAAATAAAATATCTGCCCATTTACTCACAGCAGTAAGAGCCAGAGAACAGATTTTAGCTGTCACTTATTCGAAAAGACATTATTTGGTCAGATTTTCTGTCCTGATTTGCTGCCAGGAATCCTTCAGTCCACACCAACTGGATCCTATTTAACACTGGCAGATCTCCAGAAGCGCTACAAACATGCAACTCAGACTCTATCAAACTGACTTACAATTTTTTAAAGCATTTTATTGGGGTTTTTTTCTTAGCATTTGTTGACTCTAGAATGTCTGATTAAGCCCCACAGCACATCAAAGTAGGTATTTTTTTTTGTAGTAGCTTTCTCTGAGGGGGACTTGAAAGTGGCCATAAAACCAATTGTTTTTAATGGTTAGGAGATTTAGTTAAATAGCTTTCTTTTCTTTTATTAAGAGCAAAGGTGTAAGCCTTAAGCCAGCAGACAGCGATGTAGATGAAAGTTTCAGACAAATACAATGCTGTAGGGATCATTAACTAAGCACATGACTTTTTTTGACAACCAGAGTAAATTTGGGGGCTTACAGACTAATATTAATTGTTGCTATGCCCCCATCCCCCACCACCTTCAGGGGGTTAGGTCCTAATGCTTTGTGATCATTAAAGAAACTCTGAACTGTATTAAATTTTTTTATCTGAATCTATTGTCTTTTAATTTCAGTTAAATGCCTTCATTCTTTTGCTTATTTAACATTCTCTGATAATGTCTCAAGCTTTTGTTTATAATTTTTGCCAACTGTTTGTTATATTGTGTAGACTTTGAACAAAATGTGTTCTCATTAAGTAGCACAAAGCAAAATCTTAGCATAAACTTCTGTCATCCACGTACATGTTTTTATATGCCTTTATTTTTATATATCTTTGTAGCATTTGAGTGTAAATAGTTTCTAAATTTCTCTCCCTGCTAGGCATGAGTTGCTTTGCTAGTTGCCTATATATATATATATTCTATTTATTCTATAAAGATAGATTCACTGAGTTATAAATTGACATGTGTCTCTTTTAATGCCTATTGTCTTTGAATAGGACTGAGTAAACCTCATTCAAAACAGATAGTTAGCTTTGTCTTTACTCCCTATAAAATCCAAGATCTGGTGAAATTTAGTGCTCTTCTGATGCTTGAGGCTTAATGGAACATTAACAGCAATGCTTACCTTTTTCCTACTTAATGAATGCTCATTACCATTTTGTCTATACAGATGCCTTCATTCTCCACATTTCTAACCATTTTGTGGCATCCAAACACATACTATTCACAGAACAAATACACAGTATGTTGGGAAGGGAAACTGTTCCTTGATCCCCGGCTCTCTTTCTTATCACTGCTTGTCATTAACATTAGGACAAAAATATATTTAAGGTGTATTAACAATTTCTTAGTAATAATGGGTTGTAAGATACATAATCACTTTATAAAATAAATTACATGAGACATCACTACTTCGCCATGTTAATTACATAATATGTAAAAACATTGGTTTCAAAGTCACAACTCTAGGACATGAAAATAATAATAATAATAGGAAAACCTCTGCATGCCCTATCCCTGAGCAGAATCCAGGGCGCCACTTAAAAGGGTGTCTATTAGCTCCGCCACACAGTGACCGGCTGAGAGCGGGTCTGTGATTCCCCCGTCATGGCACCAGTCACCTGCTGGTTCTCATTCAGTTAAACAGGAGGGCCGCGGGGAAATCGCTGCTGGCGCAGCCGTTTTCTGGACAGACTCAGCAGCTGCTGCTGCGTGAGAGCCTGCCTAAGCTACACCTGATTTAATCCAGGGGAAGAAACTGGAGCCTCAAGCCTGCAGTTTCCCTCGAGGTGAAGCAAAATGCATGCATCAAATCAGCTCCTATTAACCTCTAGCTTGCTTCTCTTTGTATGAGGATTTCCAAATTTTAATGTTATACCTCTTTCTTCTTAAGCATTAAAAATATGGCTACTGTATCCCAAGCGGCGTTTAGGTTTATGTTCTTATTTCTCAATACTTTCTGTAGCAAACAGAGGGGTGACCATATGCGAAAGCCCAGATTTTTAAATATGACAATCAAATATTTGGTCCCCAAATTCTTACAAGGTCGTATATGCTATGAAACCAAATGTTCTAATGTTTGGTTTAAAAAATGTGGTTATCTTTTGCATCATGATTTTGAATATTACTCAAGCAGGTGCTCCAGAGTGGGGCAGGAAAGGACTGTTTTGATTCGTCCATCCATTATTCATTCCACGTGTACTGAACACCTACTATATATTCCGCTACAAACAGAGGGTAGAGAAATGCGTATGATATGGCCCTTGCCTCCAGTTGGCATAAAGTCAGTGTAATTTGGAAATGTGTACGATTTCCGGCTTCCAAGAGGAAACTATAAAATACATAAAATTGTGAAGAATACACATAATGAGTTACAAAAACCATGGAACGTATGTTTTGGTTCTGTTTCTTCCATGGCAGTTAAAAACCACAAGTTTATGGAAATTAGCATCATGTCTAAATTCTAGACAATCTGTGCTTGCCTTTCATCCCAGTAGTCGTGTTATGTCTTATGTTATTAAGGTAAATCAAAAATATAAACAACGGAACACAGATATGTAGAGTGGCGGTCAGAGGAGGCTGCCAAGGGAGGTCAGGGAAGAACTTCTGAGGAGGGAATGATTGAGCTGAATGGACTTTTTAGGCAGGACAGCCACGGGGACAAATAGTCCATTTTGGAGATTAGAACAAGGCACAGTGACCCTTTCTAAGATACTTTTGGACATTCTTTGTAAACAGCTGCACCTTAATAATGCATTTCATTTTTAGACATGCGGCTTGTCATGCAAATATGTCTTACGTTCAACATGCCCTTATTGAGATATTTTACAGGAAATTTTGTGGGAAGGAGAGAGAAGGAGAGATGTTTGATTTCCAGGGGATTTGTGGGAAAAGAATGAAAAAATCAATTTGGGCAGGTTAAAACTGAACTCCATGTGGGAGTGAGGAGGGTGGTCAAGGCTCAAGGATGGACTCTTCCTGGCTTTGTGGTTAGGAGATGCCAAGTGAATTGAGTATCCCAAATGCAAATGAGCCCTTGAGACACAGGGAGGCCCATTCTGTTGACCAGATTGTTAAATTGGTTCTGGAATCTTTTTGTGATTAGTGTACAGCTAAAATGAGATATTGGAAGCCTTGTAACCTTGAGCAAGTTAGTGTGTCTGAGCCTGAGTTTTCTCAATCACAAAACAGATTTAATAATCTACTGCAATGAATCATTATATGTATTAGGAAAAAATATAAATAAAATGCATAACAAAGAACAGCTATTTGATTATTTTTAATCATTACTAGGAAAATAAGCGCAATTTCTGGGGACTTTTTGTTAGGAATAAAAACAATGAATACAATGTGAGTTTGAGGAACAGTCCTCAGGCTGTCACTAGAAAAGCCTCTGTAGGCTTCCCTGAGGACATGCAAGTGGAGGTATTGAAGGCATCTGGACAGACAAGTTTGGATCCAGAAGCAAGTTTTGAAATGGAGACAAAGATCTGCATGTCGGTCATCTGGGTTTGTGTAGGTGCTTGTCATAGCAATGGGATTTGGACTGAAACCAAGGGAGTGTA
This sequence comes from Neomonachus schauinslandi, assembly GCF_002201575.2. Lineage (NCBI taxonomy): Eukaryota > Metazoa > Chordata > Mammalia > Carnivora > Phocidae > Neomonachus > Neomonachus schauinslandi. The sequence continues at coordinate 31,037,268 of NC_058408.1, read as the reverse complement.
TACAGAATGAAGAGAAAAGAGAGCTAAGGTCTCAATCTGGGGGGATGCCAACATTCAAGAGATGAGAAAAGGAAGAGGACCCTCAGGAGGAGCCTGAGAGTTAGCGGTCAGAGAAGTAGGGGAAACCAAACGAACATTCAAGAAGGATGTGGCCAACAGTGTCAAATGCTGAAGAGAATGGAAAAAAGAGACATTTAAACAACCAATGTTATCGAATATCCTCTATGTGCCACACGCTGTTTCTAGATCTATAAATACAGCAGTGAAAAACCATAAACAGACAAACTTTCTCTTCTCATGGAGCTTGTTTCTGAACACATTAAGGGGAGCTAGAAAACAGGTAGTGTATGATATGATAGAGATAATAAGTACCAAGAAGAAGAAAGAAGGAGCCTAAAGGATAGAGAGATGGTGGGTGTTAATTTAGGTAAGTAGTGTCTTTTGGATGAAGAGATATATGAGCAGAGACCTGGAGGAATAAGACAATGAGCCATGCAAGTATCTAAAGGGGGAGGGCATTCCAAGCAGAGGCAACAGCAGATGCAAATACCCCGGGTATGTGACATGCTCGAGAAACAGCAAAAATGCTGTCACGGCTGGAACAAAGCGAATGAGATGATTGAATGTTAGGAGATGATATCAGAGAGGTAGCACCGACACCAGGTCACATAGAGCTCCTGGGGCATGATACAGTGTTTGTTTCTTGAGACGCTAAATTCATGAAGGGTTTTTAGCAAAGGTGTGGCATAATATTATATATGATTTAAAAGGATTTCTTTGACTGGGTGTGGTGAGAACAGATTGTAGGGGCAGGGGAGACATAGGAAGACCAGTTTGAAATCCACTGCGATAGCTCAGATAAATGTTAATGATTGCTGGAAATAGTAAAGTAACAGAGGAGTTGGTAAGAAGTTATATATACTTTGAAGGCAGAGTCAATGAATAAACATGAGAGACAGAGATAAGGCAATGGTGACTCTAACATTTAATTTTGGGAGTAGAGTCAAGAATGTAGTTTAACTGAGATGCTTATTAAACATCTAGTGGCAATGGTGAGAAGGCTGATGTTTACATGAATCTGGAGATTGAGGAAGCAATGAGGGCTAGAGATACCAAGTTTAGGAATCATCATTCATGCAGCTGGTGTTTAGAGCCATGGGATTAGATGGGATCACATAGGAAGTATCTCCAGATATAGAAGAAAATAGGTCCAAATTTGGAGCCCAACTTTAGAGACTGGAAAGATGACAGAAAGCCAACCGTGAAAGTGGTGTCCCAAAGTCAAATAAAGGAAGCGTTTCAAAGATAAAAGAGGGATCCAGTTGTGACTGAGATATTTAATTAATAAAAGGTTTAGCAATGTTTGTGGTCTTGGCAAAGGGAGCTTTGGTGGAGTTGTAGGGACAAAAGTCTGATTAAAGAGGGTATTATGCTAAGTGAAGTCAGTCAGACTGAGAAAAACAAATACCATATGATTTCACTCATATGCAGAATCTAAAAAAACACAAATGAATAAATAAACGAAAAGCAGAATTAGACCTACAAGTACAGAGAACAAAATGATGGTTGCCAGAAGGGAGGGGGGTGGGTGGATGAGCAAAATGGGTGAAGAGGAATGGGAGATACAGGCTTCCGGTTATGGGATGAATGCATCATAAGAATAAAAGGCACAGCATAAAGAATATAGTCAATGATATTGTCATAATGTTCTGTGGTGACAGATGGCAGCTCTACTTGTGGTGAGTGCAGGATAACGTATAGAGAAGAGGAATCACTATATTGTATGTTAACTATACTCAAATAAAAAAAATTAATGAAAAAAGTGGGTTCAGGAGAAAATGGAATGAAAAATGTAAACACAAGGAATATAGGTAACTTCTGTGAGAAGTTTTCACTTACAACGGGGAACAAAGAGATAAGGCTCAAGACAGTCAAGTGGATTTGACAACTAGAAGATGTTGTGAGTTGAACTGTGTCCTTCAAAAGGATATGTTTAAATCCTTACCCCGGTACTGTGAATGTGACCTTATTTGGAAATAAAGTGTTTGCAGATGTAATCAAGTTAAGATGAGATCACACTGATTTAAGATGGGGCCTATAGCTGGTGTCCTTATAGGAGAGGGAGATTTGGAGGTAGAGACATAGAGGCATGCGGAAGACACATAAGGAAGGAGGTCTGTAATTACAGAGGCAAAGATTAGAATGATGCAGCTGCAAACCAAGGAATGCCAAGACTTGCTGGCAGTCACCAGAAGCTAGGACAGATTCCCCTTTAGTGCCTCCACAAGGGACCAACCCTGCCGGCACCTTGTGTTTGGACATCTGGCCTCCAGAACTGTGAGATAATACACTTCTGTTGTTTTAAGCCATCCTGTATGTGGTAATTGTTACAGAAGCCCTAGGAAAATAATACAGAGGCTCAGTGAGGAACAGACAACAATGTCAGTTGAGCATTGGAAACAAAGCCAGATACCGGAGTGTGGTTGGAAGAGTAGGTATCCGAATGAATGAGACACCTGACAAAAATATGCATAAACAGGACAGAAGCTACCTTGACTTGGTAGGAAAACAAAGAGCACTTTGGGAATGTTTGGAGATTTCTATATGTGACTAATAATCGTTTTGATTCTGTTATACCATGCAGAAGAGAAACAACAACAGCTTTTCTGGGCTTTTGGGGATTGTTAATATTATGAAAACCAGTGTGGTTCAAAGAATGTTATTATTTTGCTCACCTGCTACAAACATTGGAAAAAGTAATGTCACCAGAAAAACAATGAAGCAACCTCTCTTTTGGTGCCTGTGATTGTTACAGAGCTTCTCTGCTGACCCTAATCTCTCATTTCATATCTTTGCTTTCTTGGTGTTTCCTCTGCTATTCTTTGTACTTGTATTTTCCTTATTTAAAAAAATCGTACGTATTTTTGTGTAGATCTTGATTGCATATAATCAAATGCTATTACTAGATGAAAATGTTCTGTGGCTATTATTTTAATATGACCCACTTGAAGAAATGAAAGTCCAGTATACTTACAAATACCCCATTAGTATGTGGACTGTAAAGAAAGAAAAAATTTACAGGCCTACAAAACACACAAGACAGGGCCATGAAATTTGAATACAGCAACTTTTATTTTATTAGTTTATTAAAAGTCATGTCTTCATGAACCAAAGCACTCACATGCATAGAGAAGAATTTATTAAATCAAATCAAGGTGGTTGTTTAAATAATTTGGAATATCTGCATATTTGGAAACAAATAAGCAATTACCTGATTTAAAAAAATATTGATGGCTGGCATCCTATAAGCCCACAAAAACGAAATCTGCTTTACTGTGTTAGCTGACATATTATAAAAGTAGATAGTTAAAATATTGTCTTAAGAATATATTTTGGGGGCACCTGGGTGGCTCAGTTGTTAAGCGTCTGCCTTCGGCTCAGGTCATGATCCCAGGGTCCTGGGATCAAGCCCTGCATTGGGCTCCCTGCTCGGCGGGGAGCCTGCTTCTCCCTCTCCCACTCCCCCTGCTTGTGTTCCCTCTCTCGTTGTGTCTCCCTCTGTCAAATAAATAAATAAAATCTTTTAAAAAAAAGAATATATTTTGCACTTGTGTATAATTCAATGAGGTCCTCCGAGAAGACTGTGCCTAAGAGATCAATGGGACTCTGTTATTTTGCTGTATTTTTCAACAGAATTCTTTTTATTAAGTAGTGGAAGAATATCCATAGCTAACATTTATTGAGCACTTGCTATGTACCAAGAGGTGTTTTAAGTCCTTTATAGGTATTAACTCTGGGAATTATGACAACTCCATGAGGTAGACACTGTTACCTCCATTTTGAGGCTGAGGAAATCACAGTGAGGTTAGAAGAGGACCTGGCCAATTCACCCCCCTAGTAGGAGGCAAAAGCTGGATTTGTAACCAGGCACAGCAGCTCCAGGGAGTGAGTGGTGACCATTTTCTATCTTGGTAGAAAATTCTGGATGTCCTTCACTTTTATTAAGATTATCTATTGCTTTTAGAACATTTTAAATATACCCGCTTGTTCAGTTTTTCTCATATTCAGATTTGAACATTTACATTGTTTATCACATCTTTTGATCTATATCCCGTCATGCAAGTTGTAATTTTGAGTTAAACACAAACACTATTTTTGGCAGCTGCCAAAGTAGACAGATTGAGTGTTTATTTGTGAGAAAGCTATGGTTCACCTTTGAAAATAATTTGTTCTTTATGTGATGTGGAGTCACGTGTATTTGAGTATTTCAAAAGAGCTGTAGAGTTTAAGTTTGTAAAGGGTGTAAATGGAATAAATACTGATCTCATAAAAAGTCATAACTACAAGTAAAAACGCCTTATATTTCAGAGAAATATAAGTCTCTGCTCCTCCTACTGATGATGGTGTCTTGAATTTCTAATCTAATTCTGATGGGAGTTGTTCAGTTCCCCACACCTGGAGCTCCAGGGCAGGTCTGATATTCTTCTGTAAAAATGTAACTTGTCTTGGACCAACATACTCACTTTTATGTTTTGATTAATGAACAATTTTTAAGGGGAAAAGTGTTAACTTCAAATAAGGTAATTTAAAATAGTGCCAACCTACTGTGATTCCATCTAAATTTAACCAAACAGCAAGGTTATTTTGCACATAAAAATTTTTTTTGTCTTAACTAATTAATATAATTGGGGTGCCTGAGTGGCTCAGTCAGTTAAGCATCTGCCTTTGGCTCAGGTCATAATCTCCAGGTCCTGGGATTGAGCCCCTACTTGGACTCCCTGCTCATCAAGGAGTCTGCTTCTCTCTCTCTCTTTCTCTCTCTGCCCCTCCTCGCTGCTTGGTCTCTCTCTCTCTCTCTCAAATAAATAAACAAAATCTTAAAAAAAAAACTAACAAATATAATTTAATCTGTAATCAATGAACAGAGGCAGATATCTGCGCTTTACCAGCCATCTACTAGAAGCAGTCCAAGTCTCCCTCATTACAGGAAAAGCTGACCAGAAGTGGAGGCAGTTGTAAAAAGAAATGAAACTGGTTTGTCCTGTTCTTTTATTCCATTCCTTTACTTTTATAACTTATACTAATATTCAAGTATACGTATTATGTAAGTTAAAAATAATTTTTTCAATTGCACTCTTAGGTAGTTTTCTGATCCTTAAAACATCATGGCCATATGTATAACCCTGATATTTATGTATATCATATATATCTTATATTTCTATTAAAAAAGAAGAGTGAAACTCAGAGATTCTAAATGACTTATACACAGAAACATAAGAAAAAGCCAATGCTTTTTCTACTCTGTTGCCTCACATCCCAGCTTTTCGAGTCTATTCACAATCTCCCCCCACCCCACCCCAGCCACAATGTTCTCTCGTAGCTGGTGAGTGTCGAGAGTAGGGACCTATATATTTCATTTCCACAGACCTAACAGCCTTCAGGAGAATTCCTGATATATCAGGTCTATAAACCCTTGTCTACATCCCTTAAGGCGAAACATTTATACCCTATATTGTATTATGTAACAACTTCACTGAGATCTGAAGCAGCCCCCTTTAATGGAATATATTAATATTTTTGCAGCATAATATATAAATGCCATACCATTTTGCAGTCATTTGCATAGTTTGTTATAGAAAAAGAAATGGAGAAGTAGGTAAAGTTTGTCTTAATTTCTTATCCTTCCTTTTCTTTTCTAGGTCTTTCCACATGGAGTCTTCCTTTTGCTGTTGTTGGTGCCTACATTGCTGACAGCTCAGGAAATCAACTTAGGAAAGAAAAATGATTTTACCTGTGGTCAAAAACCCAGCAGATTGAGTACTGCCTCACTCCTGGCTTCCTCTCTTACATTATAATATATTGTTCCCACATCTCATTCGATCCATTTTAACAAGCTTTTGTCACTACCTACTCTATTCCCGTCACTATATTCATCCCAAGAGTCACATAAGCAACACTTTTAAGACATGGCCCTATCTTGCTGAACTTTGAATCAAATTGCAGATACAAGACATATAATTAGGAAGAAGGTAAATGGCACAAATTATTATAGATTAAGTAATGATGTGATATGAAATGAGATAGTGGAGAAAACATAGGTCTTGGCCCAGAGAACCTGAATATGAGTTGTTGATCTACAACATGTTAGTTTATTCATAATGAAAATTATATAAATTTTGTATAGTACAGTTACAATCCTTGCTTGGGGATCAAACTCCGTCCAAATCTTGTCTATACCCTTTACCCTCTGTGGGACCTTGTGCAAGCTGCATAATTTATCTAAGCATCACATTTTGTCTTTGCAGTAAAAGTTGGTGTGAGGAGTAAATAAGGTAAGAATTAAATGTGGTGCCTGCATGGTGTTTTCTATTTTTAAAATATGACCTTTGGCAAATAATGAACTTCAGTTTCTAAATACATAAAATTGAAATAATAGTAACATCTCATTCATATCTTTGTGGTGAATATCAAAGGGAGTAGGAAGGGGGTTGACCTTTATTGAGAACATTCTGTGCTAATATACAGATGTATGACTAAATAAAAAGAAAGTTAGAAAGTGAGAATAAAGTGGAAATATTATTAAAATATTGGAAATTAAAAGCCATTAAAAGAGGGATGGGAATGAGCTATTAAATGTTAATTATCACAATTTTACAGAAACAGAAACTGGTGTGTATGGAGGGTAAGTAACTTGCTCAAGTTCTCTCTCTAGTAAGTAGATTCATTCTGGAAGTTGTCTCTTAATCATTCACAATACTGAGAGACTGAGGCGTGGCAACATTATGGAAGTTGCAGAGACAAAACTCAAGGTCATGTCTCCCTGTAACTTCAATGTCCATTATCATTTCACTTAGCACATAACCTCTCCAAAGGCTCTGAGTCAGAGGATTTCATCCCCACTATGGCCATAGGGACATATGACTGGGTAGTTTCAGTGAATTGGCCCAAGGTTTCTGAGGGATATGGTGGAGCCAAAGTTTTAGCCAGAGTCTGCCTGCCCCTAGAGGTCTATGCTCATTTCGCTGCATCCCCCTCACCCATTTTGTGACAAATCCCTCATAGGTCAGACAGAATGGAGACTTACTCTTCTTGGCTTCCTCTAGCTTGTCCTTGGCCCTTTTTTCTGCCTGAAGGAGCTGGTGGATCCCCTGAGACTGGCTGGTCATGGCAGCCTGCTTTGAGTTAGGTGGCTTCTGTGAAATCTGGAAAGTGGTGGTATTTATCTAAATCACCACATAACTCAGGTTGTTGTGTCAACGGTGAGTTCTAAACATGGGTGTTTGTTTCAAAATGGTCTGACTGGGCCAGATCGCTGGGCCCCAAGGAGAGCCCAAGGGTGGAATCCAGAAAAACAAGTTAAGTCAAAATGGGGAAGCTGAAAACTTGTCCTTTCAGCCAACTTCAGTATTTGCTATGAAATAAGAGAAATAAATAAAAAATGAGTAAGATGCCTTTTGGAAGATTAGCTTCCTTCTTCTTCCAGGAAATATTGATTTGTTTACTAAATTTTTCTTTCAAGTTGCAAGACCTTTTTTTTTCCTTGTCCATGCAGTTCTGGTTTTAGGGTTTTTTCCTCTATTTGTTTCTAGAGATTCAATTATCTGCTTAGGGCAAATTTTATTAACCTTCGCTAGGAAGGAGACTTTCTGACTTTGTGCACAGAAGATAGGCTAGGAATCTATTCTTTTCTTTCTGTAGGCCTCAGGTGATAGGAATGAAAAGATTTCTTTGGGGCATTGTGTTGCTTTTTTCGTAATGCTATATGCTGGAGTTCCAGGGAGATCTTAGTGTGGTGACAAAATCAACATGAAGAGAAATTATAACTGTAGGTTTTGAGGTTAAATTAAAATAATCTAAACATGTATTTTATATTACTCAGTGTTTATACTGGGTGTTGTCCTAAGATAGTACAGTGAAATCCATCTTGCTTGATTTGATTCAATCCAGTAGTGACCGGGACAATGAGAATGTTGATCACAGTGCAAAATCATAGAATACCATTTTATATGTATCTAAAATTGTTACGTGAAATGAAAAGCTAATCTTTTGACTTGTGGTCAAGGCTTTTTTTTTTTCCTGAAATGGTTTGCAAATTGGGATTTCACATATTATTTCTTCCATTTACTACACATCAATTGCCTCACTATAAACACCAGGTTGAATTTCTTTCAATAGGGTGCATGGATTTCAAAATAATTGTAAAACAATCTGAGAGCTAATTCCGTTAAGGTTTTAATGTTAACTTTCCCCTAAGTTTAGAGTTATCCCATCATCCATGCCTGTAGCACAATGTTATGTGTACGTCATCTTTAGCAAATCTTTCTCAAAGGATCAGCTCTTTTTCACAGGAATACCTTTCTTTCTTTTCGCATTCATATTTAGTCAGTTTATAAAATTTAATTTTTATTGCATAATTACAATAATTGGTGTAATTGGAATAAACAGATATGTGAACAAATACAGCTCTGGTAATAGATACTTCAAATGCATAGGAGCAAAAGTGAAGGCAAACTGGAGTGTAGTTCATCAGTGTCAGATTAGGCTTGTTTTAGGCATCAGTTAGTATTAGAACAGAAAATATATATTATGTAAAATGCATAAAATGCTTAACATCACTTCCTGCCACTACCATCAGGTAATATACATCAATGATTCACACTGAGACTAACTATACTATTAGCAAATTCAAACACTTGGAACTCAGCAATATATTGATTAAATTTTAGTTGACAAAGTTCTCATACTCCTATCAGAATCCTGTACGTAATGCTGGATAGCAGTCATGACAAATTTTCAATAACCTAGATATTGAATGGAACAAAAGAATTACCCAATGTTAGTTGCTACTAATACAGTCATATTGTTAGACCTTTTATATATTTGTTTGTTTAATTAATTTTTAATTTTCATTTAAATTCAATTAATTAACATATAGTGTATTATTAGTTTCAGAGGTAGAGGTTAGTGATTCATCAGTTGCATATAACACCCAGTGCTTATTACATCAAGTGTCCTCCTTAATGCTCATCACCCAGTTACCCCTTCCCACCCCCACACCTTTCCCCCAGCAACCCTCAGTTTGTTTCCTATAGTTAAGAGTCTCTTATGGTTTGTCTCCTTCTCTCATTTCATACTATTTTATTTTTCCCTCCCTTCCTCTATGCTCCTTTGTTTTGTTTCCTAAATTCCACATGTGAGTGAAATCATATGATAATTGTCTTTCTCTGACTTATTTTGCTTAGCATAATACCCTCTAGTTCCATCCACAGTCATTGCAAATGGTAAGATTTCATTTATTTTGATGGCTGGGTAATATTCCATTGTATATATATATACTATATCTTCTTTACCCACTCATTTGTTGATGGACATCCGTGTTCTTTCCATAGTTTGGCTATTGTAGACATTGCTGCTATAACACTGGGGTGCAGGTGCCCTTTCCGATCACTATGTTTGTGTCCTTTGGGTAAATACCTAATAGTGCAATTACTGGGTTGTAAGGTAGCTCTATTTTCAACTTTTTGAGGAACCTCCATACTGTTTTCCAGGGTGGCTGCACCAGCTTGCATTCCCACCAGTAGTATAAGAGGGTTCCCCTTTCTCTGCATCCTCGCCAACATCTGTCGTTTCCTGATGTTAATCTTAGCCATTCTAACTGGTGTGAGGTGATATCTAACTGTGGTTTTGATTTGTATTTCTCTGATGCTGAGTGATGTTGAACATTTTTTCCTGTGTTGTTAGATCCTTTCTAAATACCTGTAACATTCAGTGAACTTATCAATGGCAGAAAATTTTAATCATATTTTCTTTAAGATCAAAATACATAATTTTTAATTTTATGGCAGAAAGGTTTTTTTCCTTTTATTTAATGGAAAGGCCTTCTCGGCACAAAAATATAGACAAGATATTGTATAGTCTCTCTTGACAAAAAGATGTAAAGTGGAATATCTGGAAGAAGTGTCTTCTTAGGAGATAGACTGGACATAACTCAAAGTAGGGAGTTAGAATGGATTCTGTTTTCTCCTGACCCACAAAGGATTACCCTCCCAGTGGAAAGGAGAGATGAAAAAGACCATTCATAACAGAAAAATGGCAAGGAAGCTACTCATCTTATTCTGGGCTCTGGGTGGGGAAAAAAAAAGTAAAAATAGGTCTATACTTGCATTGGCTTGCAATTATATTACCATGTCTTCCATAGAGATAAAACCATGCTGAACAGAATAAAGTGCAAAACAAATGAGAAGGCAAAGTCAAGGAGAAGTGGACAGTATGGTAGATAGAGCCAGATGCCTAGCAGTGGAATTTGAACTTTATCATACATGCAATGGATTATTTTTATATTTATTTACTATATTATTATATTATGACTATATCATAGTAACTTACTGTAACTGAGTTATTCCTTTTTTAAAAATCAAAGCTAATGCCTGATGTGACTTTTTATTTATAAAATTTACACTTTAAGGATAATCATATTTTGAAAAAATGTATCTGCTAATAACTTAGATTTTGAGTTGTGCTTTTAATATTTTGTAACATTGAGGTGTCGGTAGACAAACATTTCTTTTTCTAGTCACTAATAAAATACCAACTGTGTTTCAAAACTGGGTCTAATTGTAAACAATTTATACTGCATATGTCTATACATTAACTCACTCAATTCTCACCGTAGCACTGGGCATGGGTATCATTATCACATATCACATCTTTATTTATCAATAAAGAGACAGGGCTTCTATCAAACAAGACTAATGGTCAAGAAACCATGGCTCAGAAAATATGAGTGAGAGGCCCAAGGTCAAGACCTGACCTCAGGGTCAGTCATCTTCCTGCTGCACAATGCTTTTTCTTCCTAGGAAAAATGTCCTTCCATATTCCTTTTTTCTTGATGAGAAAGATAAACGGAAAACAAGGAATATCTATTGGCCTTTCCCCCTGTATAAAAAAAACTGAAAATGTGGGTCAGTGAAAATGCCAGATGCTCAAACAATTGATAATAAAAATATCAAAACGAAGTGAGATTTGGCTTAACTGAGATCTTGTTTGTTGAAGATTCCCCCTCCGGAGTGCTCATGTTAAGGAACTAGAGTTCTTCCTATCCTATTTATTTGGCATCACTTGCTCTGGTCTTATGGTTTATTATATTCTACTTTTTTTTATACTTAGAAATTAAACCAAATAATAGAGTTTTCTTTAATTTGATTGCTATAAATCATTTTTTGTTTTTATGTTAATGGAATATTAACATTGATGATTTCAATGTATAACACAATTTACTGATACTATTACTTATTCTTTATATATTTTATTACATTATATATAGTGTTATTTTACTATTATTTACTATTTTCAATGATAAATTGAATACTTAGCTATATATTTTTATAAAAATTCCAAGAAGTAGATAGGATTTGGCTTTTCAAATGAAGTAGAGAAATGGGTATATCACTCATAGTAATTTGTAAAGAGGAAGTGTAAAAATCAATATAGTGTATATTTAGGTCTCTGTTCTTTGATTATCTTTTCTAAATACTTTCATATATTTTTATTAGTGAAAAATGCAAAAAAATTGTTAAAAATGACAAAATCTTGGAGTGCCTGGGTGGCTCAGTCGGTTAAGCCTCTGCCTCCGGCTCAGGTCATGTTCCAGGGTTCTGGGATTGAGCCTCGCATAGGGCTCCCTGCTCAGCAGTGAGTCTGTTTCTCCCTCTTCCTCTCCCCCTCTGCCTGCTTGTTCTCTCTCTCTCTCAAATAAAGAAATAAAATCTTTAAGAAAAAATGACAAAATCTTAAAATCTGTTCTCTTTGGAAAAGTTTTAATTGTTGAATGTTAAGGATTACAATGAAATGCCTCTTATTTTTACTTGTATTTAACTTGAAAAAAGTTTAACATCGAATGTTTGAATAGCTGTAATTATAAATTTAGCAAGTGTTCAGTATGTACATATATATATATATATATATATATATATATATATACACACACACACACACATATATTTGGTTTCTCTTGTTTGAAGTTTCATTTCTACTCAGTCTTCCTCTTGCTATCCATTCCATCATCACCTCTGCATATTTCAGCTAATCATATGATCCTTCCTTCTTTTGCCCATGTTGGTTTAGCCCCTGAATCTGATTAATAGTGAAAAGTAGATTAATCCCTGGTTTCCTGAAGGCCTGAAGCTTCTAAGCTGTCAACTTCAATCATTAAGCAAAACTCTAAGACTTGGTCTGGGTGCTTCTACAGAGCACAATATTATTATTCACTTCACCTATTCATTAGAGCTGAGCAGTAATATATAAGGCAAATACAAGTGAACTATTGATCATCTTCTGTTTTCTTATCTCTACCACTAGATAGGGAAATGAGCCTTCTTATTCCTGTCTCTCATCCTCTGGCTCTTCTCCCATATCTCCCTCCAGCTTACTCACCATGCTACCTATTGTCTCTTCAACACCAGAAACATTTCTCTACACTTTCATTCAAACTCTTTCTTCTTCCTGGAATAACTTTTTCATATTTCCCTAGAACAAAAATCATTCAAAGCCCAATTTTAATGTCTACTTTAAAGGATGAAACTTTCTAGGTCTTCTCAGACCTGACTGATCCCTTCTTCATCTAAGAACTTTATAGGACTTTATGCGTTAATTTCAGAAGACATTCCCCAAGCTTCATTTGCTTTTTTTTCACTCACAAACTATAAGCTTTGGGGGAATAAAGGTGGCATTTTACTTGTGATTGTTTCTGGAGCAGTGCTTTGCACATAGTGGGCACAAACTTTTTTTTTTTTTTGGAAATTGTGGTAACATTTTCTTTCAGATGAAGTACAACAATGAACTCTATTTACTGTGAGAAATTTAAGTGGGGATTCTGCCATATTTCAAACTGTCATTTTGTGAAGCAGGGCACTTCTTATATCAAAGGAACAAACTTGTAGTAAGCAATTATTATAGCACAAAAAGTAATAAAGGTGAAAACATTTTAATTAAATATGGTAGTTGCTTAGAGCTGAAATAAAATATTCCTAGTTATGGTGAGATTGTGCAAATTGATTCCTACATAGATTCTACCATTGTGTGCTCTCAGGATTAGGTTATATAGACCTTTCATCTCCCTTTCTGGTTTTCTTAAAGAGTGCATTACATCTCCCTCTGTCTATTTTCTGCTCAATGCCTGCAAAACCTGACCTTCATTTATACATTCAAGAAAATGTTTTAAATACCTATGCCATGCTAGATTACCTGAGTAAGACTTCCAGTCCTTGCTTTCCACTTGAAGTCTAATAGAAATAACTGTAATGGAAGGTAGACTATAGGGACTATGAGAATAGTTCCAAATGTAGAAGAAATACTAGACTGTGTGAGTGGTAGAGAGATGCAATTTTAACTGACAGTATTTCTTCATTATTTCCATAATGTGAGAGAATGCTGTCACTTTAGGTCTCAGTTTTGTGTTTCTTTTGCGGTATTAAATGGCTTCCCCATTTCTAGTGAAGCTCATGTTGCTTTTTGAGATGGATTCTGTGGGAAATCTGAGTCTGAGGAAGTTGTTTTGAGATTGTTGTGTAAGTGTTTCCCCTCCCCTCCTACTCTCTAGTCTACCATATACTGCTACAATAAGTTTCACTATAGGATCTGGGTGTTTATTCAAACAGATGAAAGATAGAGTCTGAAGTACCCATGTTGTTCTGAAAGGTAGGCATGGGCCTTTCTGGAGTTTCTTTTCTTTTTTTTTTTTTTAAAGATTTTATTTATTTATTTGAGAGAGAGAATGAGAGACAGCACAAGAGGGAAGAGGGTCAGAGGGAGAAGCAGACCCCCTGCTGAGCAGGGAGCCCGATGCGGAACTCGATCCAGGGACTCCAGGATCATGACCCGAGCCAAAGGCAGTCGCTCAACCAACTGAGCCACCCAGGCGCCCCTTTTCTGGAGTTTCTTTTACTCTATTCCATTACTCCTAGTTGGATCTCTTGAAACGCTTCTTTCACGTACCTTGAAGGACACCAACATTTTTTATTTTCTTTCTACTTCTAGATGCTCCCTTTTAGTCTCTTTTTCTTTATCTAGTTTCTTCCCATTTTCTTTTTCTTTCTTTACTTTTCTCTGCTTTTTCCTTTTCTTTCTTCTTCTTCTTTTTTTTTTTCAAATGTTGGAGTTACCCAGGATTCAATTTTGGACCACTTCTCTTTTTTATCTATTTTCACTCCCTGGGTGATCTCATCCTGGCTCATGAGTTTAAATGTCATCTTTATGCTGATGACTCCTAAATTAAATTCCTACTTTACACCTACCCTATGAATGCCAGCCCCATTTTCACTTGCGTGTTTAAAAGGTATCTTGGACTTAACATGCCCTAATCAGAGATCTTGAACCTCAACAAGTCTGCTCCTCTTATACTTTTCCCTCATTTAAAAAAAGTAGTAGGTCCAGGGTCGTCTGGGTGGCTCAGTCCATTGAGTGTCTGACTCTTGATATCAGCTCAGGTCTCAATCTCAGGGTCATAAGTTCAAACCCTGAGTTGGGCTCCACACTGGGCATGACGTCTACTTAAAAAAAAAAAGGTACTTCCATTCACATATTTGCTCAAAATCAAGTCTTCTTTTCTCTCATTCCCCATATCCAATCCTTCAACAAATCTGTTGACTCTTCCTTCAAAATAAATTTAGAATCTGACTTCTCTTCATCTCTCCATTAATACTCTGGTCAAAGCCACATCATCTCTTGAATAGATGATTTGTCATAGTCTATGAACTGCTCTTCTATTTCTATTCTTGCCCTATTTAAATCTGTTTTCAATATAACAGTGAGAATAATCCTATTAAAACAGTGAGAACAATCTCATTCCTCTGTTCAAGGTCTTATAATGATTGCCCAGACCAGTTGGGTAAAGATGAGATCCTTACCAAGGCATCTAAAAGCTTCCACCATTCATTCCACTCAAGTTCCTCTGACCTCCCTGCTCCTGCATGCTGCTGCCTTAGAACCCATATATTTGCTCTTCTTTCTGTCTACAATGCTAATCCGTAAGTATCTGCGTGGCTTGCTTCCTCCCCACACTCATGTTCTGATTCAATGAGGACTTCTTTGACCAACCAATCTAAATTTGCCAGACTCTTCCTCCCTCTCCTACTCAGATACTCACTACCTTACTTTTCTATTTATTTTACTCCATAGCCATTAGCACCATATTACATTTTATTTTACTATTTCCTTTGTTTATTATCCACCTCTTCCCCCTAGGGTACTATATTCCATCAAGGCATAGATTTTTCCTGTTTAATTCATTCCCTTATGCTCAGCATCTGGAACAATCCCTGCTACATGGTAGGTGTTCAAATATTGTTGCATGAGCAAATGCATATGAAGCTACCAGGGAGAGTATGATCACTGCAACTAATCTATCTGGTAATAAATGGGAATGTCTCTGTGTAAGAGGTCTGTGGAGACCTGTTTCTTACAGTATATTTATCACCATGTTACCTCTTTTCTTCTCTTCCTGTACATTTTAATCAAATGTATACCTAAGGTTTAATGAAGCAGAAAAGAGGGAAGGAAAGAAAGAAGGAATTGAGGAAAAGAAGATAGAGAAAGAGCAATAATGTTAAATAGACTAGTTGCTTTCTACTACCAGGGGAAAAAGCATCTCTTAAAATTTTTCTGTTTAATTTATTCTTTGAGAAGACATTCAACTAGGTTTAAATAATACTACAATATATTCCAAAATTATTGGGCAAGTCATTAAGTGAGTATACCTTCATTTCCATGCCCTCACTTCCCAGTTAGGATTATGTATTGTCAATAATAAACTCAGTGTAAAACTAGTTAATAGCATAGACTCGGGACTCAGCCTTTCTTCTAGCTGAGCCCATTTCTTCATCTGTAAAATGGGAGATAAAACTAGTACCTATCTTGCTGGTTTGCTCTGAATATTAAATTAGTTAATATTTATAAAGCTCTTAAAATAGTGCCTGGCACTACTGTCCAGGGAAGGTCTGAAAGAAAAGTGAGGAATTTTTATTAAGGATATTTTCTAGTCCTCAATGTTTAAATGCATCCCAATTAAAAGTGAAGATATCAGTGGGGTTCCCTTATTCAAAGACATGGTTTATGCTTTTTGCTTCAGAATTCCTTTAATAAATTTGCAACTGGACGTCATTACCCTTGAAGCAGATAAACTGAAGGGTCACTAGACATTTGTATTTCATTTGCCATTGCTCCCAAAAGGCTGAATCCTTCAGCTCATCCCTGGCATGTGGGAGTATAGAGTGACTCAGTACTGGGGCCCAAAGACCAAGAGATGGGCATCAAACCCCCATCACTTATAAGTTGGGTAATTTGGAGAAGTTATTAACCTCATTTATAAAATGCTATAGATGAAACAGTACCAATTGCATAGAATTCATAAAGGTTAAATTGGATCAAGTATGAAAAATGTCATATAGTAAGTGCTCAATAAATGCTGGCTATTATTGCTAGCCATTGGATAAAGCAGAAATCTTACCAACAAGTATTACTTAACGTTCTTGCCCTTCACACAGCCTCAGGTATCAGAGTGACTTTGTCTAGTATCCTTCTGAAGTGTGCAGGCTTCTTTCTTCTGCATCAATGGCATATAGTCTAATTGCTTGCTTGACGTTATGTTCTGCAAAGCAGAAGAAAAATCTTACTGAGCCAGTGAAGACTGCTCCTATTAAACACTCCATTTGTTCATGCTGACCATGTGACTGACTAGTCAGTTCTTGTTAGCAACTTGTGAAGAGTACCACTAAAAGCTTTAACCTCTTCCTTAATCAATGTTAGTATAATTATAAGTACAGTCCTGTCAAGCTTTCAGGTCCAGTCACCTCTTTCACCAGGCAAACAAGCAAACAGAAACACCATATAGACCATTTAACCTATCGGGGCTGCTTACCACAGAAGAGATGTTTTTCTTGAAGATTTTACTCAGGTAATCATTATTGTGGTATTTCATGGTGGAAAGAGCCATACACATTGAACCGATATTGGGCTTAGGTTTTGACTATACCATCTTCAAGCCATGTAAACTTCAAAGTGTTGCTTACCTTGACTGAGACTCTGTTTCTTTTTACTGTAAACTACTGTAATTGCATCCACTTTTTCTCTCATTGTAAGCATCAGAGATAATAAATAAAAGATGCCTATGGTAATGACTGGTATATAGAAGGATCCTTATAAATAGTAGGTACTAGTGCCAGTTGCTGGCATCACCATGTGAAGGAAAGGACAGTAACAGCAGTAAAGAGTCCTACCTCAGGGGTTGACTTGTGTCTGATAAAGTCCACGGTTTGCCCACGTCAAGATACGAACAAAAACCCTTAGAAGCCCTGTAAAATTGGGTTAACTTGGATTTGCTTATTTAAAAAACAAAAAACAAAAAAAACTTCGTATAGTAATTCCATGCATCCTAAAGTTTGAGTACCACTGACATAGACAGAAGAAAAGAACAAAAGGAAAAAATATCTGGGTATTCCAGTTTTCTGGCTTTCAGACAATTCTCAGATGCTTCATGGTAAATGGGAGGTTGGACAATTGGGAAGAGTTCCTGATGGCCTGGAATGTTTACTTTACTCTGTTTTACTATTAATCTGTAACCATAACATATGCCTTTTACATTTTTTTTTGTTTTATGAAGATTAAACAAGATAATGGAAAAGCAAGTCATTTAGAGTTTGATTTTTTTTTTTTTAATGTCAATGTAATAGACTTATGTAGAGCCTTCACCCTCGGTCTCTCAGATGTAGCTCTACATCAAAGGAAAATAAATGGTATAAAAAGGCATTTTTTATTTGGGATATTTTAGATCAGCCTAGAAGTTATACGTTATGGAAAATCGATATATCCTCCACAGAACTTTTTGTGATACGAATTAATTGACTTTTAACTCCACAAATTTCACAGTGCTTCTAGCACTTGACACTTTGCTAAGCATTTTCTTTTTTTTTTTTTAAAGATTTTATTTATTTATTTGACAGAGACAGAGATAGCAGGAACACAAGCAGCGGGAGTGGGAGAGGGAGAGCAGGCTTCCCGCCGAGGAGGGAGCCCGATGTGGGACTCGATCCCAGGACCCTGGGATCATGACCTGAGCCGAAGGCAGACGCTTAACGACTGAGCCACCCAAGCGCCCTAAACACTTTCATATATATAACCTCATTTGAGTCTCACAGTAATACCATGAGGCAGGCTCAATCAGCATAATTTTGCCCATTTTACATATGAAGAACCTGAGATGTGGGGAATTCAGGTAATTTGTCCAACTCATTTGGCTCTTAAAAGGTCAAGTTAGGACCAGGATTTGACATTTACTCTGACTCTTACTATTCTTTCTACTTAACATTACATCTTACTCTTAAGAGATTTAGGAATAAAAAAAAAAATCATGGCTTTGCATGGAAAAGACTGAGTATTCTGCAGATAATTTGGGTTGTTTACATGTGGCAGGAAGTGACTGGAGGAGGGAAGTGTATCCAAACATTTTGTAGGCATCCACCATCAATGGCCACTGTAGTTGTCTTCTTCCTGACCTTTTGCCACGCTTATGAAAATAAAGAAAGCTGCAGGTAAAAGCTTGAGATGGAGGCTGAAAATGTATAGCCTCCAAGGCAGTACTTTGAGGTCAAATGGGATTGGGACACCCTGTGCCTAACCATTGTTAAGGTATTGATGAGGCTGTCCTTGGCAGCCCCATGTTCTTGGCTGGAGTAAAAATTGCTTCTGGGAGACCTAGGACATCATAAGATTGGAGAGAAGAGGGTGTTTCCCAGCTTGTCTTATAGAGAACTGAGACTGATTTGCATGCCATCTGCCCATAACCTCCCTCACTGAAAACTCTTGTCAGAGAGGCATGGAGGGGGCAGGTGTTCCTCTTTCCTTTCACCTCTCCTGGGGCTGCACTTTCATGACCTTATATTTTAATCTTCTAGGACTGCTCCAAATGCTCCTTTAACCTAGTTTCCCCTCTACAGGTATATGGGAGAGGGAAAGAAGAAACAACCATTGTGCTACGCACCAGTAATCCTGGAGAATGTTCAGAAACCTCAACAAAAGAGAAGTAAGGTATTAAAAAGAAAGTGCCGAGAACCAGACCTAGAGAAAAGGTTGCCTAGTGCAGACCCTGTCCCCATGCACTCTTTCTGTGTTCTGGGACACTCTCAGCTCTGAGACTCGGGCTCCAAAGATGTTATCTCCCCTTGGCCAAAGAAGCATCTAACTGCAATGGATGTAGAAGACCATTAGTACAGGAGAGTATTCACAGATATTAGGGAGCCAGCAAGAACCAATGGAAGCTCAAGAAGATTTGTGTTAGGAACTCAGAGAAAGAAAGGTTGGTTGGGAGAAGAGTCTGGGGCAGGAGGAGCTTCACACCCAAGCAGAAGGAAATGGCTTGTGGTAGGGAAAGGAAAAAGAAGGAGCCTGCTGTTGCAGAGTGGAACTGAGGCATGTGACAAAATGTGAGTGGCTGAGCTCATCTGAATGAAATAAGTTCCCATTCTCTTCAAATACAGGCAACATTTAAGTCTCAGTTTGTGTCTGTTACATACCTTCCAAGTCAAAATAGAAATAAAATGCTTGCATTATTATTTAGAACTGATGTATATTGATGTAAGTTGAATATACTTAGCCAATATGAAAAGTTCATTATTTTAAAGTCTGAGGTTG
This sequence comes from Neomonachus schauinslandi, assembly GCF_002201575.2. Taxonomy (NCBI): domain Eukaryota; kingdom Metazoa; phylum Chordata; class Mammalia; order Carnivora; family Phocidae; genus Neomonachus; species Neomonachus schauinslandi. The sequence continues at coordinate 31,017,588 of NC_058408.1, read as the reverse complement.
ACCAATATCACACATTAAAAAAAAATGCCCAGATCAAAGAGCTGCCTTGTGCAAAATGGTAGCTACTTGCCATACTTGCCTATTAAGATCTTAAAGTGTGACTCTCTACTCCAAAATGAGATGTGCTACAAATGTAATTGCATACTGGATTTGAAGAATGCAAATATCTCATTTTTTAATTAATTGCATGTTGAAATAATATTTTGAATGTACTGGGTAAAATAAAATGCGTAAGAATTAATTTAATCCAGTTCTTCTTTGAATGTGACTGCTAGAGAGTTTAAATTTACATATGTGGCTCATAATATATTTGTAGTGGACAGTGCTGCTCTTGAGCCTGATTCTGCCATTTATTTGCTGTGCATGCTTGGGGAAGTTAGCTTCTCTGTACCTCCAATTCCTCAACTGTAAAGTAATTGAGTTATGAAGATGAAATGATTTGATATATGAAAAGTCTTTGGAGGAATATCTGGGATATAGAAAATTTAGCTGTTATCATCTATCATCTCTTGGCTATAACTTTGTTACATCAAATACATGTGTATTTGTATGTGCAGCACAGAATGTGACAGAAGCATTAAATAATACCAAGTTCTTTTATCATAGTTTTATTTCTGTTCTTCCCTCCCTCCGTCTCTCTCTCTTTCTTTTCTTTCTTTTCTTTCTTTTCTTTCTTTCTTTCTTTCTTTCTTTCTTTCTTTCTTTCTTTCTTTCTTTCTTTCTTTCTTTCTTTCTTTCCTTCCTTCCTTCCTTCCTTCCTTCCTTCCTTCTTTCTTTCTTTCTTTCTTTCTTTCTTTCTTTCTTTCTTTCTTTCTTTCTTTCTTTCTTTCTTTCTTTCTTCTTTCTCTTTCCTTTCTCTTCTTTCTCTTCATCTTCATCTTCTTTTTTTGTTAGAGTTTCAGTGAACTACAATTACAAATCAGGGATGAATCTTACTTAAGGGAAGGATTGAATGGGGGTATTTCTAGCTAACTGTTACAGCTATGAAAAGCATCTCAAGTGTTTTTGCTGATAGTTGGAACAATGATAATTTAATTCCTTTTCAAAATAGTTTCCCATAACGCATCCTTGTTTTGTGACTGCCATGACAGGAAACATAAAATGCAGGGTCCAGAAGGTAGGGCGGGTATTTTAGTGTAAACAGACAAATGTTTTTGGTTGTTTACTGTAAATAAGAAGAAATTACACTGGAATTAGTGACTTGTTTAATTAGAATCTACAGCTTATTTGTGTGTGTTTGCTTTGGCTAGTTTCTTCTCTTAAACTACTTTTCATTTGCTTAGAAGTGAACCTAAAACCCACAACATGTGGACACTTCTAAAGACAGGGAAAATCCAAAAACTGTGGTGGAATTGGAGGAATGTGATTAAAAAGAAAAAGAGGAAATAGAAAAATTGCATTTGGTGTATTTTAAGGGACTCGATACGCTATCAAGAATATGATATGTTATTCAAAAAGTGCTTGCACAAATAGAAATCTATCCACATAACCCTGGGATGTATATAAACAGGAGTAGAATAATAGGAGAGTTCCTCTTTTATGTGTCATGTATCTTTGTTCCAGTGCTTTTTAAGGGAATGATTTTAATTTTTAGCTCCATAATTTAAAATGAATGTGATGGATATAGAGAGAACAGTAAAAATGATCAAAAGATTAGAAAATGAAATATCTGAGACCAGAGAATTTTAACACAGAGTTTTTAACCCCTAAAAGAAAACAATAGAGGGGAGCCTGGGTGGCTCATTTGGTTAAGCAACTGACTCTTGACTCTTGATTTTGGCTCAGGTCATAATCTCAATGTCCTGAGATGGAGCTCCGTGTTGTCTCTGAGCCAGGCGTGGAGCCGGCTTAAGATTCTCTCTGTCCCTCTCCATCTGCCCCTTCCCCCTTCTTGTTCTCTCTCTCTCTCTCTAAAAACAAACAAATAAACAAAAACACAGATTTTTTAAGCTGGAAGAAGGATGAGTGACAATTTACCGAAATTGGAAATGACAAATGAGCCTGAGGCAGTGAGGGTAATTATCATGTGAGAATCTCAGTTGAATCTCTGCCTGAGAATCCACTTTTCAGCCTTGTGCTGTCTTAATTGACATCATTTTATTTTATTTTTTTACATTTTTCAGGAAGGGGGATATAGATCTCCTTCTTCTGCATACCCACTATACCCTATGCATCTCTTGAAAGTGCTCTGCCCTCTGGATCATGATTTTCAACTTATGTGTTCGTGTCTTCAGATCTCCAAGGACAGGGACTCAAGGCTTCTTTTTCAATACCATCCCAGAACTTGGCAATGTCTTTGGCATATAGCAATAAGTACTTAATAAATATTTGTTGCCTGAATGCACGAATAAACAGAAAAATTGGGGGTGCTTGGCTGGCTCAGTCAGTTAAGCGTTGGACTCTTGATTGCAGCCCATGTCATGATCTCAGGTTCCTGAGATCGAGCTCTGCCTTGGGCTCTGCACTGAGCCTTCTTGAGATTCTCTCTCTCCTTCTCCCTCTGCCCCTCCCCCACCATGCATGCTGTCTCTAAAAAAAAAAAGAAAAAAAGGAAAATTTGACTTTCTTGAAAAGATATTTTCGAATAATTTAAGGTAATTATTTTGTTGCCATTAGGGCCAGTACCAAATGGTTCATCAGTTGTTTTTGATTTCAAGACTGAAGATGAGATGGGATGATGGTGCATTGCTATAGGAACTTTAGAATCAGACAGCTCTGTTTCTAGCTTGGGCAAATTGCTTAACCTTTCTGAAGCTCATCTTGTTTGTAAAATAGGGACAGTAATACCTAATGCCCTATAGAATGATTGTCAACTTGTAAATTAAATGCAGTGATGTACAAAAAGTAGTTAAGCTAAGAGTCTATCACAATGCAAGCACTACATTCATTCATTCATTCGACAACTATCTATTACTACAGGATAGGCACTATTCTAGGTGTTAAGAATATAACAGTAAACAGGGCCATTATCAATATTATAAGATATAAAAGCTTTAGGTAAAATTACTAGCCTATCAGTGATGCTTTCTGTCTTGTATTACCAGGAGGCCAATTCCCAGAGCTGCTTCTATGGACCAGTGAATACCTAGAATAACATAGAATGTTGGGAACATAGGTGATCCTGTCCACCAATCTGCAATCTGAAGGATTCATGAGGACAATGTGGTCTCAAGACTGATTTGGGGATTTGGGTCCATGTTTTAGAATTCTCCCTGTTGGCCCTGAGCTTTCAGTGTTCAAAAACCCAGCTGACTCCAAAGAGCTTCCAGACTATTCTGCCTTGATAGCATTAGATTTGGCAGAAAAATACTCAGAAAAATGTACTTTAGCCCTTTCTACAATCCGCTATTGCTTTTTGTAATTCAGATTTAATAAGGAAAGCTAAATATTTAATAGGAGGAAAGTAGATTTCTTGATTGTGTTTTCTGCATCGATGGTTTTACTTTCACACACCTAAGTCCTTTGCAACTTCCGGGTGTTGCCAGAATGGACTTTAATTTCTTTTTACCTTCTTTGTGTTTCTCCTCTCTTTACTGTGATCTCAGTAGGAACCAGGAGATAAACTGAAGCACATGATGCTCCTCATCACTTAATCTGGAAAATTCAGTATGCCCAAATACAGAAACTAAGTCCTGAAATAAACTGAGGAGTCCTCTAAACCAACAAGTCAGAAATAATAGCATATCCGAAGGCAAGATCATCATATTCTTTATTTCTTTTATATCCTTCCTTGATTTCTTATTCATTTAAGTCTTTCTGGTGGGCTATTTCTGAGAGTGTTTTCTCTTAATTTAGGAAAAAGAAAAGCTGGAGGAAAAAATGGTCATGGAGAAGAGAGAGAGAGGTTACACTAAAAAAAATATATCAAAACAGATTTTAATTCTTTAGCTAAATTAGAAAATTTTCTTTGCTAACTTTGAAAGATTATTGAAGTCTAAATTGAGTAGAAAAATTAATTGTGTTAGAGAGATTTGTGTCTCTACAATTTAATGGTTTCATTGCATGTGTAATACAGAATTACAGGGTGCCAGAAGGTGAATATTAACAGATTTTTTTTTTTTTGGTCTCTCCTCTAAGAATTCAACTACTCTTTTCTTTTTCTTCCCTCCCTCTTCCTTCCTTCTTCCCTTCCTTCCTTTCTTCCTCCCTCCCTCCCTCTCTTTCTTTCTTCCTCTCTTTCTTTCTTTCTTCTTTCTTCTTTCTTTCTTTCTTTCTTTTCTTTCTTTCTTCTTTTCTCTCTTTTCTTTTTTCTTTCTTTCTTTCTTTCTTTCTTTCTTTCTTTCTTCTTCTTTCTTTCCCCCTCCCACTCTCCTCCCCCTCCCCCCTCCTTTTCCTCCCCCTCCTCCTCCTTCTTCTTCTTCTTCTTCAGATTTAGATTCAGATTCAGATTTGGATTCAGTTCCAGGCTGAGAGAGTGATCCAGGAGTGTTGGCTAGGCTGGGTTTGCAAATGACCTTGAGGAGTTTCCTTCTTATCCAAGAAAATCAGGTTGATTTTAGGATCAATTGGGTGTTTGAAGTGGATCTTCCCTCAAGTTGGCTTTAGATTATTCCCAATTTTGGTGTAATTGGAATGTTGGACCATCCTTTGACAATTCTCACCTGAATTTTTAGGCAGGATAATGTTTCTCTCTCAAAAGTTTTTGGTCTTAAAAAAAAAAAAAAGGTTTTGTTCTTGGGGTTAACCTTAGGTTAAAGATATGCTAATATTACAGCTGACCTCTGACAGATGAAAAGATACTCCCAAATGCAAGGCACAGAGGGAAAGAAGTCAACTACTGCATGTTACTGTCAGTCACTATACTGGAAATGGTGTGCACATTAGCTCCAAAACTTCAAAACAACTGTCTTAGGTGATTATAACCCCATTTTTAGTTAAGGAAATTAGTGTTCAAATAAGTTAAGTAATTTTTAAAATACCATTTAGCTAAAAAATGGCACTAGAGGAATTTAAACACAGGTCTGTCTGAGTCAAGGTCAAGATTATTCCTGTTTATACCGATGCCTCCTCAGCTAATAGGACTCCCTGTTCACAATATCTTGGTTTCCCTGAAGGTCTCAAGTACTTTTTAAACTCATATCTATTGCATATTCCAGAATAATTAATGCAAGTCTCCACAGAATTAAAGTTGAAGAGTTTAGGAAAGCAAATCCAACGTTGTGTTAGAAAATACTTTGTGCAGCAAATCTAGGAGATTCCCTCCAGTTGAGTGTAAGATATATCATGCCCAAACTGAAACAGAAATTGAGATCTACAGCTCAAACAAAACAATTTTGCCTTTCCAATGACCAACATGGGATTAAAGAAAAAGACTTAACCCTTGGAGGAGTGGAATATACTAGCCTAAAAGCAATGGAAATCCAAGAGCTAGGATTAAGGGATGGAAAAGATATTGAAAGAAAAAGTTTCATAAAAAAGATTGAGTAATCTATACCTAGTTTGTACCTATTCTTAGTTCTTTGAACTGAATTTAAAATAAACAATTTTAAATAGCTAGTCTCAGGTGCTGTATTGCAGTGGACATGGAACTAGAATCCTAACAGGGATTGTTAGAGGAGTGTAAAGGGAAGAGTCTATGGATTTCTCTTTTGGAGAGAATTTCCAGTTGCCTGGATAGTGGCAGTGATAACATCACTATAATCTGGTTGAGGGTCATCTGTCATCCTTCTGTCCCACTGCATTTTCAGGACTGGACCTGGAATACATTTATCTCTGGTAATTTTTTTTACTTTAAGTGGAGATGAGAGTGGACAGATGGAGGCAGAAGAGGGAAACTGAATAATTCAACAGGGAATTGTCTTGACTTCCCTCTTCCTTCCTTCCCTGTGCCAAGGCCTACTGTGTGATGCCAAAGGAAACAGTCAAAACTATCCATAGACAGGGGTGCCTGGGTGGTTCAATCTGTTAAGCATCTGCCTTCGGCTCAGGTCATGATCCCAGGGTCCTGGGATCGAGCCCCGCATCGGGCTCCCTGCTTGGTGGGAAGCCTGCCTTTCCCTCTCCCTCTGCCACTGCCCCTGCTTGTGCTCCCTCTCTCGCTCGGTGTCTCTCTATCAAATAAATAAATAAAATCTTAAAAATAAAACAAACCTATCCATAGACAGAAATGTGCAGAGACGCATTGGGTACAGTTGCCTACGTAAATGGTACTTAGGGCTTCCTGTCATCTTAAGAAGAAGGAAGTGCAGAAGTATGTGTGTGCTAGTGTGTGAGTTTCTCACTGTGTATGTGAGTTTCGATATGTGTTTCTGGGTGAGGAAGGGGAGGATGGGTGCAGGGCAGAAATGTGAAGGAAGTACAGTAAATGTAGCATGCCTGTCCGACTCAGAATCAGCTTGCGATGCTTCTATGGTGCCCAACGTCACTCTCCATTTCTTCAGGTCTGGGAATGATTGTCCTTAATTACCTGTGTGGTTTTACGTCCATATTTCTGGGCTGCCATATCTGTTTTTAATTTTCTCTCAATTGCAAAAGCAATATATATTCAATGAAAGAAATTTGGAAAATATAGAAGACAAAGAAAATAAAATAAAACTGGCTCATAATTCTATCATCCTGCAATAACCACTATTAACATTTTTTTTGTGCATTTTTCCAAGTATTTAGTTTTACAAAACTGGGATGATACTCTATATGTTGCTCTGTAACCTACTTTTCCCCTTAACTTTTATATGTTTTTATGGGACATATCCTTTTTTCAGTATGCTTTAGTATATCACTTGGACAATTCTCCATCTTCATGCAGACCCACCCATGCATTGACCTTACCACAATTTTTTCTCTCAGTAATTTCTCAGTGATTTCTACCATGTCTCCTTTGGATTTCCTGATCCCTCCATAAAATCACTTCCTTGCTTATACATTCGAATTCCTTTCTTTGTGATCACATAGTAGAGCCTTAAACTTCAAAAAATTGAACTACCTTTCAATTCCACATGAAACACTGCTGGAGAAAAACATACATCTGAGTTGATTCCTCAAAATGCTATTTCAGAAACATGAAACATAGTGTCCTTCTAACAAATGAAATGTGCTCCTAATTCTGGGTCTGTGTGTGTCTCCTCTGCCCAGAAATCCATTTCCTGAATTGTCTTCTGTGACTTACCATCAGGTTTCCCTTCAAATGTCACTAAACTCAAAGGAAACATCTATTGCTGGCCTCTACACACGGTGCCGAAGTGACTGAGTTGTCTCTTTTCTCTTAGCCTGTAGGCTTCTTGAGGAGAACAATACCTAGCGGAGTTTTGTCAGATGGGAAATCTTCAATAAATGTCTGCTAAGTAAAAGAACAGATTGATAAAAAAAAAATTACGTTTCTCTTCTTTTCTAATTCATAAAGATCTTTAACTACGATATCATATTTGATTCTTTTTTTAAAGATTTTATTTTTAAGTAATCTCTACACCAAACATGGGGCTCAAATTTATAATCCCGAGATTAAGAGTCACATGCTGTACTAACTGAGCCAGCCATATTTAATTCCTTTAATCAAATCTTTGTAATATTGATTTGATTTAGTAATAATATTTTGGTCAATATATATATTTTTTGAGCAGGCCTTGACTAGGTTCACACCACCAGCAGGGGGAAAACCAGAAGCTCAGTGTTACTCTTGCTTTACCATACTTCTCATGCTTCCTCACCAACGTAGTCCTAAGAGCAGAATATAGAGAAGTTCTAAAAGAAATCAACCCTGGATGATATGGGATGCTGTAGCTGAACACGTCTTGCTGAAATATTACATTTCTGTTAAGTATCCAAAATTTGCTTATCTTAAAAGATGTGTGCAAATTTAGTATATTAGTCTATTGCATGTTTGCCTCAATATTATTTTTTTTAATAACTTACCAATTTACTTTACATTATTTGACTCTTTCTCTCCTCCTCCCTCAAGTAAAACTGCTACTCCAGAAAGTGCCCATATCGTCCCGTGACTTCCCAGGCCTTTTTGCATCCCATCCGTTTCTGCAAAGGTATGTAAAAACCCAAATGGAGAAATAAAATGTTGTACCACACAGCCTTTCCCAGTGGTCAGTTGAAGGCAGAACCTGATAGTGTTGCTATTTGTATAAGTATTTGTAAATGAAATGAGAAACACCAACTCATTTAAGCAACATACATTTTAATTGTAAATTTGCTGAACAATATCCTAGCTCCAAGAGTATCAGAGATCTGTAACATCTGAACATGCTTTTAAGACATTTTACAACTTAGATTGAAAGAAACTTTTCCTGATTCTCCCAGATATGTAACCATACTTCACACCCCCTTCATCTGAACAACTAATGTACCTCCTGTGGATAGCTATGACATTTATTGCACCTATTTGGAGGATATAATGTTCCCTAGAGAGAAAAAAATAGTAAGTGCTTATATGTCCAGAATGAGAAAAAGTAACTAGAGAAGACAAAGTTCCATGTTACTTGACTCCTAGATACACCTGCTCAACCTTTCAGAGGCCTGAGTCATAATAAAAGGATAAAAAATGTAATATGAGAAACATCAATGCATATTTTGATTGAATTACCAAGGGATTTCCATTTTATATAGCAGAAAAAGACAGGAAATCTATTATTTATGGCAGATTATTTATGGGTGAGAGGATTCTCAAAAATCTGGCTTTCTGCTTTAGAAAATTATCTCCAAATGCAATAATCATACATAAATACTTCCTATCACTACTCATAATGACATTTTGATAAATATTTTCTTCTATCACTAAACAAATTTAAATAACCTTTGATTTATTTGCTGAAAAATCACTGTAAAATAGCAGGAATACTGTATTCTTGTGAGGACATAAAATGCATATATATGGCAAGAAAATGAGCTCTAAAGGCAGATTTCAGAAACTACATACTTAAATTCCTTTTGCTATTTATCTTACTTTTAATTATCTTTTGTTCCCTTGCATATCTAAAAACTGGATCCCTCTCTGCTAGAGACATTGAATACTGCAAAGGTGCAAGGCCATACAGAATTCCAAAATTACAGAATACAATAAAAATTAAAACTAGTAAACCAAATGTTTAAAAGTTAATAAATTGCTACTTGAGTCTCTGACCTGTTAGGTTTAGGATGGACACATGGGGAGATTCAAGATTTCAAGCAAGAGTTGCATATCAGAATTGTCCTCTCTAGATTAAAACCATATTCCAAGAGTTCTGACTTGAGGGATCTAAATTTATAGCTTTCTTTTAAAATACTGATTGTATAGCAAAATATACAAATAAACAGACTCTAGGGAGGCAAAAAACATTTGCTCCCTTCCTCCATAATATCAGCTTCCTCTACACCACCCTGCTACAGTGGATGTGAGCCAATTCCTGTGGCAAAACATTTAAAAACAACCGTGTGGCTCCGTATTGATTGGCAACACGAAATTTGGCTCCATAAAGTCTGGAGAATGAATCGGGAGCTAATGGTGTTACTTGCCTGACTTCAATGTATCTTTGTGTGCTTAGCGCAGGAAAAACAATTTAATAACAGGCAGTTTACAGTCTTGAGTATAGTGGACTGCTGAGTTTCAGCTCTAGATGCACTGGCAAAACTCAGCCAACAGATTGGTAGTTTTATTTATTTATTTATTTATTTATAAAGTTAGCTTTTAATGGCCCATTTGTGATTGAATCCAGAATTTCATAGTCTATGTTACCAACTCCTGTTATAGCTAAGAACCCTAGATTTTACCAACAATTTCTGGCTATGTCTATAACATGCCAATATGGTCAGATTCAAAATACCGTAAAACTGGCTATTTAGTCTAACAATTCTGATGTTACTTTTTCAAGATACCCAACCACTTTAACACAAATAGAAAGTGAACATAGTCACAAACGTCCATATGGAAATATGCACTGTGGAGTATGCTTGTGTGAGTGATTTTTTAAAATACAGGTTTAGTAGGGGAAAATTACTTGTTTGTGTTAACCTGTAAGGTCTACAACAGAGAGTAATATTCATCTTACTTGAAATCTAAGTGTTAAATTTAGTTGGAATGAGCAGGTTTATAATGATTCTTGTAATATGGTTCATGATAAATGAAAATATCAATTTATAAATTGTCATTGAGTATTAGGCTTTTTCCACTGCCTTAGGTTATTGTAGTTTGTCTTCATATATTTCTATTAAATTCAGGGTGTGGCTGACTGTATTTCTGTAAGGGTAATAGAGACAGGTGGTTTTATTTTGGGGCGGGGGCTTTGAAAAGAATCAGGATCACCTTAAGCCATTTTACTTCTTTGTTTTGATCATTTTTCCTCCTCCTAGTCAAAAGAGATGATGACTATTTCAGACTCAGTGCAAAGTAAATAATCTAATTTGTATCATGATTTAAGAGCACTTATTACACCACGATAAAAAAATGAAATAGAAGCAAAACATAAAACACAGAGCATTCAAAACCTACTCCTTCAGTGTCCCAAGTGTTTCATTTCCCAAGCCCTTGCCCGCCTTTCTCTCATGCCTCTGTAAATCACCGAACAGTCTGGTTTTCTGCCATGTTCTCCTTTCCTTTACACCAACAACATCTACATTTTAACACCAGCCTCTGGTACTACTTACATTTATCTGTCTTTTATGTGCCTTTTCATATTAAAAAAAAAGAACAAGAACAAGAAGAAAGAAAGAAAGAAAGAAAGAAAGAAAGAAAGAAAGAAAGAAAGAAAGAAAGAAAGAAAGAAAAGAAAGAAAGAAAGAAAGAAAGAAAAGGCTGAGAGATCTAATTGTCTTCTGCCTTTTTTATCCTGCTCCCCTCAGCCTCCTCTAGACTTCTGGGGAGAAAACAGTTCAGATGCATAGGATTTGCATGTATTTTTAACATAAATGTGATTCGGATTTTTCTACTCTGCTTTGGGAAAATGATATAAACATCCTTGTCTCATTTGAGATCCACAGAGGATAGCTCTCCATGAATTATATGTTTGCTGTGGGTTTTATTTTTAATTTCAGATTAGTGAAATTCCTTTTATTCCTCATTTAGTAAAAGTATTTTGAATAGATGTTGAATTTTATCGCTGCCTTTTCTCTATCTGTTGAAAAGACCACATCATGTTTTCCCTTTATTACATTAATGTGGTAAATTACTTTGGTCTTTGAATATAAATGTAGTAGTGATGATCTCTTTTTTATTTCTGGTATTAGGTATCTCTACCTTTTAAAAAAGTTGTCAGTAAACATGGATTCATCACTTTTATAAGTCTTTTTAAAGACACAACATTTGGATTTGTTAATTTGTTCTAAAAAAAATCTCTTCTATTTCTTTCTGTCTTTATGTTTTCTTTTTCTACTTTCTTTAGTCCAATTGGAGCTTTCTTTTCAAGTGTCTTAAATTAATACTTAGATCAATAAAAATTATTCATTACTTTTCAGCCTTTCTTCTTTTCTAATGTATTTGTCAATGTTATAAATTTTCCTCTAAGCATGGCTTTAGCTACTTCCCCATGTTTTGATGTGCCATATTTTAATTAATGATTTAATTTAATTAATAGATATCACTATATTTTATTTAATGATTTGATCAATGGGTAATTTAGAAACACATTGTTTAATTTCTAAACAGGTATTTTCTAGTTATCTTTTTGCTATTGTTTTCTCGTTTGGCAATGTAATCAAAGAACAGACTCTGTCTAATTTAAATCCTTTGCAATTTGCTCAGCTTCTCTTGGTCCATGTGGGAGGTTTGCTCTGCAGCTATCTCTGTGTTATAGAAGCCAAGTCATAGTATTTTATCTGCATTTTCTTGATTACCAGGGCAATTTTTCATTTTGTCTCTTGTTCAGAAATTTTAAATTTTGACACAGTCTGATTTGACTGATTTATAATTTGTATCTTTTATTTCGTGTTTCAGAAAATTGTTCCCTATCTTGATATCCTAAAGATATTCTAACACATTTCATTTTTTAAAGTTTCTATGATAGTGAAAGAACATACTAACCAAATATGATACCAAGACAGCGTAGTACATAAATCAGGATTGGTCTAAGTAAATTGATAAATACTGTCACTCTATCCAGGATTTATCCCCTACTTTTTTTTTTTTTAAATCTCTTACCTTAGCTTATCTGTCCAAATCTAAATAGGACCTCCAAATAACAATAGCTAACATTTATTATTGATTATGTGTTAGGAACTATGCTAAATGCTTTATAGACATGTTTTATTTAGTTCTCACACCAACCCGGTGAGATAGGTATCATTATCATTTCTGGTATACAAATGAGGAAAGTGTCATGCTAAAAGTAAGGGATCTGGTAAGCAGCAGAGTTCTGCTGAGTTCAGGCAGCCTATGCAGGATCTGACTCTTAGTCACTATGGAATGCTAAGGTAATTACTAACACACAAAGAATTGTAGTAATTACTCTCTTTGCCTTTGGGATTTCTCTTGGTTCTGCTTCTCTTCTTCCGTCTAGTTTCTAGTCCTTTCCTTTTGATTTGAATTCTGACTTTTTACTTAGGCACTTTTAATTGACAGCTCTATTTTAATGATCTGCCTACCTTTGATTTAGCACTAACTTTTTATTGCTACCTACTATACTTGGCTCTAACTTCAAACTCTTGGGCTTTCACTCCCTTTGTTGCTCAGGATTGAGTCTAATGCTTACCTAATAAGGGATATTAAATAAGAAATATGCTATACTCCTCCTATAACTCTAATAACTAGTGACACATCCAATACCTCCTCCAAAAACCATTTCTTCATTCACTTATCCATGTATTTAATCTTTCTTCCTTCTTTCCTTTCCTTCCTCCCTCCCTCCCTCCCTCTTTCTTCCCTCCTTCCTTCCTTCCTTCCTTTCTTCCTTCTATCCTTGAGTTTGTCAGACATTTATCAATGTTTAGCTGGTCTGTTCTAAGCACTGGGCATATGGGAATGAATAAGTTGTGTGCCTTGCCTTGTAGAGCTCATATTCCAGCAGAGAAGATAGGATTTAACAAATGTTGATGATAATCAGAGAAATAACATTGCATAAAATATTCTGAATTCATCATGGATGTTTTCACAAAAGAGGCAACAAATGAGCTGAACCTTCAAAGATAAGTTTTTCAGATGGATAGGGAAGAGGTGCTGGGAACTAGAGCTTAAATTAAGATGTTAGATTTCCATATATTCCTTTAAAATTGAATAGAAGTAGTCTGAAGGAAAGAACTTAGATGATCCTGGAAAAAGGGTTTATGGTCTCAAAACAAAACAAAACAAAACAAAACAAAAAACCCCACAACAAATAGGATGTTTACTATGTTAAAATCTTACATTTGAGCCTTTACTTTTTTTATTCATTCCCTCCTTTTCTTTTTCTTATTTCTCAGGGTGGTGGTTTTGGTAACCACAAAGCTGGTGACATTTTATCACTATACTCATATTTCAAATATAGCATATATTGTAAAGTTCCATAGTCGAGTGAAACCCTAAGAAGCCACAATGTTCCCCACAAGATCTGAGCACTCAGGCCCACTGTCTATTTTACTTGAGTAATCTGCCCTCAGTGTGGAGTAACCCAGTGAGTGATTTAAAATGTTTTTTCCTTTCTTCACTTTCTAGGGACTTTTCTTGACAAGCCACCAAAGCATTATTTTAGAAAATTCAATTACTTTAGCCAGGTTGAAAAAAAATCAGTCTATGCGTTGTTTTTGCATATATATATATATCATTTCTACCGTATATCTTTTACATAGAAGAATGGCATCCAACAATAAATTTAGGCTCCTAAAATATTTTCCTTCATTATACTTAGTTTGCCTATAAAATATGGCTTAGTCAAAATATTAAAAGTAATTTTCATTTGTCAAAAGTTGTTAATCTATATCTTCCCTAAATTAAAGATGACTTCTAACTTTAAATTATTGAGACTGAGTTGCTACTAATAAAAAATTACATTTAGGGGTACCTGGATGGCTCAGTTCGTAGAGCTTGATTTCTGGGTCATGAGGTCAAGCCCCACATTGCACTTAGAGCGTACAAAAAAGAAAAAGTCACATTTATTCATGTTACTAACTCTTATCTAACTTCATGTGGTTTCTAGTCTAGTCTATTATTTCTTTTCAGCTCTCCGAGAATTCATAGCAATTTTAAAGAACACTAATTTATCCATTCTTTGTTCTAATATTTTCTGAATTTGTTGGTTAGCTCTTTATTCCAAATACAATCATTGTTTTTGTTTTTTAATTCAATTACTTTACAAATGCATGAGTTTTTTTTTAAAGTAGGCAAATTAAAGTAGGCAAATTAACAAAAGAGAGAAAGAATGGATTGCACTCTCTTTTACCAAATTAAAAATGACAAAACGATTTTTTAAAGAAAAGAACCTAATGATCATCTTCAGGTTCAGAGTTGTAAGTAATTTTTTTGGATGGTTGTAAGAAGAGAAAATAGGTTTAATCTGTAAAAGAAATGATTAAATTATTATACAGCACTGCTGAACTATGTATTATATGCAAAAATGAAGACTTACCCGTGTTCCTCTAAATTTTGAGGCAAAGGCAGTTTAAGAATAGTTCTGGCTTGGGTCTCTAAATTAAACTCTTTTTTTTTTGCCAAAACAGGAGACTGCCCACCCCTCCAAAATAAAGAGCAGTTTTACCTGGGTAACCTAGAACCGTCAAAAACAATAAATTCAGAGTGGAAAAATATTAGTAAAACTTAGAGTTTAGAGTAAATCCCCAACTCATTTGAAATGTCTCCTGAATATCTCTGATAGGTAATTGTGCAGATCACCAAACCCATATTTTACTACATAGCTCTCAAATTGAAAGTTTTAAACATTTACCTCTGATTTCTGAATATTTTTTATTTAAAAATTATGTGAATTTTACAATGTACTCTAATATAACAAAATATTCTCAAAATTAAAAAAAATAAGTGGATGAGGTAAAGATCAAAGATATAATAATTTATAATGTATTTCATTTTATTTATGAATGATTCAACACATTTTAATTTCCCTGAAATGTTTTAACATGTAAAGTAAAATATTAAAACTGTTTTGTTTTCACAAAGAAGATGTATAAGAATATTTTCATACATGAAAAATATGGAAATACTTTATTATTATACAAAATTTTATGGTAAAGCAATTCTGATACTTGGTTATAATGGTTGTCATAACTGAAAAATATATGCCACATTGGCATATAGAGCCAAAAGAAGAAATGCATTATTAATTGTGATTATTAAATTATGGTACTAAATTTCATCCACTAATTAAGCAAAGGTTTTTGTTGAAATTTATCCATTAAATTCCTGCCATCCTTGATGTCCATGAGCTATTGTTGCACAGTAATTGGAAAATTTGCAGTTTTGTATTTTTGGAAAATAATTTAAACTCTGCAGAAATTGTACAGGAAATTTTAAGTTTCAAAAATTATGCTTACGCAAAAAATATGCTTATACATTTTTAAAGATGCCATGTCCTTTGTGGTAAAACAAAGCACAAAAGTTGGAAACATTTTTATCCATCCATTTTAATAGTGCAGAAAACTAATATATGCATTTCTCTGTTGACCACCTGTGTTGGGAAACTGTCACAGATCCTTCATGATACCTTCATCTCCTGAGAGAGAGAACCAGGCTCAATTCTTCTATTAACTTCTTTCTCATTTAGGAATTGAATGTTCTCATTTTTTCCTCCTTCACTTAAGTGGACTGCCTTGAATGTCTCTGGTGGTGGGCACATTCCACTTTATAGACCATTAGGCTAGGTTAGGGTTAGGGCTAGGATTAAGTGGATTACATTTGGGGTTACCGTTCTGCTTGATTAACAGATTCTTCTTCTATTGAATCACTATCTTCCCTCTCTTAACTTCCTCTCTTTGGTCTTAGTTTGGTTTACTGGAAATCGTAAAATCATGCTAGCTTGAGGATCTCAGGGCTAGATGGGACTTTAGAAGTCATATAGTTAGATTTCCCACATAGTTTAGGTGTAGAGTTGCCAGATTTACCGATAAAAAAACAGGGCATCCAGTTAAATTAGAATTTCAAATAAATAACACATTTTAATGTATAACTATGTCCCAAATATTTGCAAATACTTAGTGTCCTATATCTTATCTGGCAACCCTACATAGGTAACCACTCTGTAGGAATTCTAGCCTGTGGGTAGCCAGCTTTCCCTTCTCCAAATGGAAAGAAATATTTCTTGGTAAAAGAGGGAGTGATTGATTGTAAACGGAGTGTGTATGTACATAAACATCAAAATCAGCTAAGATGACATTTTTGTTTTTTCTTCCTCTTTGTTATGAATCATAAATTATCTAATATCCTGACATGTTACGTCCTCAGAAACTTTATGGAATAAGAGCAAAGGTAATACAAAAAGTGAATTTTGTCTTGAAGATCCACACCTCATGTGTCACCACTAAAGAAGATGTACTGCACAATGTCAAGTGAGCTGATGAAGGGTAAAAACAATGGTGGCTAAGTTGGACAGACAGCATGTGCTTTTGGACTTCTGGTCAAAGAAAGCTTTCTTCACTGGCCATAGAATATTCTCCATGCTTTCTAATGGGTTTAACCTTCTAAGACATCTGTAGGCCCCCCAAAGGAAACAACTGCTCTGGAACATGGCTAGCTGTCTAGGACTTTGGAGTTTACATTCCTTTTCAGTGCAGCTCCCCAAATGCACTTGTCAACTTGATGCACAGAGAGAAACTCATCTTAAAAAAGCACTCTCAGTTGGTCACGGAGAATGCATACTGCCATTCTGCCATATCTTGAATGTGAGTTGAGGGAAGAAAAAATTAAAAAGCTCCTTTAACATGAAGTCACCATTGAAGTACAGCTATTTACTCTATGTGACAGATTGGGAAACTAACAAAAATGGGCTGTGGAGGCATGTTAAAAAGTTATGACCCCAATAAAAAAGTTCCTTAGTTATGCGCGTAGTAAAGCTGTACACTGTGGGAAAATATTCTTGAAATCCACTAGTCAAAAGAAACATGACTAGAGGCTCCATTTTGTAAATGTAGCATGCTTCTGGAATTATAGTAGCTAACCCACCCCTGAAGGATGCCAGGCTGGAGATAGGGGCAGGGTCAGATTCCTGGTCCTATGAATCCTTGTGTGCACAAGGCCCAGAGCTTAGAAAGGCCCCATGCTTGGTTTATTGCTCTACTGTTACTGTCTTGAAAACCTTAATCATTTTCAATAAGGGTTCCCACATGTTCATTTATTTTATAGTGGGTCATGGAAATTATGTAGCTGGTCCTGCGTTAAGATGAGAATTTTGGTCAGGGCTGTGGTTTGTGACCAGAGGGCAGGGTTTTCCAATGTACTGTGTTACCTTCAGTAATAGGTCAGTGCCCATGTTTCCCATCATCAAGTGGGGAGTCCCACCTGCACACTATTATCCAAATCAGATCTAAAGATTGGATCTTCATTATCACTTCTACTATATCCAAGTGGTTATTAAGACCTGTGATTTCTATTGCCTCCTGTCTCTCTGCTACGGCTTTCTTCAAGTCTCCTCAGGTCTGGCTTGGTCATTGGATTATCTGACTCTGGTTCAGTCTTATGCTGTCCAATTAATCTTCTATAGTAAGGTCAAATTCTGCTTGCTACCGCTGCTTGATTTTGTAAATTAAGTTTTATGAGAACACAGCCATACCCATTAATTTATGTCTTACCTATGCCTTTTGTCCTATAGCAGCAAAATTGAGCAGTTGTAACCAAGGCTGGCAAAAGCTAAAATACTATGTGACCATTTACAGAAAAAGTTTGCCAGTCCATATTTTATAGTTATCCCTAAATCATCTTCTAACATGCATATTTAATCTTTTTATTTCCCTGTTTAACTCTGGATTGGCACTCTATTGTTCGCGACATAAATTCTCAGCTGTTCAAACTGCATACCTGGTTCTTGATAGGCCCCCTTCTTTTTTTTTTAAAGTAAGAGAGAATAATTTTATTTATTTAGTTAGTTATTTGTCAAAGAGAGCGAGCGAGCGAGAGCAAGCACAAGCAGGGGGAGAGGCAGGCAGAGGGAGAGGCAGGCTCCTGCTGAGCAAGGAACCAGATGCAAGACTCGATCCCAGGATCCTGGGATCATGACCTGAGCTGAAGGCAGACGCTTAACCGACTGAGCCACCCAGGTGTCCCAGAGAAAATTTTTTTTTAAATTTTATTTATTTATTTGAGAGAGAGGGAGAGAAAGCACGAGCAGGGGGAGGGGCAGAGGGAGAGGCAGGCTCCCCGCTGAACAGGGAGCCCCATGCAGGGGGTGGGGGTTGATGCGGGGCTGAGCCAAAGGCAGACGCTTAATCGACTGAGCCTCCAGGCACCCCGATTGATAGGCCCCCTTCTATTTCTTTGGACTCTCTGCTAACAATATCTGGACCATTGTGGTTCCTTTTGAAGTGGAGACAAGTGGGTGGGTGGGAGAAAGTTGGAGGAAAAGGGAAGTGGAAGGTTGATCAGATTTACTTCAGAAGATACTCTAAATGCCACCCTCTATTCAATGGCTTTTTGTGGGACCACACTTTTCTCAAGATTATTAAAGCTAATTTATATTCAGGCCACAAATATAACTTACCCAACTGAATATCATCTGAACAGAAGAAATATTCATTGAGGAAAAACTATTTTCCCCAAAATGTAGTGCATTTCTATTTAGAATAATATTTATCGCTTACTATGTGCCAGGTGTTATCCTAAACATATGTGATGCATGTAATTGCCATACAATAAACTGCACATATTTAGTGTACAAGTTAATAAGTTTTGACATGTGTATATATCTGTGACACCATCACTGCAATCAAGACAATAAACATATCCGCCACCTCCAAGAGTTTCCTGAGTGTCCTTTGCATCACTCCCTCCTGCCCCTTTCCAACCCACTTTGCTCAGAGTCAACTAATGATCTGTTTTCTGAGACTACAGAGCAGTTTGCATCCTCTAGTTTTATATTAGTAGAATCACACAGTATTTACTCTTTTTTTCCTGACTTCACCTATGTTGTATGTAACAGCAGTTTATTCCTACTTTATTGCCGAGTAGTATTCCATTGAATGGATAGATCAAAATTTATTTATTTATTCACCTGTGATGAACATTTGGGTTTTTTCCCATTTGGGGCTATCACAAATAAAGCTTCTATGAATACTTTTGTACAAGTCTTTGTTCAGAGTGGAGTGGTTAGAACTTATAATATACATATATTTATTTATTTTTTAAGTGCCAAAGAGTTTTGCAAAATGGCTGCACCATTTTGCATTTCTATCCTTGATGTATGAAAATTTGAGTTGTTTCATATCCTTGCCAATACTTAGTGTGATCAATATTTTTAATTTTAGCCATTCTAATAGGAGTCTGCTGGTATCTTGAGTTTTAGTTTGAATTTTCCTAATGACTAATAGAATTGAGCATATATTCATGACCTTCATTGCCACCACATATATTCGTTGTTGAAATGGCTCTTCAAATATTTTTTCCATTTAAAAAATTGGACTTTTTCCCCTTATTTTTAAGTCTTGAGAGTTCTTTATATATTCTGAATACAAATCCCTTATTATATCTATCATATTTTCTTTCAGTTTGATTTTCATTATTTTGATAGTAGTTTTTGACAACAGAAGTTTTAAATTTGGTGAACCCAATTTATCTTTTTTTTTTAGATTTTTATTTATTTATTTGATAGTGAGAGAGAGAGAGCACAAGCAAAGGGAGGGACAGAGGAAGAGGGAGAAGCAGACTCCTAGCTGAGCAGGGAACCTGACATGGGGCTCGATTCCAGGACCCTGAGATCATGACTTGAGCCAAAAGCAGATGCTTAACTGCCTGAGCCATCCAGGCAGCCCATCTTTTTTTTTTCCTTTATAGATATGTTTTTGATGTTGTATCAAAGAAATCTTTGCCTAATACAAGATTACAAAGATTTTTCTCCCATTTTCTTCTAGAAATGTTAGAGTTTTCTGTTTACCATTTAGGTCTAGAATCCCTCTGTAGTTAATTTGTATATGTGGTGGATTGAAGTTCATATTGTGCATATGATTATCTAATTGTTCAAGCACTATTTGCTGAAAAGAATTGCCTTTTCTCCTTTGCCAAAAATCAGCTGTAGCTGATATAGGGGCTTGTTTCTTGACTTTTGTTCCATTGATCTATTTGTCTATCTTTATACCAATACCACACAGTCTTTATTATTTCAGCCTTATAATTAGTCTTGAAATCACATAATCCTCTTTTGCTCTTATTTTTCAAATTTGTTTTGGATTTTTTATGTTTCTTGAATTTTCATGCAAATTTTGAATCAAATGTTAGAATCAGCTTATCACTTTGTACAGAAAAGCCCACTGGGATTTTTGAAAGATCAATAGATCTGTATAGATCAATCTGAGGAGAATCAGTATAAAAAAAATCTAGTTTTCTGACCCATGAGTAAAGAACATTTCTGCATTTATTTAGATTTTCTTTAATTTCTCTTGGCAATGTTTTACTGTTTTCAATTTATATGGAATAACCTTTAGTCAGATTCACCTCATTGTTTTTTTATGCTATTGTAAATACTAGTTTAAAAAATTTCAATATCTGATTGCTCATTGTTAACATAGAAATACAATTTTGATTTTTGTATAGAGATCTTTTATTCTACAACATCTCTAAATTCACTCTTTTTCCTAATAGCATATTGTCCATCAGATTTTTTATGAAGATGATCATGTTGTCTTCAAATAAAGGCAGTTGTATTTCTTTCTTATAGTCAGGGTGGCTTTTGTTTAGCTACTCTTGCCTTAATGGCCAGAATCTTTCACACAAAGAAAGGAAGTGGTGTAAGTGGACATCCTATCTTATTCCTGATCTTAAGGGGAAAGCATATAGTTTTCACATTAAGAATACATTAGCTGTAGAATTTTCATAGATGCACTTTATTAGGTTAAAGAACTTTCCTTCTATTCCTTGCATTGCTGAGAATTTCTATCAGAAATAGATATAGATATCAAATTTTGTCAAATGTGTTCTCTGTATCAGTTGAGAAGGTCATAGAGATTTTATTTTTTGTTTTTTTAATATGGTAAATTACACTGATTTTAAAATGTTAAGCCAACCTTGTGTTTTGGGCATAAACTCTGCTGGAATTCAATTTACTAAAATTTGTTTAGTATTTTTCCATCTATGCTCAT
Source organism: Neomonachus schauinslandi (assembly GCF_002201575.2). NCBI lineage: Eukaryota > Metazoa > Chordata > Mammalia > Carnivora > Phocidae > Neomonachus > Neomonachus schauinslandi. The sequence goes on along the minus strand of NC_058408.1, from coordinate 30,996,474 downwards.
GAGGAATATAGGTCTGTAGTTCTTTTTTTGTGTAAAATCTTTGCCTAGACTTACTATCAGGATATTGCTAACCTAATACAAAATGTTGAGAAGTATTCTTTCTTTTACAGTCTTAAGTAGTTTGTGTACAATTGGTATAATTTCTTCCTTAAATATTTACTGGAATTCACCAGTAAAGCCATGTGGACTTAAAATTTTCCTTTCTAGGAAGACTTTTTTGAAAAAGATTTATTTATTTATTTGAGAAAGAGGGGTGGGGAGGGGCAGAGGGAGAAGGAGAGAAATCCTCAAGCAGACTCTCCTCTGAGTGCTGAGCCCAATATGGGGCTAAATCCCAGGACTCTGAGATGATGACCTGAGCCAAAATCAAGAGTTGGCCACTTAACTAACTGAGTCGCCCAAGTGCCTCTTTCTGGGAAGATTTTTAACTTCAAATTTGATTTATTTAACAGATATAGGGCTATTCTAATTATCTATTTTTTCTTGAGTGAATTTGTTTATGACTTCTAAGGAATTTGTCCATTTTACCAATTTTTCCAATGTTATTGGCATTAAGCTTTTCATAATATTTTATGATACTTTTAATATCTATAAATTTTGTAGTGATGTCAACTCTTTCACTCTGGATATTAGAATTTTGTGACTTCTCTTTTTTTTCCCTGAACTAACCAGTTAGAACTTTATTAATCTTATTGATTTTCTCAAAGAATGAGGTTTTGATTTCACTGATTTTTCTTTATTGTTTTTCTGGATTTGAGTTCAGTAATTTCTGTTCTAATCTTTATTAGGTTTTTTTTTGCCAGCTACTAGTTTAAGTTGCTGGGGTTTTTTTCCAAGTTTCTTAAGGTTGACGTTATCAGTTTAGGTTTTTTTTTTTTTTTTTTTGGTACTATAACTCTTTAGTGCTACAAATTCCTCTACATACTTCTTTCATGGAATCCCCCAAATTTTAATATACTGTGTTTTAATTTTTTTTCAAATCCTCCATAGTTCCATTCTCATTTCAAAATGCTCTCTAATTTTTCTCTTGATTTCTCCTTCAAACTATGGATTATTTATAAATGTATTATTTAGTTTCCAATATATAGAGATATTCCAAGGATATTTCTATTATTGATTTCTAATTTAATTCCATGTTCTCGGAAAACATATTTTAAAAGACTTGTCTCCTTTATTTTTTTGAGGCTTGTTTTATGACCTGGAATATAGTTTATCTTAGTAAGTGTCCCATGTGCACCTGAAAAAAAAGTATAATTTCCTATTGTTGGAAGGAGTACACTATAACTGTCGATTAAGTCAATTTAGTTGATAGTATTGTCCAAGTCAATTTAGTTAATAGTATTGTCAATTAAGTCAGACATATTGCATATAGCATATTCTATGTACTTCATGACATCTGTCTACTTTTTTTTAAGTCGATTATTAACAGAGGAGTATTGAGATCTTTAATTATAATTGTGGATTGTCTCTTTCTTATTGCAATTATATTAGTTTTGCTACCCACATTTTGGAAGCCTGGTAATCATATGCATAAATATTTAAGATTGTTATGGTCTCTTGAAAAATTCATCCCTTCAACATTATGAAATGATCACTTTTATTATTGATAGTATTTCTTATTCTGATATTGAATTTTTCTGATCTTAATATAGCCACTCCAGGTTTCTTTTAATTAGTATCATCATGGCATTTCTTTTTCCATTCCGTTATTTTTAAACCCTTTGAATCTATTTAAACATTATTTCTGGGGCACCTGGGTGGCTCAGTTGTTAAGCATTTGCCTCTGGCTCAGGTCATGATCCCAGGGTCCTGGGATCGAGTCCCATGTCAGGCTCCCTGCTCGTTAGGGAGCCTGCTTCTCCCTCTCCCGCTTCCCCTGCCTGTGTTCTCTCTCTGTAAAATAAATAAATAAAATCTTAAAAAAAAATAAACATCATTTCTTTTTTTTTTAAAGATTTTATTTATTTATTTGAGAGAGAGAGAATGAGAGACAGAGAGCGTGAGAGGGAGGAGGGTCAGAGGGAGAAGCAGACTCCCTGCCGAGCAGGGAGCCCGATGCGGGACTCGATCCCGGGACTCCAGGATCATGACCTGAGCCGAAGGCAGTCGCTTAACCAACTGAGCCACCCAGGCGCCCTAAACATCATTTCTTATAAGCAGTATATAGTTAAGTTTTGTTTTTATATCCAATATGACAGTCTTTGCATTTTAAGTGGTGTGTTTAGACTATTTACATTTGATGTGGTGTTAATAGTTAGATTTAAATATATTATTTTGCTAGTTGCTTTGTATTTGTCTCATTTGTTCTTTGTGACATTTTCTTCTTTTGTCTGTCTTCTTCTGAATTAATTGAGTATTTTTTTGTGTTCCTATTATACCTTTGTTGACTTATTAGCTATCATCACTTTTATTAGTGATTGCCTAGGGTAGACTGTATACCTATTTAACTTGTTAGTCAACTTTTAATGATATCACTTTATGTGTACTATAATAACTTCACAATAGTATATTTTATTTATCTTCCCCTGTCCTTTGTGATATTGTTGCATACATTTTATTGTTACATATGTCATAACCCCCATACCTTGTTGTTTTTTTGTTCAATAATAATTAACAATAATTAATTACCTTCTAGATACATTTAAATAACAGGGGAAAACATGTATACATTTACCCTTCTAGTTACCATTTCTGCTGATCTTCATTCTTTTGTGTACATTAATATTTTTATGCAGTACCATTTTCTTTCTGCTGAAGTACTTTCTCTAATATTCTTTATGTTTTTGTAGTGTAGATCTGCTGGTGATGAATTCTTCAGCTTTGAAAAAGGTTTTTGCCTTTATTTTTGAAAGGTATTTTCTCTATAGCATTCTCAATAGTTTTCTTTTTTAAATGTCAGCATTTCAATAATGCTATTTTCTCATATGTATTGTTTCCAGTGAGAAATCTGTGGTCATGATCATCTTTGGTCTTCTGAATGTAAAGTTCCATTTTTCTCAGGATGTTTTCAATATTTTCTCTGTGTCATTGTTCTTGAGCAATTTGATTATGATGTGCCTTACTATAGTTTTCTTCTCCTTTCTTCTTCTTCTTCTCCTCTTAGGTTTCATCAAACTTTCTTCTTCTTCTTCTTCTTCTTCTTCTTCTTCTTCTTCTTCTTCTTCTTCTTCTTCTTCTT